>NC_142086.1:18850246-19170928 GCF_054644295.1 Miniopterus natalensis | reverse complement strand
TATATTTACTCATCAACAACAGAGCAGAAACTCTGCCTGGTTACTGAGCACTGACAAGATGATTGAGCAAGATACTATCACTATATTTAAGAGCAAAATGGTGAGAATGAAGTTATATAAAGCATGTGAAACTGGAAAGTGCACTTTGACTAATATGCAGATGTAAGGCATTTATTTTTACATGTATCTTTTAGAAAATAAGTTAAAATATGGAGACAAACTAAGTTATGCCCTGTAAGAGCAGTCTGCTAAAATTGGAGCCAACAGAACTTGACACCAAGAGACAACAATAGTATCTATTAGGTTATTCTTGTTTAGCTATAAAATTAAATTGTAATAAAGATAGCATCTTCTCATCAAGAAAGCAATATGCACTATAAATTATATGTAATTTGACTTACAGTATTCAGGTGCACCTGAAATGCACCTGGAGTGGGAGGTAACAAACCAAGGCCTTTCAGTGAAATTTGTCCTGCTGCTTATTTTTAAGGGCCTGGGAGGTAACAAAGGTTTTTACAGTTTTAAGTGCTTGAAAAACATTAGAAAAGAAAAGAAAAAGGAGGATACTCTTTCAAGACACTTGAAAATTAAATGAAACTCATGTTTCAGTGTTGTTAGGAGCTGAATAGTGTCCTCTTAAATTCTTATGTTGAACCTTTCACCCCCATGTGATTAAGTTAAAATAAAATTCTTGAGCGGGGGAGCTAATCTAATCTGGTTGGTATCCTTTTAAGAAGAGGAAATTTGGACACTCAAAGACACAAATTTGAAGGCCAACCATGTGGATATGGGCACACTTGTGGGGACCATGAGGGCAGAGAGGAGGCCATTTACAAGCCAAGGAGAAAGGCCTCAAAGGAGACCAAGCCTGCTGACTCCTTGATTTTAGACTTCTAGCTTCCAAAACTGTCAGAAAAGAAATGTCTGGTGTTTAAACCTCTTAATATATAGCATTTGTTATGGCGGCCCTATCTAGCAAACTAATTCAAGTGTCCAGAAATAAAACAGAATAAACAGCCAGTGTATTTATGTTTCTCCTCTGTGGCTGCCTGCCCACTCCAAAGGCAGAGTTGTAGTTGGGATGAAATCATAAGGCCGGCAGTCCTAAAATATATACTCTCTGGCCTTAAGCAGAAAATGTTTGCCAACTCCTGGTGTAGGCACTGGGGAAGATTTGTTCTCTAGCAGGAAACTTTATATAATGCTGTGATTTTGAAATGACTTTCAAAATGAGTTAAATATTAATTAGGAAAATGCTACATAATAGTAACTTTCCTCTTCCCCTGTTTGTGTAGCATGATAGGAAAGAGATGCTCTAAATAAATTAGGGTTACAGTACTTTAGCAGAAATGTGAAAAACAAATCCTTAATCAAAAGTACCGTTATTAATATTCATGACAAACTGATTATCACTTTTACGGTAAAACTAAAATTTCAAAATGTTGAGGATTAAATATCCAGGAGATAATCTTTATGCTGAGATATCGGGAATCATTAAGCAGTGTACCATATTGAGAATTGTTGTTGGAAAGAATCAGGTGAATTCGAAATACAGATTTTAATAGAAGGCTCAGAATAAGGTGTCAGGTTAGATAAATTAGACGGAGTTGTGTTAATTATAGTAGAGTTGATGACAGAAGCAGCAATACACTGGTGTTGCTATCAGGTGATTCTTATTTTCTTGAAAGTTGGAAGAAGTGTGAAAAAATAGTATGAGAAAATACCAATCCAACTTTTCTGTTGAAATTTGGAAAAAAATAATACATCTCAAGGGACACAGTAGGTGTAAAGAGTTGCAAATGCCTCAGCTTTCCAAGGAGAGAAGGCTCTCCAAGTCCCTAGGGAGGGAGGTGAGTGATGAAAGGGAGCTTCCTTGCCAAAAACTGTTGGAATGGGTTTCTGCAGCTTTATTCAGTACAAAAACAAATTGTAGGCAGTAACCTAGGTCTCCCAGCAACACAGACACACAAGGGGATGTGAGGCTTCATTCCATGAACCCACACAATTAAATGCTCTCAGCAGTTGTGTTCTTATGCAGCATGAAAGGCATAAAGGAAAACAAATGAACAGGGATAGTACCATTGTATTCTTGTATTCTATAAATGGAGGCCCCTACTATGTGCCAGGTGCTCTCATTGGATCTGAGATAAAAGGAGAAAGCAAGATCCTTGTGCTCTTACAGGTAATAGACTCAAAAAAGCAATAGAGTTGTCTTAAAACACTACATTTGCTAATGTGATCATTTCTTTAAAATAAAAATCATAAATGTTTACTTTGATAAAAGTACTATGGGAAAGCAAACAAAATATGTCTAACCTCTAGAAAGACTTAATGGACATTCTTCTTTGGAGAAGTCTTAATACCTACTTGATAACTATCAAAAATATCGCTATTAAGAAATAGGCTACTGGAAGATGAAAGCTAAAAGAAACTATGATCATTCAATAAATGTCAGGTGCCCAAGATTTTGTAATATTGGTGTTCATCATGCGTGTGGGAAGAAAAGAGTGCCACATGAATCGTGTTTCATTTTTTTTCCATGTAGAAGAATTATAATTTGATAGGAACACTTTTTTTAATGTTATTTTTTAATGTTTTTATTGATTTTTTTAGAGAGAGGAAGGAGGCGAGATAGACAGAAACATCAATGAGAGAGAAACACTGATCGGCTGCTTTCTGCATGTCCCCTACTGGGGATCAAGCCCAAAATGTGGGCATGTGTCTTGACCAGGAATCAAACCGGTGACCTCTTGGTTCATGGGCTGATGCTCAACCACTGAGCCACGCTGGCTGGGATGTAATGTTATTTTTCATAAATCTTCTCCCTATACTTCTATCAAAGAGAAGTTATAATGTGTGAGACATATACAGGATACAAAATGGAAAATGGGGACTTAAATAATGATGATTTTTTAAAATGTGAAAATGGTGATCAAAATTAGCTTTTTACTTTTAATATCATGAATTCGATATTTTAACACTGATGTAATTTCCCTTATATCTCATTCTTTATAATTAAGTAAATTTAATATAGTTATAGAAGTCATTTGCAACTTGATGGCTGAGGTGCTGCAATACATTTGGAAATTCTCTACCTTTGCCTTGCTGGCTGCTAGAAGGTTGGTGTTCTGTAATAGCATGCTCTTGTTTTGCTTATGATAAATTGGTCTTTGGTGTGTTTTGTTCTTATTGTTACTGTAAATCACAACATTTTCCACTACTTCTGACTCAGGGTATTTGTTGTTTGTTTTTATAGTAAGATTAAGGAATAAATTGACCTGGAACAGAGCCTATTCTTGTAACCTTAAGATAATCCCTTCAAATAAGCTTCCTATTCAGATGAAAGAGCTCTGCCCACCTTCGCTGCTATTGTATTCCCTAAGGTAAGAGGATTTACTGCTTCCTCATCTTTTTAGTCACTAAAACCAAGAGCAATTAGTGAAAAACAGGTGCTATTTAATTTACTTGCCCTTTATTTCATACTGTTTTTCAGTTAATTTCATTTATCTATTTCATTATCTGCTATTATTTAGGCATTTTTAATCACATTGCCAATTTTTATTTGCTAGTGTAGATGATAATGACAACACTTTTAATAATAACCCTAACAAGGCCTCTAATTAGAAAACCTGAGCTTTCATTCGGTAGGCATTCCATGGAATTCAAAGGTGAAAGATGAAATAAGGACGGCAGGAAGGAAAGCGAGTAGAAAGGAGGAAAAGATAAAGAAGGAAAGGGGAAGGAAAGTAAGAAGCAGGCGGGAAAGGAGAGGGAGAAGAAAATATGAAAGATGTTTAATATTAGAGAAAATCTAGCAACTCTCAGAGAAGTAGGTTTTCTTTGTTTTGGGATTGAAAAAAAATGACCCATGCTAGATGGGTAGATATGAGTGGGGACGGTATAGGTGAACCAACTAAAATATCAATTGGGGCAAATTTATGTTTACCTACATAGATCTAGAAATATATATTCATTTCAGATGGATATTCTAATATTTTATTTATTTTATTTTATTTTTTATTTAATATATTTTTATTGATTTCAGAGAGAGGAAAGGAGAGGGAGAGAGAGAGATAGAAACATCAATGATGAGAGAGTCATTGATCAAGCCCGCAACCTGGTCTTGTGCCCTGACCAGGAATCGAACCCCGATCGCCTGGATCCTAGGTCGACGCTCAACCACTGAGCCATGCCTGGCATGGCCATTCTAATATTTTAGATGCACGTGACTCTTGAGTGGTTTCGAATAGTATTGGCCCTTTATAACACTCATACACATTTACTTTCTAACTTGTTACCGATTATGATCATATTGTCAGACATTGTTAAGTCAGTCTTTTTCTCCCTCTCTCCTCCCCTCCCTTCCTCCCTCTCTTACTTGATCCCTTCCCATCCTTTCTTTTTTGTATTCATCTTTCTCACTGCCTCTGTTTTCTTTCCTCTGGTTATTAAAAACCTATTTCTCTTTTATTCTTCCCTCCATAAGATCGTAGAATTCACAATGAGACCTATAAAAATTGCTAAGAGAACTATCAGCAATAAGGAAGTACTAGTATATTAACTGATATGCTTCTTTAATGTACCCTATAATTACGAATTCAAATGTAATCATCTGCATTATAGGTGCAATGAGAATATTATGAAATTCCCAAACATTAAACAGAAATATGGGTGGATATTTTCCGAAGTGTTAAAATATTAATGTCATGAGCTGTATAATACAAAACAGAGTTCTAGATTTTGCTCTTTATAGACAGAGTTCTGAATCATCCCTTGGGCATAAATGAAAGAAAGATGTTCTCACATTCCTTTATCAACCAGGTTTACTCACATTTCTTTATCATCTAAAGGGAATCAATGCATCATTAATCACTGCTAAGCTCCATTCCCACTGTATTGGCAGAAAGGAGTCCAGCCTTGCCTATGACATTTTATAGTCTATAGGCCTTTGCTTTGCTCTAGGTCTACACAGTGGAATAGACTTTTTTTTCTTTTCCTCAGGCACTATGTTTCATGAAAAATTCATTTCTTCTTTCTCTTACTCTAAGTAACTTTTTGTAAGAAACAGACAAAAGGTAGTGACCTTGAGTCCATTTGAATGACTAGTCCTGAACTGTTGGCTTACTGTTTACTGCTCTCACTGCTAGTGTCACACTTCTTACACTGACTCTTGCATACAAATTGAGCTGCTATCTCTTACTGTGTTTCACTCATACCAATTAGGTCCTCCAGACAGACCGCTGTCAGCTGGCTATTATTGAAGTAGGCTGGGTTCAAAGTTTCTTAGAAGACTGGAGTACAAAAGTCCCAATTTTTCAAACTTATTAAATAGAAGCATTGGAGTGAACAAAATTCTGTTGCTCTTAAAAATAAAAGAAAATGCAATAAGCCAGGAAATTTTAAGTTTGAAAGTTATCATCATGATTCACTACTCTATGTCCCACAATAATTATAATTATGAGTTCAGGAATGCCTAATTATGCAACAACTCAATACATGAATTTAGAAAATAACCTGCAGCGTAATATTTGTGAATAAAATCAAATAAATACAAAAATAGTATTAAAATAATACTAATGTAAATTCTTAACATCTTATATACTCTCCTTAGCATTCCTTGGTCACTGCCAAAAAAATACAGATGCCTATAAACTATGCTAATTATTTTCAAAAGATAAACTTACAACTCAAAAAAATAATAAATTCTATTAGTCAAAAGTTGTCAATATAAAATTTCAGAGACAGAAATATCTAAGGAAACCCAGTAAAACCATTAGAAGATTGTGGTCAGGCATCTGGGGAAAGAGCTGGAAAAAGAGATAAACAATAGTTGCTAAAATCCCTATGTAAAAGAGAAAGCCATTTTTCCTGTATTTTGCAGCCCTCTCATAATAGAATTTGAAGCTGCTTGGTAATCCTTTTTGTTTTTGGTTAATCCTCATCAGAGGATATTTTTTTCATTGGTTTTTAGAGAGAATGGAAGGGAGGGAGGGGGAGAGAGAGAGAATCATCAATGTGAGAGAGGTACATTGATTGGTTGCTTTCCGAAGGAGCCCTGACCTGGGCTGGAGCATGAACCTGCAGCCCAGGTACATGCCTTAGACTGAGAATCAAACCTAGGACCCTTCCTGTGTGTCAGCTGATGCTCTACCACTCAGCCACACCAGCCAGAGCTGCTTGGTAATTTTTGGCTAAAATAACTACTAATACTTGTTTTTCTTCTTAAGATTTGAGACATTTCACTTATTTTCAGAATTTTTGTTTCAATATTATGATGTAGAACTGGTAGACTTATTATTCATGGGGTTTTCTATATGCCCAAAGTGTTACACACATGGGTTTCCAGGTATGATCATCAGATAATGAGATGACTTTGACATCTCATTTGACACATATAAATTAAAGACTTTCAAAATATATACTTGTGTTTATGATATTCCATGACCTGTATGTAAGTAAAAAATAGATTTCACTGCCATCCCTTTGCTTAAGGATAAGTCCAGGTACCTAAACATGGTTCATGAAGTTCATCATGACTTGGCACCAGTTGTCTGCCCTTTCTCTTCTACTCTCACTCTCACTACCCACTCAAACTTCTCCAATACAAAACCCTCATAAGGTGCTATTTTCACTTTCCACCCAAAAGATGTGCACATTCTTTTCCCTTTAATAGAGAAGCCTTTTGATTTCAACTTGGACTCAATTTCCTCAAGGAATTCTTCCTAAGTCTTTAAGTTTAGCTGATTGTCTCTTCTTTGGATCCCCATGGCATCCTGAACTTAAGCTACAGTTGTCCTACTTATCCTGTCTACTGGAATATTTAATTGTATGTCATCATCACCAGTGAGATATATATTACCTGAGTACACTAACTGTGATTTGTCCACCATTTACCCAAACATTGAGCATGCACTTAGAACATATTCCTTTAATTTATTTCCATGATCCTGTTTCCACCCTGCCTATGGGGAGGGGATGACTTTTTCTCTTCCTATCACTGTATTCTGATCCTGACACAATTTAACTCCACCCCTCTCCAGGCAACTGCATTCTCCCCCCATTCCTTTTATAACCACTCTTTTTTTCTTTTTCTTGACAAGTTTAGAACACTAAACAAACAACCATAAAGCAACATAATTATAAAGTATCTGAAGGCATTCAAAAACAATACAACAAAAAAAACCTACAAAAGATAATTAAAGTATGAGTAACGAAAGAGATCTGCTTTGTGAGAAGAATTAGGGGAGAATTTGGTACCCTGAAAAACTGGAAAAGTTTTAAACCATAGATCCAAGGCCGTGAGACATCCTATAAAAAGAGTACATTTTTAAACTTTGTTTAACCCATGCATCACAAATTTCTTTGGTCATGGAACATATATATATGTTCATTGATTTGATACGATTTATTTTATAGATATGATTTATTTTAAATCAACCTCTCTTCTTTCCTTTCCCTCTTTTACCCTCCACTTCTCTCCCCCTTTCCAAAAATATCAGCAGCCTATGAAACCCATTATGAGAAATATTGGCATTAATATTTTACTGTAATTTTTTTTGAATCAGTGTTATATGTATAAATTAAATTGGAACTCATCTTCTATGTCCTAGAACAGTTGAGAAGTGCTAAAATTATCTCTATATTAAAAATTTGATGTCACTCACCTTAATATCTTTGTCTAAATGTTTTGTAGACAGAGCCTCAAGATATGGATTCTGCCCAACACTCAGGAAAAGGCCTTGCTTTCATAGCTCAGGTTGATGAGCTAAAATACTATACAGAAAGTTCTTCCTCACCTCTTTGCACATGACCAGCAATTTATACTCCAACCTCACCAAGGGCCCTATTTGAGTGTCTTAAATTTTGACAAGCCTTACAATTTATTTTAACTTTTTGGCCTAGCATCATTGATTACCTTGTTTAGGTCATTTATTTTTTCTAGGAGACCATCTTTCATCTATACCTTCTAATTTATTCTCTTATAGTTGAACATTGTAATGTCTTTCTAAAAGTTTCTCCTATATCTTTGTTACTAGATCCTTTTATTTTCTTAATGTTGTGATTTTCTTCTTTTTTTCCTGAGTTAGATGTGGCATTTTTAAATTGACTTGTTGCTCCTTTAAGTTATGCAACAATTGTATTATTTTATGCAGTCTTAATTTCTAATTACTAATAGTTTATAATATTATTGTTCTAATAATGACTTTATTAATTCTGCTTCAAATTTAGAAATATAGTGATGTCTATTCAGGGATTATATTTTTATTTTTTATTGTATTACATGACATTATGTTATATTATATAATATTTCAAGAAATACAATTTATTTTGCCTGCATTAGATAATTTCATGGTTTTAAATTCAACTTTAAGAACAAAGAACAAAACTGATATGAACTGTCCTGTTTCGCAGAAGAACCTGAACCTAAAACTTTATTTAAATTGTTTAAAGCCATGTCATTTTTTCATTTATAGTCATAGGATTAAACTCCACCTGTACTGGACCCTTAATACTGTAACTCTAAGAGTACATACATCACTATTTTGCATTATTTATTTTCACCATAAACGGATTCAACTACTACATTTTCATTTTCAAAATTCAGATTCACTCTCAAAGTAAGAATAATTGATACAGTCATACCTTTAAGCCAATTTAAAAAATAAACAAAATCCATAAATTGAAATATAGTGTCCACAAAGACAAGGATGTCAGTGAATTTAAAGTTTCCCAGGATGACTGCTTTAAAGACTATTGCTTTTTCCTCTGTATTTGTTTAAAAATAAACAATATATCTATTATTTTATCATTCATATTCAATACCATTAAAATAATATTTTTCAAAAATATAACTAATAAATATAACCATCCTTTCAATGCATAAAAAGAATCTGAATTGCATAAAAAGAATGCACCTGTATATTTTCCTCTGTCCTCTAGTGAAGCTAACAGAAGAATTTTCCTGTGATAGAGTGTAATTAGCAAATCAATGGGTTAATTTAAAGATATGCAATTTCCCGTAATAATGAGAGTTAATATTTCTTATGGGAACTGGCTTAAACTGGGTTATGAGGAGGTATGAATAGTTGAAATAGATTAATTATCTTTCAAATTTGGAATATTAAGATTGAATAAGTGCTTTTAAAAACTCTATTAAAATGATATCTTTGTGTGAGCAATTCAGGTCATAGATCTCATTTTTCCCCTTTCTTTCCCCCCCTAACTTCATATTTTAAACCATTTAACTGTAAACCATTGAATGAAAATGATAGTTCATGGGACTCTTGCCAATGACACTGAAAATATATTAGTGGTTTTATATACCTTGATACAGACAGACTGAGAATTCTTGAACAAGCAAAAGTTCTTCAGAAGCAGTCCCATTTTTTGAATAGACATACTTTTCTTTGCCAGTTATTTTGTAGATCCAAATTTTACACTTATATGTCTGCAGTAGCATAAAACTTAAACTTTATTAATATACAGGCTATGTTGCTCAAATAATATGCTCCCAATTTGAAAATTGTATCGGCCTTCAATTGTTTATGAACTAACATGAAGAAATTAATAGTAATTCACTTTTATTTTTCACGATTTCTACTTCTCTATACCTACCTACAGCTATAACATCTGTAGCTGTACAAACGATATTTGGAAAGCTGCCGATGGCTAACTTCCAAAACTTCCTGCCAATATAAATTAATATGTACCACAGAGAGAGCCCCAAGTGGTATAAGAATGCAGTCTCTTGGGTTGTTTTTATGGAAGAAGCTTGAAATAAAACTGAGGCGCTCTGGCTCCTACACAGCAGACATGAAAACACTTGTGCTTTAGTGTTGTCCCTGATGATATGTACTAATTCACTCTAAATTATTATAGTTTCTATTTGAAAAGGAATGAATATGAGAAAAAAAGCATTCAATGTGTGAGTGTCATTATGTGTTCTTAAATGAGACAGAATCTATCTACTTATTAATCTACTTCCACATAAAAAAGCTTAATAAAATATTTAAACTCTTCCATGAATACTTATATATGAGTTCTTTACTCCAAGGAAAAAAATAATATAAAATTGTGATTAATGTATACTAAGATATAATTTTTAAATTATAAATATCTTTTTTAAATAGCAAGTTTTCTTCTTACTTGACAAATTATATGTTAATATTGACTTTCTCATATTTCAGAGGAACTTGAATTTTAGAAAGCTAAATATTTATCCATTAATATTTTCCTTTGGTAAAGATATGGTAAGATATATTTTAGAATCATGAGTGAATTTTGGATATTAAAATCATTATTTAAATATGTTAAACAAATGAGAAAATAGTCACTGTTCCTCAAACCCCCATCCTTATAGCATGGAGAGACACAGAGGGCACACACATATGTACAATTTTATCAAAAAATTTTTTTAAATGAGTCCTCAAAATATTAATTTTGTGAGAGAGATACATGGAAATTTCAAGAATTTTTTTTTTTCTTTTTTAAGAAGAAACTTTGAGAACCACTTGGAAGATGACTATAGTTTGACACTATCAAAATATAAATTTAATTATTACATACAAATTTTTAGTTAAATAGCACATTCCTAATAATATAGCTTACATATTACTAGAAGTAGAGGGGAATATCATAGACTTCCTCCTTACCACTTAATTTCTTTCTTAAATCCCACAAAATTTTCATAAGCTAACACAGTATCAACCTCCCTGATTTAAATGCATAGAATAGAATAAAAGGCAAAGACAGTGTAAGTGTTGGTTAATTTAGGTATAAGGATATTTACCATAGTTATTTCAAGATGCTTATTCCCATTTTATAATAAGGTTCATTACCTTAGTATAGGCATCTTACTCTCTTCACTGTATTATGGATCCTCTTCATTGCAAAGATGCATGTTCCTACACAATAGTGTTTATTCACATTATTTTCTCAAAAGGCTCTGCTCCTTATGCCCTGTTTTCAGGATTCAAAAAGCTTCTTGGCTAACAGTTCTCTTTTCTCTTTACTTTGCCAAGTCATGTTTCAAGGCCGTTACTAGTATCAGGACTGAGCTGGCAAATCAATGAGACTACAAGTAGAGGGTTACATATACATTGTGAGCAATGTGGCACTGATGTGAATAGATTTATTTTTATGTAGTTATTTAAATGAAAAATAGAGAGCTGATTTGTTTCATAAACAGCATATTTTGTATATAAAATTCCATATGCTCTACTTTTTATTATTTTTTTTTAATCTTCACTGGAGGATATGTTTTTATTGATTTTTAGATGAAGAAGAAGAAGAGAGAGAGAGAAACATCGGTTGTTTGCCTCTTGTATGTGTCCTGAACCCACAGCCTAGATTCATGCCCTTACTGGGGATCGAACCTGCCACCTTTTGGTGTATGGGATGACACTCCAACCAACTGAGCCACCAGGCCAGGGCCATATGCCCTACTTTTAAAAATAACATATTTGCTTGAATTCAACATTTCCTTTTTCTAAACATTGAATTCAAGAAACTGATGTTTAGAAATTGAAAATATATAAATAAGTTGTAGCGTTATCTGCCTATCCATTCCATACTCTTGTTGATATCCAATAGCATAAAGGATAAATTGAGATGTAATTATGAGACTCATGACTTGTCTTTTCTAATGATTAAAATTAGACTAATTAAAAGCACAAAATGTAGAGGTCAGTTTGTTGTTTTCAGTTTAGTTCATTAGTTTAATCAATACTTGTTAGTTCCTAATGAGTTACATTAGATGAATCAAATATTTACTGTGTTCCTACTCTGATGTAGACATCTTCTAAGAGCTAATAATTATGAATTCTCAACTCGCATGATTCTTTTATTTTAGTGAGAAAAACTAACATAAAATAGCAAAGAGATACCTGATGTGTCAGGTAATAAAAAACAGTAGTAAAAAAATAAACACCTATGAGAATGGAATATACTTAGGCAGCAAAATATGTAGCAGATATGTAAGAAAAAAATTGTTCTAGGAAAAGGGAAGAGCTAATGACAAGGCTTGGTATTAGTTCCTGAGGCTGCTGTAACATACATATGCATACAAAGTGGTCGACTTAAAACAAAAGAAATCTATTATCTTATAGTTTTAAAGTCCTGAAGTCAGAGATCAAGTGGTCAGCAGGGCTACACTTTCTCTGGAGGCACTAATGGAGAAATTTTTGCCCTATCCAGCTCCAGATGGCACCAAGCACTCCTTGGTTTGTGAGAACATAACTCTAATCTCGTTCCTGCCCTTTCACGTTGCCTTCTCTCTGTTTTCTCCTTTGTGAGTCTCAGACAAGGACACTATCATTGGTTTTAGGGCACACCCAGATAATCCAGGATTATATCTCCTTGAGATTCTTAATTTCATTACATCTGAAAAGACAATTTTTACATATAAGGTCACATTCACAGGTCCCAAGAATTAGAGGGTAGTCACTATCTTTTAGGGGTCCCTATTTAACTCACTACCAGCTCCAAGGCAGCAACATACTTAGGATATTCAACAAAGAATGCCATATACTATATTAATGTGAAGTCAAGCAAAAAAAAAAAAAAAAAAATTGCTAAGGCAGTGTTTTAGATTGAATTGTGACTTCCAAAAGAAATGTTGAAGTCCTCATGCCCAGATTCTGTGAAAGGACCTAATTAGGAAATATGGTCTTTGCAGATGATTGAGTTAAGATGAGGTCATTAGGGTGAACCCTAATCCAATATGACTGGTGTCTTTATAAAAATGGGAAATTTGGGCATAGAGATTCACAGAGAGAAGACAACATAAAAATGGCTATGTAATGAAGAAAACAGAAGTTTAACTGATGTAACTGCTAACAAGGAATGTTAAAGATTTCTGGTTACCACCAGAAGCTAGAAATTGGCAAGGAAAGACAATTGTGGAAACCTTGGTTTTATCTTCTAAATTCCAGAATTGTGGTACTTTGTTATATTAGCCCTACCACGCTAATACAGGCATACGTAATTCAAGGCATTAGAGGCAGTTAGGGCTTTGAAGGCCATATGTGTCTATTAAGGGATTGGGTTCAATCACATGTAATAAAAAACTCAATAGCAACTTAACTCATTATTTAAATATATATTTTTAAAACTTTATTAGGTAACAAGAGGTCCAGGTATAATTGGTCAAGAACTTCATTTCTTTAATATGACTGTTTTCTTAATTCAAGCTACTTTTGTAGTATGACACACTGCACCATTATAAAAACTTTCAATTATTTTTATATCAAATAGTTTTGGATCATTTTATTTTTAAAAATTTTAAATTTGGGTAAGTGATTTTCAAAAAATTAATATAAAATTTGGTTAAACCTAAGAAATTCTATACAAGAGAGCTTTGGTTTTAAATAAACATGGGTGTTCGCTTTGTACATAATAAACCACTTTTTTATTGTTGAAATAATGCCATTATCATTTCAAAATAATAATTTTAAGATAATGTTTCTTAGGATAATAATAGGTTGTTTGGTGACATGCAATAGATATGTAAAAGAAGCCAAGTGACCTGTAAATTAGCTTTTTTTCTCCTACTATGTGCACATAAATAAGTCATTTAGCGCCTTTGTTTCTCCATTTATAAAATAAAAAGTTATCCATGATAATTAGAGACTTGAGAAGGAACTCTACAGGAGTCCTCAAAATGTAATTACATTGACTTTTCAGGTGTATCACAGGGGGTATTTAGCAGAGATATTGATGACTTTGCATTGTTAATTTAATTTTAATTTTGGTTAATTATAACTGAATGTCAAATGTGTCATTTGAAAAAAATCTTACAAAAAACCTTTATAATTTAAATATAGAAACAATAATTACTACCATGAAAAATTTAGATTCTGTTTGTTATTGTTGTTATTGTTTTTATTATTATAAAATCTGTGTTGCCTTTGTGGAAAGAACTCTTTATGAGGGGAAAGCATAACAAAAACAACAGAGTCAATAACTGATTAGAAACTGACTAGGCAACTGAGAAGATACTAATAGAAACTAGGGACGCTAGAACAAATACTATAAATCACCGTAGATCTGAAATTAAACTTATAGATAACTTTAGGCCCATAAAATAAATGTTTCCTTTCGCATATGAATAAACATGATTATATTTATTATTTTTTTTCTCTTCTGTGTGGAGTTTAGTGACAAACTGTGATCACGGTGTTACAGGTGAGATGGGGAAACCTCACTTCTTGTCTTCTTGAAGGAAAGGCTTCAATCAATAGACAAAGTGTAGAAAAGCAAGCAAGAATTTATTTACCGCAGCAAAAACACACTTAGGACAGTGAAACAAGGAAGGGCATAGAAGCAGCAACAGGAGAGCCCAGGCTGTGCTGCTCTGGCTCACTGAGCAGTCAGAGAAAAGGTGGCCTTGGAGACAGGCTCAGGGGGTAAATTTGGGATGAGCTGACACTGCCCTTTGCACCCCTGGTTTCAGGTCTCCTGGGGTCCCATGGAATTTGAGATATGTACCAGTAGGGGAAGGAGATGGGGAAGGGAATGGCATGGGCATGCTCCCTGGGGGGAGAGTGCTCTGGGACCTTCGTTTTCAGGGGGTTTATAGGCTGGGTATTTCGGGGAGGTCTTAGGTGAGGATAGACAGAATACTCATCAGTTTTATGGCTGGTGTACCAAAATGAGATTTATTCTCTTAATTTGTCTGTCCTTGGGTGTGGTTGGCAAATGACACTATTTGGATTTCTGTTATCTGTCTCCCTGAGTAATGTGATTTAAGCTACTTACCCTCTTGCTGGGGAGAAGTGCAAACCTAAGTGTCCCTGGTTTAGGGAAGATAGGATTTACTAGATTGCTGAAAAATGCTGTTTAACTCCGTTTTAGTTTCCCTGTCCTGCTTGTCCTGGAATGTTCCTAGCTTCTTACTATTTTATAACAGTGGTAGCTTTAAATCTGTGGGGGGGGGAAATGGTAGGACAAAATTGGAATGAGAAAAGAATAAAAATTATACAGAAGAAACTGGTCATTTAAGAATTTGCAAGCCCAAATCCAATGATCATTTTAAGGATCATTTACCAAACCAAAAAATTTAATAATTTTCTTTCCAATAGATCTCTATAAACAGGCTTTAGAATGTATATCTTAATTACACATGTTCTTCATAATTTTTTATAGGGCCATTGTTTTTCTACATATATTAAAGTTTAGATCTGTGAAATATCCCTTTAGTTGTAATTTTTCTTAACTATATTCTATATCATGTAAATATTTAATGTGTCTAAAGGACCTTCATGTCTGAACATAGCATCAACTCGCAGAAAATCAGCATCTGAATGTTTCCTGTTAAGAAGGTACCATTTATCGGAGGGAAATGGTGGCACTTTAACAAGAAGTAGAGGGCCCTTGCTTCTAGCCATGGACTGGATTTACTGCTAAAATACTGTGTAGCCAGCTTGGAAAAACAAGAGAAATATACCTGAGTGGACATATTTTGAGTAAGGAGCACTGAAGAAACATAGAGTCTGGTAAGAGGAATGGAACATATGAAGGGGGAGTCCCCCTGAAGTAGTGTTGGGCTGTGAGGCCTGAGGCCCCAGGGTTAGAGGCTACAAAGCTTTCACCCCTTGAGAGGGTGGACTGGCATCCAAAAGCTGGGATCTCAAACCCAAAGTGGAGGAGAAAGGGAGGAGAGCCTGTGCAGGGCAGGCAGAGGGGACCAGGGGAACAGTCTGTCTGTGAGTTTCAGGCTTGGTCCCCAGTGGGGGGTGTGCATGAGGCAGCTGATCGATGACTCTCTCTCATCATTAATGTTTCTATCTTTCTCTGCCTCTCTCTGAAATCAATAAAAACGTATTTTAAAAAATTAAGTTCTTTAAGTTCTATGATAAATTTTATTTGAAACTATAATGTAGTGTAAGACCATATTTTCAGAAAAAAATTAACATATGAGAAGACACAGCACTGTTGAATAGGGGAGACTGAGGTACTGTGTTAGTAACTTTTTCCACTTCTTCTTAAGTAAAGAAAAGGAAACTTAAGCTCTGATGCCTTGGTGGCATGACTTGTGGGCCTTTTTGGCCATGCATGCTGCAGGAGGGGTAATAGAAATAATTGTCTAATTGGCATTGTTTCCCAAGAAGTCATTATGTACCCAGCATAGCATGTGTCATTTCAATATGACAATAATTCAATCACCTAAATCAACGCATGAAAGTGTTAGTTTAATGCATTGATGAATACCTAAGCTTTACAACTCCAGGGAATATTACCTGAGGTTTGATTTCAATAAGTTATTTTAATACACATTAATTAGTTATATTTCCCACTCCCCCTGGCTCATAAATTTTTAAAAGTGCTATGGTTGTCTCATTCTAATTAAGAATTCACCAAAACATGTTCTTTCTCAAACACTCTCTTCCTTAGATGACTTAGACTTCTCTTATTATTTTAATTGTAGTGGTGGTAGTAGTTCTGAGCTATCAAAAATATAGAATACTTAAATGGAGATAGCACATTCCAGTCAAATTTATGAAGTCTCATGATTAAAAAACACTTTTAGAGAATGATAATGGATTACTTTTTTAACCCAGGATGTCAATATTCAAAATAAGTTCAATTGCCATTTCACCCAATGTTTAATACACTTAAAGGATCATTTTAAAAAGTCATATATTAATCAGATATGAAGATAACTAGGAAATAAATGGTTGCATAGATATATTGCTTTGATTAATAAAATGTAATTAAATGAAGGTAAATGAGATTTTTCTTCTGAATATTAGTAACAAGAGCAGACCAAATTTAAAGAAGCAAATTAATTTATTAGTATCTCTTCAGCATACAGTTAAAAGAACACAATTTGCAAAATTATAGGCATGTAACATATATTGGTTGCATTCTTTTTAAATTTTTTCTTCAATAATCAAATCAAAATATAATAGAATTCATTAAGTCATCTTTAGATTGCCAACAGATTACACGATTTGACTTTTGAGATTTTCAGATGAATGGAGTTTATATTATTATCATACTTATTACAAAAAAAGATAATCTGGAGCCTGCTATGTTTTGATTGACTCAAATGAAATAATACATTGAAAAATTAGACTCACATAGGCAAATTTTCTTAAAATGTCAATACAATTCTTTTAAACTTCTTTGGACTAAAATGAATTCTAATTCTCCCAAAGACCTAAATCTTTGAAAATACTATAAAACACACACACATCTTCTGGGTACTTAGAACAAGCTTAATGCATAAAACCTTAAACTAAAATGACAATGTCTTCCTATATCAGAAAGTGTTTCTAAATACTTCTACTAAAAATAATTTAAGCTTATAATTAACAGTTTTTAGCACTACAGTAAATGACCAGTTTCAGGAGTAATGTCACAAATTTCTCATAGTGCTGTTTTCTTATCAGAAAAACACATTTTGTTATACTTTCATATAGTATCTGAGTGATGTTGTAATGATAAAAGTGCTCTCAGACCTTGATTCTCAAGGTGAAGTTCAGGGACCTGCAGCAACCACATCACTTGGGAGCTTGTTAGAGACAAGGAATCTTGGGCCCGGCTTAAGACCTCTTGTATTATATAAATTGACAAGAACTGTCCTAAGAAACTGATTCTCTAATCTAGCTATGCGTGGGAAACACGGTGAATTTAAAAAGAAAGCACCGATGCTTTTCCAAGCCCAGAAATTCTGATATAGTAGGCAAGCAGTACAGCTTAGGCATAAAAGCTTCCAGGTGATTCTAATATGCAGCAACTTTTGAGACCCACTGTAAGATACATAATCAATCACCAATAGGTAACATGTTGACAGCTTTGACCCAGCTAACCAAAGTCAATTACCTTGATAGTTATTTTATTTCTGTTAAAGAGAAATTAACTTATTTCAGGTTTTTCTTTTAAAAATACGTTCTTGTAAAGTTATATATAACTCAAAATATTATAAACTTCATTAAGTTTTCTCTTTAAAGGGATGATTGTGAATACATTTGTAATTGAAAATTTCATTTTTTCTTTTTTAATTCTCACCCAAGGAGGGAGGATATTTCCCATTGATTTTTAGAGAGAGTGGAAGGGATGGGGGGGAGGAGAGAGAGAGGAGAGAGAGGAACACCCATGTGACAGAGACACATCAACTAGTTGCCTCCCACGCTCGCCTGGACATGGACTGGGGACCGGACCTGCACCCTAAGTATGTGCCGGTGACTAGGAACTGAACCGGTGACCCTCTGGTGTGCAGGCCAGTGCTCTAACCACTGGGCCATGCTGGCCAGTGATGAAATTTTCATATTAAAAACTTGCTTAGTGTCTATAATTTTACCATATTCTTAAATTAGTAATGTTTTAAACATCTTTTGTCTTTGCTCCAATTTTCAAATACAGGTCTTTTTGGAAATTAAGAGCACAGCTCTTATTTATTTTTGATTATTTAAACATTTGCTTATGCTGGAGTTAATGGTTATTTTCAGAATTGAAATAGAAAATTATTGGTAAGGTCACATCTTGTTCTGTATTACTCTACACAGTGTACTTAAGCTTTTGTCCCAATGAAAAATGAACATTTTAATCTATACTAGGCACTTTAATAGTATTGAGTTTGCCTCAAACATTCTGCCTTTAGGGCTCAGGTATCACTCCTAAAACCTGTTTTATGTAATATTGGGTAGCACCAATTTATACATAGCTATTTAATGAGCACCAGTAATGATGATTATTGTACAGTGCTTTTCCTGGGGCAATATAAGCATGCATTATGTGCAACATAATAATTTTTATTTCAGTTGAACTATTTGAAGTTAATAATTTCATATGATAATTTATAACTCACCCTGATGATCCTTCTAATAAATATGTAAATGGTATGTCTTTGTTTTTGTTTTAATAAGAACTGTGCATCAATAACTCTTTTTATAATTTTCTATCACCATACCGTTTAATTTATATTTGTCCTTATGTCAAATATGAATTTTCTAGAGAATGTGGTCATGAGAAGGTAAATAAAGGAGGAGATATTAAATATAGAAGAGAATATACTTAATTATCTAAAACTAGCTAATTAACATTTTAATTAAAAAGTGAAATATATTTACTTTAGTAAATATATCAAATTATAGTGTCAAATTGGTATAAATTATTTTATCGCCCTTACTCTGATGAAAGTCATTTATTTTATTATTGGTACACATTCAAATGACTATATAATCCTCAATATAGTTTTAAAATTTTTTGGCAGTGTTTAAATATGCATTAAACTCTACAAAGAGAATTAAATCCTTGAGCCTTAACTGTTTTAAGCAAAAGTCATCAACTCCACAATCCAACCCATGCTATTAGCTACAGACTTTTGACACCAGAATTCCTGATTTTTAGATTAATGTAAGCCAGTTTTGACTGGGAACTGATCAATCAGACAAAATTGATTGGACATTAATCTTGGCATCAGGAGTTCTGCACTTACATGATGAACACATTTTAAAATCCTGAATTTTAGATTCTGATTAACACATGTAGTTGTAATCAAAAGTTGTGGATGGAATTTTGATTTTTTTTAACACAAAATTATATTTTAAAAGTTATACCTTAATATTTTATAATATACATTAATATTTTATTTAATATATCAATTTTGGGCTTTGTTACATTTTTTATAAAATTAATAAAATAAATTATGTCAACTATATTCCTGTCTGATCCTTATATAAACTTTTTTTTTAATAAAATGACTATTCAAAAAGCACTGAAGGAAGAAGAATTTTCCCATCTCAGAATCATGAAAATGACAGGATAATAAAATACCATTATAATATTAGATAAAAGCCGAATTTCAAGGAGAACACAGAGTATAATTATAAGCACTTACTTAGGCATTTGAATTTATTCTATACCTAAAATACCAATAGCATTATCTGTAGAGATAACCATTGCAAGTTTGGTTTCCTCTACTTTAAATTTAATATAACCACTCTCATCCATTTCTTAAGACTGTTACACACTAATTAAAGATTTTAAAACATCTTGCAAATAAAATGCTACATACATGCCTAATAAGGCTAATAACGTTTATAATGATACCAGCTGTTGAAATCCAACAGATATACATAATTAATGGCAGTTGAAGTTTACCTACAGCTTTTCCATCTGCTTCATTAGAATACAATTTCCAAAATTTAAAAAGAGTACTTTTACTTTAGAAGTCAAGATTTTCTCCATACCCATTGTAAAATAGGTGTAGTTTTTAATGTAACATAAAAATATTCTTAACTTCTTCTTTCAAGAAAGTGCACAAAGGAGTTTTTATGATAAACACATAAAAATACCATCTCTTTCATTAATATAATTGTATGTGTATATGTGTCAAGTTTCAATAACTTATTTAGAAATGAATAATACCAATAGTTTAAATTAATTTGTGTCACTAACTTTATGCAAGGCTCTGTATCAAGCATTATACATTCTATTGTTTAGATAATATCCAAATAAGAGCCTTGAGGTAATATTGTCAATACCTCAGTTTTATAGATTAGAAAACTAAGGGTAAATAACATTAAAAAATCAGGGAAAAATATCTTCATAATGTAGCAAAGGAACCCCCAAAATGGAGGAAAAAGTTCTAAATTTAATCAGTGACTACAAAAAAGAAAATGGATATAAACATACATTACACACTTTGAAAAAGCTAACTGTGTGGTTCAACATGAGTTGGGTAATGTTCCTTATAACACCCCCAGTTTTCTGAGGCAGGGAGGTTCAGTTGGCAGGGTATTGAATATCTTTAACTACAGGTTTCAATTTGGAGAAAATAAAAACAAATGAGATTAGTATATGTTGGTGGAACAATGAAAAGCCTCCAACATCAAATATGCCTTTGGCTCTATGGAATAGATTCCAGGAGACATTTATTAGGGGCCAGGAGAACACAGCCCAGGAACACATACCCAGAGTGGCACTCGGCTCCATTTCTCCCCAAGCCCCATGCCTTTGTGTTTCAGAGAAATGAATAGAAAACAAGACTCAGCCTTTAAACCTGAGCTTAACATTAGGAAATAAACTGATCTTAATCAAGTGGGAATGGTGTCAAGAATTCAAGCACACTAACTCGAAGGGAAGGGTAAATTTCTGGAGAGAGCTGTTAATAAAACTCATGCATAAAGAAGATAGTAAATGTTATCAGTAAGCATGGGTAGCCTCCTGTAAATGGGGGAGGGGGAGGAATTCAGGATGGAGAGGAAGAACTCAGGGTGTAAGAAAACATGATCCCAGGTAATAAGCAATGTCACAGTATAACAGATAACAGAGATAATAGTTTGCACAAACAATAAAAATTATAGAGATAATACACAAGAACTAAATGTTCAGGTAAAACTAACCACAAAATGTCAGATGAAGAGTGTGACTGCATAGATGAGGAAAACAATTCAGAAAAATAAGCAATGGGTATGCAATAAATATATAGGAAACATGTAGCGACATCGAGAGCAAAAAAATTAGAACTGTGTCATGGAGGAATAAATGGAAAGAAATCATATTGAATGTAAAGAAGAAGAAAAAAGGCAAAAAATAAAACGTCTAACGAGGGGACAACAGTTCTGAAGGAGAAAGATTATCTAACACCAGAACAATTGTGGTTGAAATAGAATAACTGAAAAAAGGGGGTAGAAAAATGTTTACAAAATGTTTAAATTCTAATGATCAGAGGAAGAATAAAATATAGAGACTCTGAGGGCATAGCATATACAAAAGAAAAAGGAAAACAATTACCATCAAAAATAATTGTTTTAATTATTGTACTTCAAACAAGAAGGAATTCTTCAGAAACCTACAAGGAAAACTTAACCATCCTCAGGGGAAAGATTAGGTAAATTTATTTCCGTAAAAGCTATTGTAGAAAAAGAATGTAGGTGTTTGGGTTTTGGATGGTATTCATTTGGCTTTAGTAATTTACATTTTATTTAATGTTTTAAAAAGACTATTCCTATATTATAAATTTCTCACTCTATAAAATCTACATGTATACCTCAAATCCTGATTTAAAAAGTAATACCATCCCATACATTTTTGTATCCTACTATAAATATTTTATTAATCGGAAAATATTGTTTTGCATATATTCTGCAAAAGTCTGTGAGCTTTTAAGCCATTAAAATCCCAGAAAACCATTAAAATCTCTGACATTTCTCTAAGCAATATTTTTTCTGCTATATTTCTTCAGGCAAGAGAACAAAAGAAAAAATAAACAAATGGGACTACATCAAACTAAAAAGTTTTTGCACAGCAAAGGAAACCATCAACAAAAAAAGAGACAGGTGACTGAATGGGAAAACATATTTGCCAAAGATACATATGATAAGTGATTAATATCCAAAATTTATAAAGAACTCATATACTACTCAACACCAAAAAAACAAACAATCCAGTTGAAAATGGGCAGAAGACCTGAGTAGACCCTACTCCAAAGAGGACATTCAAATGGTCAATAGACATGAAAAAATGCTCAATGTCACTAATCATCAGAGAAATGCAAATTAAAGTCACAGTGAGATATCACCACACACCTTCACAATGGCTGTCATTAATCAATTCACAAAATGACATGTGTTCGTGAGGATGTGGAGACAAGGTATCTCATGTAATTTTTATTTTTTAGTGACTGGTGACATTTTACACATTTTCTTGTTCTTATTGGCCATTTACATACCATTTTAAATTGTATGTACAAATTATTTGCCCAGTCATTTGTATTATTGAGATTTATCTTTCATAGACTCTGGATTTCATTATTTATCATAGACTTGCTAAATAAGAGGTGTCTATGGTCATCCAAATGAAAAGGTTAAGTATGAAAAAGTTCAGAAAAAGTTTCATCTTGGAAATCTAGATTTTAGAGTTGTCAGTATTTAACATGTAGGCATTCTTCAGAATATTGTAGGTTCGGTACCAGACCACTCCAATAAAGCAAGTATGGCAATAAAGCAAGTCATAATCTTTTTGCTGGTGAAGGGTGTTGGCTTCCATTTGTGAAAAATTTAAAAAAAAAAAAAAAAGGAACTTCTGTAAAATGCAATACAGTGAATCACAATCAAATGAGGTATGCAAGTATTTAAAACCCCTGAGGCTGGGTGAGATACCAACAATGGCTGATTATTAATAAAAATGAGAGAGATCCAAGTACTGAGATACACCAGCAATAGCATTTGTAAAGCAGAAAAGCAGCCAGGGAAGAAACAGCGAGAGGCCTGTGCGGTAGGAGGACAACCAGGGGACAGTGTGGTTCCCTGAAGGGCCGCTGAAGAAAGCACATTAAGGAAGGCGGCTCAGCAGCGGTGCCTAATGTTGCTAATGGGTCAAAGTAAGCTGTGCACAGGAAACACCATTGGGCTTTATAACAGAGGTCTTTGGTGACTTCAGCGGGAGGAGTTTTGCTTTAGTTACAGGGTCAAAAACATAACTGGTGTGAAATTAAAGAGGGGTAGGATGACTAATGAATTAATAAAACCAAGCAGCGATCATCACTTTGGTGGTATTACAAAAAGATCCAGTCACAGACCATGGGCATCATAGCAGATGTTTATAACACTGTAGAATTGTCCTGCAAAAAATCAAACCTGAATCTCGAAAGTGTTAAGAAATATAGGGTTACTATACGAAAAAAGCAGATTGTAAGAAAAAAGTAACTTGGTTTTGAAAATAAACAGAGGGAAAGAAAAGAAAACAATATGTTAAAGGCAGAAGTTATAAAAAATAGACATAAAAATGTACAATCAATTACAATGTGATTAATTTTTTGAATATTGATTCCCTCAGACTGGAAGGAAAAACATTGGTGGAAATTGTGAGGAATTTGAATACTGATTGACCTTTTACTATCATTAAGGAAGTAATTTTTTCTGTTTTGAAATATGTTGTTTCTTTGTCTTTATCTTCTGGAGAGACAGCATGGAATGTTTATAAATAGATAATTACATCTGGAAATTGCTCTTTAAAAAAAAAAATATTGATTTCAGAGAGAAGAAGGGAGAGGGAGAGAGAGATAGAAACACCAATGATGAGAGAGTCATTGATCGGCTGCCTCCTGCAGGCCCCCAACTGGGGATCGAGCCCGCAACGCTGCATGTGCCCTGACCGGGAGTCGAAACTCACTCTCCTGGATCCTAGGTTGATGCTCAACCGCTGAGCTCTGCCCCGCCAGGCTGGAAATTACTTTAAAATAATTTAAAATGAGGAAGAGAGTGAGGGTATAGATAAAATAATATTCTGAGTTAATAATCAGTGAAGCTGAGTAATGTATATTTATGGGTTTATTATATAATGGTCTCTAAATTTTTATATATTTTTAAATTTCTTAATTATAAAATATCAAAGAGCTCAGTTGATTATTTAATATTGCTAAATTAATTAATTTTAAAAATAAAAGAGAGAATTAATGGGGGAGAGGTATCAGAGAAAGCAAATATCAATGACTTTTCAAAGGAATCATCACGTACTAAAAAAAAATGATAATAATAAAGTAAAATGCCTATATTTGCTTATTCAACCCCTGGATGGGGATCTTAAGATATATGCAAAGAACTGGGTAATACGTCCAGGAGGCAGTATGTAACACATTTTAGATTTTCTAGATATAGTAGTTCAATAAAACCCTGCTGATGGGTACAGATTGCATTCTGACAGGTTTGAAAGCTATACTGGGAGATTATGGAGATGTGTGGTAGAGGAAATCAAGGTGAAGTTTGAATAAAAAAATTGTAAAGTTGGGCTGGAGAGATTAGTTTGAGGTCACATAGAGTTTAAACTTGACCTTTGTGAATAATTTGGATGGATAGTGTGTGTGAATGCAGCGTATTTGCCTTACTCTTGCCATAGACTAAACCTGTTCTTCAACCAGTTAATTGGTCAAGCTAAATATCGGACCTGTTCCTTCTTTCCTCTACAGAAAACATTAGACAGTAGAGTGTTCCAGGAATTCAATGAGAGATGCCTATTCTGTTTAAAGGAATAGTTGAAGGGTGTTTTAATTCCCTCTAAAGTCCTTTTTATCAGTCCTGTTTGGCCAATATGCAGAACAGACCCTTCCTGCAGGTTAACAGTAGACCAAGGGAATTAAACAAGGAAATTCCTTATTTTAATTCAGCTGTACTTGATAGGGTGTAGGCTCCGTAGGAAGTGCAAAAAGCCAAGGTGCACTGCAGGTCCCAAGGCAATGCTTTCATTTCCTTACAAATTTGGAATCCATCCAGCACAAAGTTAGGACTGCCAGATTTAGCAAATAAAACACAGGATCCCAGTTAAATTCAAACCTTCAACTTAAAAAAATACTTTTTTAGTATAAGCATGTTGTAGATGTTGCATGGTATAAATAATGTATGTTATCTGGCAGTGCTGTGTGACATTATTCTAGGTTGGAATTTAGTATATAATTATTGTTACGCTACAGGGATATTTGAATCACCGTAATCTAGTGAGGCAGGGCTTGGACTTGGGGACAATTGAAAGTGTGCTAATGTGCTACACTGATGAAACATGACTTGTCGCCTCTGAGGAGGAAGCCCAGGAAGAGTTAAGGACTGTAGTCACTAGAACCACGAAATAGAGACTAACTGATACATCCAGCTAAAATTCAAGTGTCAGTCCAGCCTGTGAAATTCCTGGGAGTTCTGCACTCACAGGCGGCCTGTGCAGCGGCTTTTCACAGCCCATTAAATAGACACTTACTACCTTGTTATAGGATGTTGGCGAAAACTGCCCTAACCATAAAAGGGCATCAGATAATTCAGGAGCCAGAAATACTGAACATGACTGAGGTGATATAAGAGATATTCAGATAGAGAAAAAGAAGCCCAAACAAAGGTGGAAGTAGTGTCCTGGGCATACTAAGCAGGGAAGTTCAAAGGAGCCCTTCTCGTTCAAGAGCAGGTCAGTTCACTGCCCACAGGGCCGGCTCTAGAACCCGGCAAGCGCGCTGCTGCTCCCTTGCTCCGTGAGCTGAACAGGACGATTCTCCCCAGCTGAGCCAAAACAGGCCTCCTGGTTCCCAACTGAGGGCTGGGGACAAAGTTAGGACTGCCGGATTTAGCAAATAAAACACAGGATCCCAGTTAAATTCAAACCTTCAACTTAAAAAAATACTTTTTCGTATAAGCATGTTGTAGATGTTGGATGGTATAAATAATGTGTGTTATCTGGCGGTGCTGTGTGGCAACAGCTTTACTGCTGGTTGCAAATCATCTGCCGTATCCCCTGCACACGGGAAAGTCTTAGTGACAGAAGGTCAGAGTTGAGAGTTTTCTATTTTGTAGAAGTTGGACTTGGGTGCTTAGGCGACTCTTTGAATATTTACAGGCTGTTGGAGAGTAGCTAGTGGCCTTGCGGTATGGACAGGCAAATGGATCCTAGATACAAGACAATAAAAATAGCATCCTATGATGTTCTCAGTAATGAAACATCCTGTGGGGATTTACAAAAAGAGCTAAAGTGGTTCCTGTAGATAACTGTGTGTGTGCCTGAGGGCGCACACACACACACACACACACACACATACACACAACTACACAACAGACAATCAGAAACAATTAGCCCAGGCCGGTGTGGCTCAGTTGGTTAGGCATTGTCCTGTGCACCAAAAGGCTGGTGGTTCAATTCCTGGTCAGGGCACATGCCCAGGTTGTGGTCTTGATCCCAGGTAGAGGGCATGCAACAGGCAGCCATGCGATGTTTTACTCATACCACTCACATCGATGTCTCTCTCTCTCCCTCTCCCTTCTTCTCTCTCTAAAAATCAATTTAAAAGTATAAAAATAAAATAAAAATTGGATGGCAGCTCAGAAAGGGATTTGGATGCTGAGGCAGGTGCCTTTTTCAGACCTCCAAGTCTTCCTCCCTAGGTTTATGAAACATACAAAAATGCGGGTGCTCACAGCATACACTGAGGGACAGAGAGAGCACAAATTACTCTGGTGCCCTATGAAAGTGATACAAGGGAAAGAACTGTACCCTTTAACATGGGAGAATTCACTTGAAAATGATTTGGGGGAAAATTCTCCCCAGTCAGGAGCCCCGCCAGATCTAACAAGTAGATTGTATCGGGCCTATCCCAATCACCGCAGGGTGCTGCAAAGTATTGTTCACTGGGATTGACACTTATACTACTTTGTGCTTTACTTTTAACAGAAACTGCTTTGGACAATACAATTTAAAGTCTGAGAGAGCAAATTCTTAACTCATACTCCGTGAATACATTTCTTCTAATCATATTACGTACTTCACTGCTACCAATGTACCAGAAAAAGGAAAGAAAAAAGAAAAACAAAGTAAGTACAAGTACAAGGACAGACCATATTGCTACCACACCCTCAGAGCACCGATCTCATTTAAAATTTAAATGAATAATTGAAGCACCTGTTACTCAAAATGTGATGAAAATGCTTAAAAGCATGGATTAATTATTTAAATGATGATGTCCTCGTGTGGCAAATAAAATGAAGTAAACCAGAGACTTGGACTAGAAAGTTTTCAGAGATAAAAGGTGAGAATGAGGATTGGGGAGGATGCAAGTACAGACGTTTCTATCTTTTCCACCTCAAAATTGTTTTCCTTTGATGGGTCTGGTCCCCTAGCCCCAGGTGCGAGTATGAACCTATGTATATCCAAGAAAGTTGATATAAATACACAAGACATGCTACCTGTGCCATTAGATTGGACAGCTCTTATTTCTAAATGTACTGTACAGCGTACCATCAGTTCACCCCATGTGGACAAATTGGGGTTAACTGTTAACCGTGACTGCAGCTCTATCACCATAAACACACAGTCCTGTAAATTTTTTTTTTAACCAACCAACTGCACTGCTCCACTTCAAGTGAGTCTGATAGTGTTTGTCAGTTTTCTGTATTATCTCACCTACAGCTAAGGAGCACAGCTGAGCCAGAGGAGAGAGCCTGAGCAAAAGGAGAGGGGTGTGGGTCAAAGAGGCAATAGATGGAAACAGAGGAGACCCTGCAAAGAGGAGGAATGCTCATGAGTGGGTCAGGATATCAGGAACGAAGTCAGTCATGTCATTTTCTTGAGAGTATTTCAGAGCTAGAGATTAACCTTGTCCACAGTTTATATCAGATTTGGTACTAATTGCCGATGCTGAGAAGAAAACCCTGTGGTGACTTGTGATTTCCACAGAAGGAAAATTAGATTCCTACTGATTTATGAGGTCTGCCTAACTATCAGGCTCGGATAATGTAGGGCAATAAAATTATATTGTGCATCCTGATGACTCAACTTCCTGGTAGCCAAAAGCAGTTAACCATCAGGTTGTGCTTTATAATAGGCTACATGCCATTCAGATTAATTTTCAAATAAGTTGAGAGAAATATTACCAATGAAAAATGTAGGGCAGAGAACTGACCAGTAGAGTTTCTGCAGTCTTTGGGGCCACCATCCACAAGGATACCTTCTTAGGATGAGTCAACGATTGCTCCCACGTGAATAATGCCAAAGTTCAGCTTCCTCTCTGATTCCATCAAATATGAATTTAGGTAGAAAATACTTAAGGAAAATGGGAATTGAATTAGAATAGCATTGAGACTTTGGATATTGTTTGGTTGCTATAGATTACCAAAATAACCCCTATTAAGTTTGGCAAAGGAAGATTATAGAAAAACTTGTGGTTTGAAATTGTATTTGATGGCAGAATATATCCTATAACAGGCTCCTGAGACACAGAATATTTTTGAATGAATAAATCCCAGTCATATTTGATGAAAACAACATATGTGATGGCTTGATAAGCCCTAGGCCTGCTATGCCAGCACTGTGCTCTGCCATCTTCTGAGAGGATTTTAAGAGCCGGTCTAGGGTCTGAGTCAATCTAAAATAACATTTCTGGAGGCTCTTTATAATCGTGTAAAGGATTTGCTGAGACAAATAAAGCTTCTAATAGAAATTCTCTTCTAAGAAACATTAGAAGAATTCAACTTTAAGGAAAATAAAACTATAAGTAATCGGACTAATAAAAGAATTGCTCTAAAGCAACAGTGCTGAGCGCTGGCTTAAACTCTCACTGAAGGACTACTGAATATTTTAATCATTGTGAAATCTGATGTGGTTTAAGATCAATGTCAAGGGTTTCTAGAAGGCCAAGTTAGAGAGGTGCATTTATTGTAACTTTAATTACCACAAGTTTATGGCTTAAGTTATGATAGGGCCCTACTTGACTCATGATTTTATCATTTTTAATAACCAAGAGAACATAAGTAGAAAGCAACTTTTCTTCTTTTATGTTGTGACTTGTGAGGGACAGGACAGATAAAAGGATCCCCTATGGGAAGTACTCCCTATGGGAAGTTGATGGGCTATGTTACCAAATACATTAGTAATGTATTGCTAGGTAATGACCAAGATGGCTTTAAAGTCCCCTTCAACTTTACCAAACTTTAGACAGGTTTCTTCCTGACTAGAGGCTCTCGACTTCCCTTTTCCAAGAGCATTTACTTTAGAAAAGTTGCCCTTTAAATGTAAATCTTCTACGACTCAGGAATGTATTTCTCATGGATTTAGAAGCCATATCTTTGAAATGTAATAATTAAGAATGATGGTGCCCCTATGTCCTAATCTCTGTTGAAAGTGACATTATCACCTTGACTACCCTTCCCTGTAATGTTTTCTCATACTTTTTTTATTAGCTGACTTCAGCTAATATCCTCTTGTCTTTCATTTCAGCAGGGTTAAGTTCAATCTCTCTTCCATACTGCATTAGTGTCTCCCCTATGGCAATTTTCTTGAATAACATTTTCCTTGTTATTTTTAACAAGTGTACATTACAATTTCACTGTGACAGTAACAATATTACCATAAACTTAGTAGCTTGAAACAACACATTTATTATTTCATAGGCATGGACATGAGGGTATTATGTATCTGGAAATTTGAGAAAGAACTTTCTTTTGAGCTACTGAAATATATTACCAGTCATTTGTTGCTAGGGTACGTAGTTTCTTTTACCTGTTGTAAACAACTAACTGTCTATTGCCTTATATATATATTTTTAATTTTGCTTCATATGAGGCAAAATAGTAAGAAGTCAGGAATATTCCTTGGCAAAAGGAAATAGGGAAACTTTGACAGATAGCTGATTCAGACTGGCCTCACCCAGCACCCTCACTCACCTGCCCTCTTCTCTCTTGTACAACTTTATCAGGAAATCTCGGTGGGGCTCAGGCCTGCCTGTCACTGTATCCGATTCAGCGGAGGCAGGGTGGATCCTATAAGGAGTTTATTGAGAAAGCAGCCGACCCAGAAGACAGGGAGGTGCAAGCATCCGAAACCTGTCGTCAGGAGTGGCCTGAGGGAGCGGGTTATATGGGGCAAATGGGCTGGGAATGGAGTGCAGCTGCCTGCAGTCCTGGAAGTCAGTCTTTTGATCTTGGTCGCCTGGGGATGTGTCGCTAAGGTGAGGTCTTCACTCCTTTGATCTGGGTGGCCTGTGGATGGCTCGATGATAAGGTGATATCTTAATCCATTGTTCACAGCTGCAGCCACCTCCTTAATTGCTTCAGTCTGGGATCAAGGGGAGTGCAGGGTGCAAAGGCCTAGGTGAAAGAAGCCTAAGGACAAAATCTTCAATCCCTGCCTACGTAAGTATATGTGTTCTACAATTTTATAAGTAATATAATTATATTTCAGATTAATTCAGGTGCTCAATCTTTGCACATTATAAGTGCCCCTATCACAACCACTCCCTTAAACATTAAGTCCTCAGGACAATGAGGTTCTGATCAACATCAAATAATCTTAGGAACAAAACCTCCTGTCTGTTGACCATAGAGACAGATCATAGCTCACGCATACTCTGATCACCATCAGTAATGTTATGTATTTATTTGTGTTTTGTTTCGGTCTCTGTCAGATAAAATGCAAGTTCCATGAGGGGTAGGACTTTGCATTCTCCATATTGATGTATTCCCAGGAACTGGAACAATACCAGGTGCATCATAGGTCCTCAATGTATTTTGATTAAATGAATAAATGATAATTTTCAGGCTGGGATGTTTGATTGCTAATCCCTTAGAAAATATATGCCAATAAAATCTGTTAGAAAAAGTATGTATTTATTTATTTTGTAACTTACCATTGGGGTTTTTATAGTTGAGGAATCTGGAGGAAATTAACCTTGATGTTTTACTTTAAAGAATCTCTGGAAAAAAAAAAATCTGTCTTTTCAGTGTCTGCTAAAAGAGGAAGAGCTAAAATGTATTTGCATAGAATTGCAAGCTTAATGTTTCCTCCGGGCATTCCATTCTAGAGCTTTCAACCATTCCCTCATTCTTGATCTGAAAAATCCTGTTTTTTTCCTAAGCATTTGGTTATTTCTGAAGCATTTTTCTCAGTCTGAAAATTCTTACTTGGGTAGATTATTTTTCTTTATGCTCTTTAAAAATCAATTTTACTTTTTAATTTTAGCTTCATATTTTTATCTGTTTCAGTGAATGATGGTTGATTCTTCCAACCATTAAAGCCTTCCCAAAGCTAAAAACCTTGCAATTCACAGCCCAGGATATAATTGTACAACATTGTGAAGTCTGTCAAAAATCTTAAAACAGTAGGATGCTCAAGTATTGAATTACTCTTATTGTGCTGACTTTCATTATCTCTACATAGATCCAGAGTGTCTTGAATTTTAATTGAACAGATTTCTCATAATGGAAGGATCCTCTCAGATGTGTGAGTGTGTGTGTGTGTGTAAATTTGTCTAAAGTTACAGTAAGCCAGAAAACTGTTTGTCATGTAACAATATATTCAGAGGTTCTCAGGATTCAGGTGGGGTGCTGAACTGCGTGGAGGGAGCATTATTCTGCCTACCAAGCAAAGATAACCCTGAAGAAAATCCATCAGTGCCTCTGCTCACATGACATGCAGAAACATGAGGAAAAATGGAGAATTGTCTTCTACTAGCATTCCTTATTGGTGAAAAAGTCACCTACACTCACCAAATTCAAAGGGAGTATAAGAAAAGAGTAGTACCATTAGAAAAAAATGAAGAAAAAAGGAAAAGAAAACATTTAAAGCAGATATAACAGTAGTGTCAAGTACTATATTTCAATAAGTTTAGATCATAAATACTTGCCCATTTGATTTAGTATATAAATCACTGGTGGTTGAAACCAATTTTAGCAGTATTGTGTGGATCTGTGCCATATTGCACTGGAAGTTGGAATATTTAGTGAAGTAGAGATATCAGTAAGTACAAATTTCCTTTGGCAAAGCTTACTAATGAAGTAAAAGAAATATTAAAAAAAAAAAAATTGAAGCTAAGAATGAAATTAGTGGTGGGCTTTTTGAGAGAGAAAGAAATATTGGGTTAGAGGCTATTCATATTCACAGGATAAGAAATCCATAAAAAGGTAAATTTAAGGTGTCAAGGTTAAGGTTTATCAGAAAGAGGGACTGATGGGATAGGATCCCACAGAGGCCAGAGTCAATTGAATCAAAATCATAACTATGCTAAAGGGAAGTAGGAAATGATATATGACATGGGCCTAAATTTATGGAGAGGCAGCACAGACAAAGCAGATGGAGTTCATGCTCAAATTTTATACTATTCTAAAATAAGACATAGATAGAGAGATTGACCTTGACCTTTAGTTTAAGGTTGAGGGAAATGAGAACATTAGTGTGATAGAAATAAGTTTATAGGAATTAGAGTTTGGATTGAGGGTCTTCATGCATGAACTTCTTAATGGTATGAAGGAGATAAGAAAAGGTAACAATGGGTGAAATTAAAGGTGGTTGGAAAGGAATGTTATGAAGATTTTTGATGATTATGGCTAATTAGTGAGGGAGGTGAGAGAAGACATTAGCTAAGGGCAAAGAAAAGTATTATGAATCAGCACAAATGCTCATTGAAGGAAAAGCTCATGCATGGATTTGAATTTTCAGTACTTCTACAAGTCTTTCTTCAGTGTTGCTCAATGCTATCCCAAATCTCTGTTTACACAGAATTTTGGGTTATATTGCCATTCCTGAGGGGATGAGAAAGCAGACCTTGGATTTACAGAAATTGTAGAGATTAATCTTAGATCACAAATAACATTTGGACACAAAGAATAACCATAAGGTAAGCTTAGAAAAGTCAAGCAGGTGGCAAAGAGAATGTGGAGTGGTGGCAAAGAGAATATCTGGCTCTTTCAGTTCTAGGAGGAAAAGACATTTATAATACCAACTATATTCTATGGGAAGTTATAACCATGCCAACACTCTACTACAGTAATCGAGTACTTCATAACAACATCAACAACAACAATAAAGAGCTAAGCCAACCAATTGAATGAATGGGGTATCAGAATTGATATGTCCTTTTTATCTAGAAGCAAATATACAATTATTACCTGAACAAATTCTAAATCCAAGCCTCTTATTATGTTATAAAAAATCAGCCAACCTTAACTCATAATAAGCTTACTAACACAGAGGAAACCAAGCTATAATTAATAAGAGAGAGCAGAAACAACGAAGAACAGATTTGACTTTCACTTGTAAACATTGCTTTATATATCTCTAAAAGGCAAAGGTCTTTTAAAAACTATAACCAAAGTACTATATTATATATAAAATAATTTCTTACTATTAACAATATCTAGTCAGCATTTTAATTCTCTGATTACTTTATATTTATTTAGATTTTGTTGGCTCATTGCAAGTTCCAGATAAAGACCACACTATACAGTAGTGCAGTTAATTCATATATTTCTTAATCTTTTTTAAATCTACAAACAACTCTCTCTCTCTCTCTCCACCTTGCAATTTATTTGATGAGAAACTAGCTTGCTTATTCAATCTGAAATTCAGAATGATTGTATTTCCACATTGTATTCTACCATGTTCTCCTGATCCTTGCTTTTCCTGGTAATCAAACCTATGGGCTTGAACAGATTTGGAATTGATTTTTATTATTTTTGTTATTTGATTTTTAATTTTGGAAAGTATTGTTCACTATTCAACCAACTTCCTCAAGTATTTACTACTGTCTTTTTTGAGGTCCAGGATCCAACTTAGGAACCCATATTATATTCCTTTAGTTTTAATTTATTCAGTGTGTGTGTGTGTGTGTGTGTGTATATATATACTGGTATAGTACCTGGAACATCATTTCTAATTTTTGACCAATGAAAGTTCCTTTATGTTGACTTTTGTGACTTTCTGTTTTAGCCACCAGATCCACTATCTTTGCAGCTCCCTCAACTTTCCTCTTTGTCCCAAGAGGCTGATATGGATCCTCTTGATCTAGAGTCTTACGTACTAAAGATGCACCTCTTCAACCTGATCTAAATGAAGCCAATATATAAAGATGGAACAGGAGCAAGATAATTATAATAACATTCCCATTCAGAAAAGGTAACATATCTGTGTTGTCATTCCATTATGCTTTACAGACCATTCAAAATGATCATTGGATAAATTCCACTTTTATTTCTCATCTTGTTTATAGCCAATAGAAGTTTGGAGAGGCCCTCAAATCACTTTAAATCCCAGAGAATCATTTTCTATTTGGAATTCAGGCCCATGGTCTTACAAACTTGCTAACTTGCTTTTCTCTTTAATGTTTAGTTCTCTGACAATTATTTTTTTATATATAATTCTATGACTTTTGGAAGAACATTTCTTTGTGTTCTTGTTTATCTGCCTCTTTCTGTCCTAGATTAAATTGGCCCTCACAGGCTTTGATGGGAGAATGTCATGTTTAGTCTTGTCCCTGAGAGATTTATGCTAAAATAAGTATAGGATGCCCCCCCAAAATACATATACACACTTTAACAGCTGAAAACTCACTTAATTTTCACTCTTTTTCAGTTTAACTGATTTGAAATAATAGGTGAAGCCAGACTAAGCTTTGAACAAAGAAAATTTATCCTAAAGTGCCACTGCACTTTTTTTTAATGATATACATAAAAGATGAAGTCTATGGTATAAAACTGGCAACAGTTGACAAATTGAGGAGACACAGATACAGAACAAAATGATTCTTGATGTTTGTGATTCCATTGCTTCGTATTATCTGCAGTGCCTGTACCAAAACAGTCATCAGTTTTGAAAACAGGTATTGACAAAAATAATTATTCATTTCTGTAGACTTTTAAATTATGAAAATGAACTGTATGTTAATAAGCACTGGCTTTATTCAAAGTGTGTATACATTTTTGGGACACCCTGTAGATATATTGATGTCATATTAACCAATTCAATTAACCAATTTTTAATTTTACAATACTTTTTGTTTCATCTTGTCTGCAAAGCTGAGTTACAGTCATATTTTGTTTACTTAACTGTTTTTCAACTTGAATTTTCACTGTTTAGTGTTAAAGGACAGTTTAATGGTCTCTTCTAAATTTACTAGTTCCTTAATTTCTTGATTATTTCTGAGAATTATTTCCCTCTTGCTCACTGGCCAATTCTGAACTTATCTTTTATAACACTTTTAAAAAGCAGCAAATGACCTAATGTACTATTATAATTCTATCTTAAGAGTCTTCCCTAAGAGCTAGAAGTATATTGGGAAAATTATTTGTCATCAATATTATTATAGGAAAATTTATGAAATATGCCCATGCTACCTAACTTGTATTGCCATCCTTCCAGCCTCTGATAAAAGTGTGTCTAGCCTCTCTGCCAAAGCCACATATCTCAGGTTATGGTTCTGGAAACACCCCACTAATAGGTAGCTGTCTTTAGGTACCCCAAACTCCATGATTCACTAGAGTTACTGTTATCCTCATGGCTATGGTTTATTTCTGAAAGCTAAAAGACACAAATAAAATCAACAAAGAGAAAAGATGCACTGGACAAAATCCAGGGGAAGCCAGGAAAAGCTTCCAGGTGTCCCTCGACATAAGACATGCTTAACTCCCCTGTGATGACAATGACATGTGATGATGTGTGAACATGTGCAAAGTATTGCCAACTAGGAAAGCACACTTGACCTAGGAGGTTCAAATGTTTTTGTTTGTTTTTGTTTGTTTTTTTAGAAAGTCACTTAGTTCTTATATGACTTAGTCCCTATATCATGTAGGGACTAAGTGACTGACCTCAGTATTCAGCTCTAGACCCCCGGAGAGAAAGAAGCTTTTCACTGTAAATTACATGTTAGTATATACTACTGGGCAAGCTGGCACACTGTGGCTCCAGGTTTCAGACATGCTAAAACACTCGTATTAAAACATTCCAGCAGCTTAGTTCCCCAGAGCTGACCAATGGCCAGTCCTTCAACATTCCATCACCTTGGACAGTGTGACCCTGGATTCTGTGACTCAGTATTTCCCCCACATTTTGTTTTGAAATTCTGATCACGCTGGGTTCCAATGATCCTACTTTATTTCCCCCCCCATCCTAGTTCTAAAATTGTGCTTTCCCCCTTATAGATATCTCCTCTCTGCAATGTTTAATATGTTTTAAACAGCATGGGAGACAATTTAATGGAGAGTATCCATACCTGTAGATTTTGGATTCATAATTTTAATAAGAAATTGGCATATATATTTTATAAATTTTAATAATTTGAAACTTTGATGAGGCACTACAAATATTTACTAGTTCTACTTTATTTTCTTGAAGACATTGTTTCCCTAGTTTTTGTTTGTTTGGGTTTTTGTCTTTTTGGTCCATTGAACGCCTGTTCTATAAGCTTTTTTCCAGAATATGTATTTATTCATTCTCTTGAAATTTTCACGTGTCTTATGCTCGAATTTGATCTCCTTTTTTTGTTTGTTTATTTGTTGGTTTTTTATACCATCTGTACTTTAAAAATTTTTGTTAATCTCTTGTTTTCTTTGAGCACATTCTTAAGCAACTTATTAAGAAAGGATACACATATAAGACATCATTTTTTAGAGAGATGGCAGGTCTAAAAATATATTTATTCTACTTTGATTCTGTGTTGAAAATTTATCTAACAATAAAATTTTGCTATCTTTTTCACAAAACATTGAGATTTTTTTAAATTTCAATTTTCTTATATCTTTCATTTTTTATGTTAAAAACATACTTTTTTTTCTTTATCATTTTACTTTATCTCACAATATGTTTATTTTCCTTAGAAAGAAATTTATGGTCCTTCTTAAAATTTATGTTCTGAGTACTCAATTCAGTAAGACCTTTCTCTCAAATTTACTCTGTTTTCCACTAAATTCTAATTAATATCTTCTCTTATTTCTTCTGTTCTCTCCTACTGGAAGTCTTGCTATTATTATATTAGATATACTATATTTTAAAAAACTTAAATTCTTTTTTCTTCCTAATTTCCATTCGTATCTATCCAAATTTTTGAGATATTTTTATCAACATGTCTTTCAACTATTTTATTAGTACTATTATATGTTTCTCAGAAACACTTTCATGTTTTCCGAATGTTATGCTTTTATAATACTGTTTGCTTGAATGCAAGTATCTAATCTCTACAGATTGTGTTTATAGCTTGTTTCATGTTTTCTATTTCATCTGTTTCTCCCAGTTTTTTTCTTCTGGTTCGTTTTGTTCTTTGTCATCCACTGTATTTAAGAATAAGGCAATAGATTATGGCGAAGGAATCAGGGTATTTCAGAACAAATTTCTATCGACAATTAGCAAAAGAAAAAAAAAAATGAACAAAAGCATAGACAACCTTAATTTAAATGTCTTAGAAATAAGTGAGTAATTACAGGACCAACTCCTAGAGAATGAGAGACCCAGAATTATGGGTATAATATATGTTACCCTTTTACCTCTTAAGGTGACCAATGATTATGAAATCAGTTTAACAAATTGAACAGTGCTTTCAATTGTCTCAAGGAGTAAAATGTCCAAAAGTTAAAGCTTACAATCTGTCAGAAATGGTTTCCTGTACTCACATAGGCTTTTTGTTGAGATTCCAAAGGCCTATATCTTAGGAAGGAGGGTAACTAAGAAATGGATAAACTCCCATGGATTACTGCCCAAACATGAATTCTTTAAATCCCTGAGTGGAATAAGTAGGTTTGGCATTTTTAGGATATTTGCCCTAACCAATTACAGAAGCAAATTTTATAAGAGGACAGTAACATTACCTGTAAGTATATTATACATGCACTGCAATTTTCCATAAATAAGGTACTGAATTCAATAAAAATGTTAAAAGATACATCTCATTAATAATTTAAAAAGATAACAGGAATATCAATACCAGAGTTTAAATAGAAGATGATAATCTTTACATTTATCACTGAAATTATATTATAAAATATGTCATTAAATTTGATAATGAAATTGTTACAAAAAATAAGAATTGTAATTATTTAGAAAATTAAATTTGTTTTACAAAACTCACAAAAAATACTTCAAGCCTAGTTTAGCCTACCAGTGAATTAAACTAAACAATTATGAAATAAGTGGTTACTGTAGCTATATAATATATATTAAAAATTAGATAGAGTCATTCCTCACACTTTATTTTTTTTTTGAAAAATGTTAGTGATTCTAGATACTTTGATTTTTCTTACTAATTTTATAATAATGTTATCAATGTTACATAATATTATTGAAATTCTGATGGGAGAGAATTGGCATATTTACTACATAGAAACTTTCAATGGATGAATACCATATATCTCTCTATTTATTTAGGTCATCTTATTTTTTTTAACAGTATTTTGTAATTTTTAGCATATAAGTCGTGTACATGTTTTGTTTTAATATGTAAGTATGTGTAAGTATTTCCTTGCTTGGGGGTTATGCAAATAGTATTGCATGTTTAATTTTTGTTTCTATATGTTCATTGCAGAATATATGAATACATTGATTTTATATGTTTATGTTATATCCTGCACATTGATGAACTCAATTATTAGTCTTAGGAGTTATTTGCAGTTTTGATTTTTTAAATTTTCTACATAAACAATTATGTCACCTGAAAATATTTTACCTAAAATATATGTTAATAATTTATGTCTCTATGTTATATTGTAAGTTTGAGAGTTTTATCATATATCTTCTAAATTAATTTTAAAAATATATGAGGAGTGAACATTAGTATTACACATTAATGGGCCCCAATAAATAATTTTGAATGAATTTGGTGAAATTTCCATATTATCTCATTCATTTGCATAATATATAGTACAGTGGAATGGATTATGAATTAATTTTTTTATATTGTGAGTAAAACCGTAACATTTGGGAAATTTCCCAGCAGAATGTGAAATGATATTTGCAACAGATTCTGTGGATTTCTAATACTATATAACAACCAAATTTATTATGTGTCTTCTTCATCAGACCCTTGATTCCATCATTGGCTTGTTATCCTGGTGCTATTTATACTAAGTGAATTGCCCAAGGACTCTAACAACTTTTAAAAATTGTGAATTCCATGCTTTCATTTCAGATCTCCTGAAACAATATCTCTGAGGCTCCAGAATCCTATTTTTTTTTAAAACTGTTCAATTTTAATAGTACAAATATTACAAAATTCCATTTATACAGCATTTATCAACTAACATAATGAAATAATTGAGGGCTAGATCAGTAACTGCTAAAGTTTAGAGGTAGATAGTGGAGGGTTAGAATGTGGCTATAAAGGTATAAGTAATATGAGCCTTGTCATGTTACAGTTAAGCATCTTTTTAAAAAGATGTATATTTATTGTTGAAAGTATTAAAGATGTCCCTCTTTTTCCCCCATTGACCCTCTCTCCCCCACTCCCACCCCCTCCTCAGGCCTTCAATGCACTACTCTCTGTCCATGGGCTATGCATAGATGCATAAAGCTTGATTGTGGTAAGGGTTACCTGAAGTGACAAATATGAAGACATTGGATTTCACACACACACACCCTAAGCATGTACAACTTGTGAAATCACATTAAGTTCTCTGGAGTGTACCAATGTCAATTATCTTGTTTTGATATACTATAGTGATACAAGATGTTAATATTAGGAGATCCTGGGTGAAAGATGCATGAAACCTATTTGTGTATTTCTTTAAAATTTCTTGGGATTCTCTAATTATTTAAAAAAGTAAAGTTTGAAAACAAAAACAAAAAGTCTCAGGTAACTTTTAAGCAACATTTTAACTCTGCCATGACTAGCATTTGGAAACACCTGCTTAGAAAGCTTTTGGGAGAATTCATGAGAAAGTCACATAAACATGTCTCCCTTTGGTGGTAAAAGTGTCATAATACTGTTATTAAAGAAATGTGATTTTAGTGTGAGTGCTTGAGTAGCACAGAATCTCTGTCAGGCATATGTTAGAAGCATACTGCTTAATTTAAAATTAATCCACCCATCTCTTTCTGCTACATATTGGACTGCCCAGACTTTTCATTATAGTGATAGAAGATAAAATGAATCACAAACTCCTGACATTTGAAGATGATATGTCTAGGCTAGGCTATAATTAATAGTCATTTTATTATTGAGGAAGGTCATTGGATTTTCATGATTATTCTTTTATTGTGAATATGTAATTCACATTTGATCTTATAAAGTGACATCTTTGGTTATCTGGTTTATAATCCCAATGGGAGCCATTCATTAGCAGCTGGTAACAAGATGAACTAACAAGATGAGCACTAGTGCACAATGTTATTCCTCAGTTATAAAAACAGTACAAGACTGGGATTCATGGTGAGAAGAAGAATGTGTTGATAGCATGAGATAAATCTCCCATTATCGTCAGCATCTCAGCATGGTTCAAGTCTTTCGCGGGCACCACATTAACTTTTGTGCTGCAACTTAAAAGGGAACTTACAGAGGATTAAAAGAGAGTTCCATAAATGATTAAAGGATTAAAAATATGCCCTCTAAAAGAAGGTTAATGGGACTGTAATTATTTAGCCTGAAGACTAGGAAGCCAAGAGATAAGTTAGAATTATCTGTTAAGGTTATGACAGACAATTATGCAGAGAAGGCTAAAGCATATTCTCTAATTTCTCTAAACATGCCTAGGAGAACTGAAAATAAGTTGCAGCATAAAGGATTTAAATTATATTTTAAATGGAATTTCAAGAAAATTAAGTCTTTAAATACATAAAATTGTCTATGGATATTTTAACATTTCCATTTCTAAAGCAAATAAAAAGATGATTTAATCGAAGGCATCCAATTGAATTTACCTACTTGTAGGAGTACTGAAGATGAAGTGACTTGTGTCATAGAACCTTAGGTAACAGTTGCTCTAGATGATGTCAATCATGTTAACCAACAACAATAATAACAACAACTTAACAAAACAATCACCACCAAACACACAACATAAATCACATAAAGCAGGTATACCTCTTTTTGCAATTGTAGATAAATACTTCCTGGCATCAAATAAGAGTTAAAGGAATCAATCTTATGCAAAACTATGCTCTCTGATTGCAGAGTGTATTGTCTTGCCTTGACCTCCTGTATGGCATATTTTCCCACTTCAAACCTTAGGAGTCCATTGTCTTCCTGTTCTCCCTGTCAATTCTCCTCTCACCATGGAATCACTTATTTGTTTACTTATTTCTCAAATACCTACCGTCTAATATGTTACAAGCATTATGGTGACTGATGATGATACAGTGGACAATGAATAATACAGGAAGAGCCACTGTCATCACGGAGCTAACAGTCTAATAGGTGTACAGAGAAGTAAACAAATGATATAATACAAGAAGCCACAGGGCCATAGAGGAGATAACTAACTTCGGCAGCTTTGATAACCTAACATTCCAGTACTCAAAGCGATGTGGATCCCACCTGGTTGGGTTGCAGAGCAACTTCATCTTGCCTGCTGCCAGTATCCCTGCTGCTTTTGATGTGTAGAGTTCCTGTTCAGTTTACAATAGTTACTTTAACGTGGCTGCTTAGTCTTTCTGAATACTAAGGTTTACGTCTGTTTCTTTCCCAGATGGAAAGTGCTCATTATATTCTCTTGACACAGAGAGCACGTCTTGCATCTGCACACTATTAGTCTTTGTGCTGTTCCTCGGGCCCCCGAGGGATTCTGAAGTGAGTGTTTCCCTTGGCCATCTGATCACTGCCCGCAGACTCAGTCCCTAATATCTGCAGCTGGTAGACTTGTGAGCTGAACTCTTTCAGCTGGATCACAGCCGGGGGTCCAACTCAATGGGTCAGTTCAACTTCAGCTTTCACTTATTCCCCTAATATCTGGCTGATTCCCATTTGACCCTTGACCCTGCTGAGGTCACGCCTGACTACACTGGTAAGTCCAGCCAGTTCCTTCCAAGGCATACTTTTGAAAAACTGACCAGGTAAGGTCATTAGTTACATTTTTATCTTGCCAAGAGTTATTCATGATCTTTGCAAGAGCTGACTGCTGATGCCAGTGCACCCACCACCACCAAAGTGGGTTGATGTATTTGCTGGAATGAATGACCTTGATGCTCAAGAGAAAGTTGGGTTGCTACTACACAGTGAGGGTGAGAAGTATCCCTGGAGTGCAGAGGGTGCTCTGGGGCACCTCTTACTACTGCTCTGCCCTGTGATTAGCAAAGTAAAATAACAATAACCCAATACAAGAATCTGGTAGTGGCCCAGAAACTTCAGGGACAAAGTTTGGGGTTAGCCTACCTCACAATGAACTAAAGAAGCCAAGATGCATTTTAAGGATAGAGGAAATATAGAGTGAAAAGAAGAAAGTAGTTATAAATACCAGTTTCAACCATGTGATTATTTGATATATATATATAGATATATATAAATATCATTTTGATATAAATATATCTGTAAAAATATTTTTCTTTTCTTTTTGTATTGCTTATATAGTGTATATACCATATATACCATGATATATATTTATATATAAAATAAGAACTTAGTACTAGAAATTTAAATTTATCCAATTACAAAAGCTGATTAAGCTGCTATGTGAAGCTGCTGGTGGTTCTACTTGTCTGATCAAACCTTAAGTGATATATGTGGGTAATAATGCAATAATAGTAAGTAAAATGTAAATCATAATAGTAACTAAAGATAGCATTTAGAATTAAATATGTTAGTTCCTAACTCATAAAGTTAATATGACAATTAAATAATTATAATGTTAAAAATCTCTTAAAGTACCATTGGCCTATTTTAATAAGAGCATAATAATATAATAAGCTTCTGGGTATATTATTTTTAATTAATATTACTACTTACCAAAGCAGTAATAAAATAATTCAAACAAACAAAAGTCCTGGACCAGATGGCTTCACAGGGAAATTTACCAAACATTCAAAAAAGAATACCTATTTTTTTCTCAAAATATTTTTAAAAATTCAAGAGGATGAAAGATTCAAGTTTATTTTATGAGGTCAGCATTGTGATTCCAAAATCAGATAAAGACACTAAAAAGAATGAAAATTATAAGCCTATATCCCTAATGAACATAGATGCAAAATTTTTCAACAAGGTATTAACAAAATGAATTCAGCAATATATTAAAAAGATCATACACTATGATCAAGTGTGATTCATTTTTTATTCAAGTTTGATACAATATGCACAAATCAATTAGGATGATATTACACCACATTTAACAAAATGAAAGATAAATGTCATATGATCATATCAATAGATGCAGGAAAAACATATGAAAAAATCCAGCACCCACGTATGATAAAAACTTAGCAAAATAGGAATAGAGGGAACTTACCTCAACATAATAAAGACCATATACCACAAATCCACAGCTAGCATTATATTTGATGTGGAAAAACTAAAACAAGACAGAAATGTCCACTTTCACCACTCTTATTCAACATATACTGTAAGTCCTAGCCACAGCCATCAGACAACAAGAACTAGAAGGCCTTTATATTGCAAAAGAACTGGAATCATCATTATTTGCAGATGACATGATGCTATATATAAAGAACCCTAAAGACTCCAGTAAAAAAAACTACTGGGACTGATAAATGAATTCAGTAAAATAGCAGAATACAAAATTAATATTCAGAAATCAGTTGCTTTTTTTTTTTCTTTGTTCCATTTTATTTCTCAACAACCCCAATGTGAGTTCTATTTTGGTCGGTCCCCTTCAATAATTTAATATTTTCCTTCCATAATCCAAAAATTTTTAAATGCAAATACTAATTTTTTTTCTCATTTTCTAGATATCACAATGAGGAATTTAAAATGTAGATATCTGCTTTAATTCCATAGACTTCTGAGGGCATACCATGCTAGGAAGCAATTAGAAAGGTGTCTATAATATCAGCTGTAGATCTCAGGTTTGGATCTCTAAAAGGCACTGTGGGGAAGCCCCAGGGTCAGCTCTTATTCAGGGTCTATTGTTATTCCTCCAGAAGGACGAGTGTTAAAACAGGCAAAGAAAACTTAGAGCCCTCAGCATCCACTCTGATCCCTAGCTTTTGATCCCTCAAACTGTGTTGTTTAACTTTCGCATTCTTAACCTGAATTCTTAGAAAAAACAGAAAGCCTATTTTACGGAAACAGATTCAGATTTACCCGTCAATGCAAACATAAACCGAAGCTCCCAAATCTTTGGGGGCATTAATTATAGATAAAGATCAGGCAGTAAATGGGAGGACCCAACCTCAATGATCCAGAGGAACAGAGGCTGTCTGTCCCAAGAGCCAGGAACCGAGTCCTGGAGAGTCTGCGTTTACTCTGAAGGCATTTGTTTCCATCTGGTCTAAACTCTAGGGAATCAGAGAGGCCAACTAAGTAGGTGAGGATTTCTGTGCTGTTCAACCATTTCATTTGAAAAAATCTTAATGTCTTCCTCTGTTCTTTCGATATAGAATCCTCAGTTGCATTTTTATACAACAGTAATGAACCATCAGAAAGATAAACTAAGAATACAATCCCATTTACACTTGCATAAGAAAATAACATAAAATACCTAGGAATAAATTTAGTGAAGGGGGTAAAAGACCTGTACTCAGATAAGTATAAAACATTGAAGGGCCGTAGCAGGTTTGGCTTGATGGTTAGAGCTTCGGCCCTCAGACTGAAGGGTCTCGGTTGGATTCCAGCCAAGGGCACACAGGCCTCAGTTGAAGGGCGTGTGCTGGAGGCAACCAATCAATGTGTCTCTCTCAAAAGGATGTTTTACTTTGTCTCAATGGAAAAAATATCCTCTGGTGATGATTAAAAAACAAAAGAAAAATTGAAAAAAGAAACTCAAGAAGGTAGAAATAAATAGAGGGAAATACTGTTCTTAAGGGTAGAAAGAATTAACATCATTAAATGTCCAAACTACCCAAAGAAATACATAGATTCAACACAGTTCCTATTAAAATGCCAATGGCACTTTTCACAGAGCTAGAACCAAGAATCCAAAACCTTATATAGAACCACGAAATACCCAAAATAGCCACTGGAATCTTGAGAAAGAAGAACAAAGCAGAAGGTACCCGGTGACCTGATATCAAACTATAGGTTGGGGCAAAAATAGTATTATAGTTGTTTTAAAAATAATACAATAATTGCCCAGCCAGTGTGGCTCAATTGGCTGCTCATCTTCTCATGCACCACAAGGTTACGGGTTTGATTCCTGGTCAGGGCACATGCCCAGGAGGGGGCGTGCAGGAGGCAGCCGATCAATGATGTTTCTCTCTCATTGATATTTCTCTCTCTCTCCCTCTCCCTTCCTCTCTCTCTAAAAATCAATAAAAAAATATTTTTAAAATGCCTTTCTTCTTATTATGTTAGGCAAGAGACTCTTCTCTTTTGAGCTTTTAAGTTTTATAGTATTAAATTTAGACAACTTATGTTGCTTGGCTGGGTATAGCTCAGCGGTTGAACATTAACCTGGGATCCAGGCGATCAGGGTTTGATTCCCGGTCAGGGCACATTACTGGGTTGCAAGCTAGCTGATCAATGACTCTCTCATCATTGATGTTTCTATCTCTCTCTCTCCCTCTCCTTTCCTCTCTCTGAAATCAATAAAGATGTATTTTTTTTTAAAAAGATAATTTATGTTTTCTAATATAAAAACTTAAAGCAACAATTTTCCCCCAAACACTGCTGTACTTGTATTTAATATATTTTATTTGTTTTGTTTTCATCATGATTTAGTACAGAATGTTTTCTAATTTCTATTTTAAGTTTTCCTTTGACTAATGTGTTTTTGTAGGTGTGCAGTTTTATTTTCAGGTACCTGGAGCTTTCCTAGGTGATTTATTGTGGCTGATTTATAAAAACAGTCTATTTTCATTCAGGAAAACTAAGCAGTAAGATATCCTTTATACATGTATTAAAACTTGCTTTGTGGCCCAGCCTAGGTTTTACCTTTGTGAACAATACATACAAATGTGAAAGGAATGGGTGTTCTGCAGTTTGGGGAGGCAGTGTTCCATAAATATCACTTATTTAAAGAAACTGGTAATGTAGTTCAGACCTTCTATTACATTATTGAGAGAAGTTCGTCGAAGTATCCAACTACCACTGTGGATTGCTCCATTTTTCCCTTTAGTTCTGAGAGTATTCATATGTTTGGAAACCCTATTATTACACAATATATGTATATATTAACATATACATGCACACATATATACTGCTATATGTTTTTGATATATTGCCCCTATCAGCCCTTGTTTTGGAGACTGTTTTCCAGATGTTAACATAGACAATCCAGCTTTCTTATGTGTCTACTGTTTATATATTATATTCTTTTCCATCCTTTTACTTTCAACATCTTTATGTCTTTGTAATTAAGTGTGCTCCTTATGAATAGCTTGTAGTAGATTCTTGCTTTTGTACGCCACCCGACAACCTGTGCCTTTTGATTAGAATGTTCAGCCCATTCATATTTTATATATTAGTAAGGTTGGGCTGCCATAAAAATGTATTGAGTGGCTTAAATAAAATAAATTTATTTTATTTTCTCACAGTTCTACAGGCTAGAAGTCCAAGCTCAAGATTCTGGACAATTTGATTTCTAGTTAGAACTCTTTTCTTGGCTCCTAGATGCCTATCTTCTTGCCATGTCCTCAGATGGCCTTTTCTCAGTGAGAGTGATGGTGGAGAGAAGGAGGGAAAGGGAGCTCTCTGGTGTCTTTTTCTATAAACACACTAATCTTATATGCTTTGGGCCCCACCCTTATGACTTCATTTAACCGGATTACTTCCTTTGAGCCCCATCTCTAAAAACAACTGCACTGGGCAATAAAATGTCAACACATGCATTTTGGGAGGGCGCAGGCATTTATTATATAACACTGGGCATTTTTAAAACTTAATTCTACTCTTTTGGTATTTATTTTCTATTTGCCTCATTGATTTATATTTCTCTTTCCATATTTTCTGTTTCTATTGTAATACTTAAATGTTTTTTAGGGTGGCAGATATAATCAATTTAGTGAATTTAAGTAAAATGCTGGATCCTTAGAACAGTTAATTACTTCACATCATTTAAGTATAGAGTTAGATAAATAGATAGGTTGATTGATAAGTACATGTATAGTTATAAATTTTCTTATTTTGGTAATCACAAATATGTGGGTAAATATAAAGAGTGTATTCCATCCCATTTTTTATTTCTATATGTCTTATTCTTGTGTAACATTTTTCTCTTTTTATCCCTTTTATTATTTTTATCATTCCATTTCCCTTGAACTACTTTGAAGCTGCATTTTTTATTTCTACTATTATGCTAATTAATATAGAACTTAACACATGCATAGCTAACATTTCACAAAGTTTAAATTTACTGAATATATTTGTACTTTTGGAAGGTAATATAAAATCTCACAAAATATTAACTCTGACATTCTGACGTGCATTACTATTGTTATTTGACATGTTATCTTGGTGTTGTCATTTGAACTTTGTAAGACATTTATTATTGATTTATACAGTCTAAAAATGTTTAGATGTAACCCTTTTTTCCCCTCTTTGGTCTTTATTTTCTCTTACATATCAGATGTTCACTCTGGAGTTATATCCCTTTTGTTTGAAGTACATTTTTTAAAATTTACTAGGCCTCAAACTCTCCTCATTTCTTTTATTTTTAAAATTTTTGTTTCTGGAACTGATACCATTGTAATTTAACTATTTATTAATAACTGGAAAGGAGCAAAATATTACAGGCTAGTTGTTTGTGTAGCTTTTCAAGGAAGCTGCAGTTTAACACTCCCCAGGAAGCCACTGGTCTATTCCCCACAGATCCCTGGGGGAAGGGGCTGGACAGTGGGGAGATAGATGCAGGCCCAGGAGAGTCTGGGTGAAACAAGGAAGGTAGTTACCTGTCAGTCAGACCTGAAAACAGGTTGTTGGCCAGAGTAGGCATGAGTACTGCAAGCACGGGAAGATTTGAGATATTTAATCCCCTAAATAAAGAAGTTCTCTCTGGTGCTCTTGCTCTTGCCTCTGGGCATGTTGTGCTTGACTCCTGGCTTGCAGGACCCTCGGCTCCCGCATTCTCCCACGTGGACCCCACACAGTGGACTAATGGATGCAACCAGCCTGATGCTAAACCAGACCAACTCCATCGTGGAACCGAAACTTTGGACACTGGCTTTGCTTCTACCTCTACCGAATTCCCACCTGCATATCTTCCAGGACTGGATTAAGGTAAATGGGACTTTGGAAACCCAGAGATATAATTCCACAAGAAATAAAGCTTTCTTCCACATCTCATCTTCCTGTGGGGAGCCTCCAGAAATGCTTATTCCAATGGTACCTCAAGAACCCCATTCCTGCTCTCAATGGGAAAACATCACCCATGATTTTCTCCAATAACGTAAGTTATATATATAAAATCTTGGTGAACAAATTTTTTTTTACTTTGAATATAGTTTTCTAGATGTGGTAAACATTATTGATTCTCACCAATATTTGCATGTTTTTAGAAAACTGTACTACTCAGCTCCCCTTACAGTTGGGCAGGGACATAGTACTGTGGCTCTGGATAAGGAAATATGAGTACGAGTGTTGGTATCACTCTGTTGTAAGAGAACCAAGAGGGTTTGAGCACTGGACAGTAAAAAAAAAAGCATGTGCCAAGGGCAGGAAAGATCATTATTCATTTTTGCAGTGGCAACATATTTAGAAAAACTGTGGCCTCCCTAGGAAGCCTAGCCTGTGAATCATGTTAGGAAAAGAGTTTGAATAACAGAGTATGAGTAGTGAGTGTTTGCATTTTATTTGCTGCTTTCAGCAGTGTTTTGCAAGAAAGGGCCTTCAAAAAAAGTAGATAATTTTGCACATAAAAGAAAAAAAGGTAATACTGAGTTCCCATGCTTTTCCAGGTATAGAAGAACCCATTGCTGCATAAAATTTTTGAAAATTCTTTTGAAGGAAAGTCATCCAGTAAGTCCCTTCAGTTGTATAAATCACCTATGGGCAAGAATGAATTTTAATTTATATAAGCCCCCATTGTTTCCACATCCACTTCTTTATCACAATGGGTTAGCTTTGATTTTCCTTACTTTTCTAGTTGTTAGACTTTGTGTGACCTACTTCTTTACCAGATGTGAAAGTTCTCTCCTAAAAATAAAACTTTTTAAATACGTACTTGTCCTACTACAGATCCTTTGAGTCTAGAATGAAAAATCCTGTGACTATTTAAGTTTTCAAATAACCCTTGTGTCTCAGTGTCCTGTGAGCAGAAAGGGGGCTGAGAAGGCCGTGTGGTTTCTAAGGAAGAAAGAATCTTACCCAACAACCGCTCTAACTAACTAAAGCAAAGGAGACTGGATTCCCTAGTGCAAGGGTCAGCAAACCTGCTTGTAAAGAGCTTGATAGCAAAACTCTAGGCTTTGTAGGTCACATAGTCTTTGTTGCACCTACTCAGTTCTGCCACAAAACTGCCACAGATGATATTTTAACCAAAGTTTGTGTCTGTGTTCCAATAAAACAATTTAACATAAATTTGGCCAGATTTGACCCAGATGTGATGTCTTCTGCTGTAGAGATTGAGCAGATCACTGGAAAAGCAGTGCAAGGAGTTACTTCCCAAACCATAGAAACAGGACCTAGTTAGAGCTCCTGTTAGGAGGGCCATGAACGCCCAAGGAGAATACAGAACAGATATTTATTCCCCTGTGGCTTTGCATGCCATCCATTCTTCCCTTTTCTGAATGGAAGTAATTCTTTTCCCTGCTAAGCTATTTTATATTCCGCGTAAGTGGAGATACAGGAGTGCAGATAACTTGTTTGTTTAAAGGACAGCATAACCTAACTTATTCTAGTTAACATATAAAGTGACAGGTACATTCTTTCACCCTGTTAACAGAGACATTTCGCTGTAATTTTACATTGCTTGTTGGGATTGAGAGCTTTTATCTAAATCTAGGTTTTACCTTGGAAGGTTAATCTCTCTTTTATTTTAGGCTGTTGTTGAGATCCAGCATTCTTCATGCAAATATATTAATTTAATCTGATTGGGATTTGTTGCATTTCTTGAGTCTTTAGCTTCTTGTCTTTTGTTGTTCTAAAGAATTCTCACAATTATCTTTTCCTCTTGGCCATTCTCTTTCTCCTCTCTTATGATAATCATGAAGAGACTAGGATTTTTTTCAAAGTATACTACGTGAACTTAACCTATTTTTCAGATGTAATATTACCTGCCTCACTAGGCTGTGTTCTGAAAAACATCTTCCAATTCATCTTAATCTTTAAACTTACCCATTGTATTGTTAATTTTAATGCCTATGGTATTATTTCATTATAATATTAATTACTATTTCTAAAATACATATTTGATTATTTAAAATATATTCTTATTTTCTATGCTTTTGTTTCCTGCATATATTCAAGTTTTTTCTCTCCTTCAAACTTATTAAGTTCAATTAATAAATTTTATGTCTGATTTTAAAATTTGTGCCTGATAGTTCAATATTGAGAACATTTTTGTACCTCATCTGCTGTGTATTATTATTATTATTATTATTATTTTAAATATATCTTTATTGATTTCAGAGAGAGGAAAGGAGAGGGAGAGAGAGAGAGAGAAACATCAATGATGAGAGAGTCATTGATCGGCTGCCTTCTGCAGGCCCCCAACTGGGGATGGAGCCCGCACCCCGGGCATGTGCTCTGACCGGGAATCGAACCCCGATAGCCTCGATCCTAGGTCGATGCTCAACCGCTGACCCACGCCCGGCCGGGCGGCTGTGTATTATTTATGGCGGTTCTCTTACAAGTGTTTACTTGAATGATTTTTGCCTGTGAGCTACCTGTTTTTATGCAATTTAATCTTTGATCACTTTTAGGCATTACTTGATTTGAGTTTCTCCTGACAGGATCTGCTTTGCTGCTGTCTCCTGCCTGCCTGGGGTCACTAATAACCAAGGCCACTTAAAATTTTAATTCCCTTTGATATTTGATGTGAAAAATCAGTGCTAAAGCCATTTTAAGATTTAGACTTTTCAAAAGGGATCTTTATTTATTCTGCTCAAGTTGAGATGGTCAAGATTCCCTTCTGTCTCACCTCAGTGCAGCTTATTTCTTGTTGAGTCTTACCCAGAAGGAATATCTCTTCGAATGCTGTTTTATCACAGTTTTCTTTAGGTTTTCCACCTTGTCTCTGCTCCCTATGTTCAAATGTCAGTTCTGCAGCCCTTGGTCCTAGAGTACAGTGAACAACCCCAGGGGAAAAGCCACCTTCAACTCTCCCCTTTTGTTTGAACAGGATTTTTGTTCTCACTTCACTTGTGGGCCCTTTAGTGCACTTAGCAGTGTTTACAAACATAACCCAGTTGTTTATTTTTTCTATCCTTTCAGATGTTTTATTGGGAGAACCACCAGAGCATATAAGCTGCCATACCGCTGGGAATATAAGTTCATTTCCGCCACTTTCCCAATGGATAAAGTTTTTAACTCTTTACTTCGTGCTTGCCTCCTACATGATTCATGAGAAAAGGAACCATGTCTCTTCCTCACCGGTGCATCTCAGCACCTAGCAACGTGCCTGGCATAAAGAAGCTAAGTGGTAATTATTTGCAGAATGGAGGTGCTTGAGGAGAGGAGATTTTCTTCAGTGTCACCAGATTCTTTTAGGCCCTAAAGGCCACTGAGCCAGCAATAGTGTCCATGCCTATCTCTTCACTTCTCCCACCATTCCTCCCTTGAAGTTTCATGAATAGATTTTCTTTACTAAATCATGAATGACACAACATGTGTGCTGTAATAGCACAGCACATGACAGGTAACTGGAATTCAATGCATTTTAGTCACAACCTGCCCTATCTTAGGGCTTACCCCAGCCATTTCCCAGTTCTATTTCACAATCTGAGATACGCGGTGATCTTTCCTAAGGTTTATGATCTAATTTTGTTTTGATTTTAACAATTCTTTTGCATTATAAATCATATAAACACTATCCATACATCAAACAATGACATTTACTAAGCAACTACATTATTTTCATTTGTGGTTATGCAATTTCTGTTGAAAGATATACATAATTGAAATCAGTCTCTTTACCAACAAATATATTATTATGGCTTTCCAGATCTTTTGTTCTGTTATACATGAGGCATTCAAGAACATATGAGGGGCATTCAAATAATATATTATACTTAGATAATATTGATTTTTGGATAAATATTTTCAAAGTTATTTTCTATTTCAGTAAACACTATCATCCTTTGTGTTATTAAAATGTGTTTAATTGTTTTGTAAAGTGCAACAATAATTGAGATTTGAAAATGTGACTTTCTTTGAGAGTTTTCATTTAGGAAGTGGTGTTGTAGTAATGTTGACCTTTGATTGTGCTTCTTTTCATTTTAAATATTCTTTGTAATTTCCCTTATCTAGGAACATTCACTCGTTTTTGCTGAGCCCATAGAACTTACCCATTTTGAGATACATTTTTGATTGATTATAAACACATCTACAGGAAGTATATTTGTTAATTTGCTTGACAGGATTAATCCACTGAAAACTGAAACAACATTTTACAAAATAAAGGTTGAGATGCACTGACTTTACACTGATCCAATAAATGCAATTTCAGACTTTTCTTGTTTCTATGATACTATTTCCTTGACTTCAAATACATTCAGGAAAGATAACTCTATTAGGAGAAAAAATGACAGGAAGGAGTTGAAGCACTTCTCCCTAGAATAATATATCAGAAAACCTATGATTCTAGGCTAGTGTATCTATAAGTAAAAAGTGTTAAAGCAATAAATAGAGTTTCCATCTAACCTACTCAGTACTCTGTATAATGGAACAAATACATTTTGTTGATAATGATCAGTAGACTCTTTAGCCAAATGGATTATCAATGAAGTTTCTAGAATCTGTGTTAAAAAGAAAGGCAGATATAATTTCTATACTGTCTTGCAAATGTAAGCATTGCCCTCGAAAACGTGAATCTGATGTCTAGGAATCTAGGATTCTATGCTGGTGGCAATCTTCTAATTCAAAAAAGACTTTAACCTCATGAATATGTATTATTTGTCTCTTAGCAATGACACTCTCATAACAAAGATGAAAAATGAGTTCTCTATAAAGAAGATTGGCAAGAGATGGGCAGGGAATGAATCCCAAATAATCAAATGAGATTCCAGACGGTTTATCACAGTGCTGAGAGGTAACACAAGATGGGAGAACCCAGGCAGAAGCTCAATCACACAAATTTAGCTATATCAAAGAGGGAATTCTGTCATTTGCAAATTTTTGGAAACTAATTGTCTTGTATTTAAAGGCTTATAGACAATGTTTTAATTTCATACCCCATCCTTGGCAACTCAGATATTCCTTGGTTTGGTTTTTCTCCTATCTCACTGGCTGCTCCCCACTGTGCTCTATTGCACTTTACAACTTCTCTACTGAAGCTTTTAATGCTAACACTTTTCAAGTTTCAAGCTAGGACAATATATTTTCTGTATTATAAAGACATTGGAGATCCCATTTTTTTCTGTGCCATAACTACATACTGATGTTTCCCAAATGTGTTTTGCCAGGTAGACTGATTATCCACCGACTTTCAGATGCCATAACTATTTACCATCTCCATTTGGAAATTTCATATACTTCTCAATTTCAACAGTTACAGAAGAGAACTCTTGGCTCTCTCTCAGAGACTTTTTATCTCCCTAACATTCCTCGACTCAGTTATTGACATTAGCAATATTACTAAGTCCATATGTCACATTAAAGCTCAAAATCTGACCCGAGACATTTATTCTTTTTATTATTTGCATTTTCATTCCTATATTTAACTCCAAAATATAGCTTGGATTTGCTTTTTTTTTTTTTTTTTTTTTTAATCCACATGAACCTTGATCTTTTTCCAGTAACTTTTATTCCAGTTGCTTTCTTGCCCCTTCCTCCTCCTTCCATGTGCCTTATAGAAGCCAAAATAAATGTTTAAAATGGTGTAAATCAGATCTTATCACTTCCTATTTATAAACCCACTCACTAAGTTTACAACAACCTTCAACTTCTCCCCGTGCTCTTGGAGTGACTCAGCCCTTACCCACTTCTCCTGACTCAAGTTATTCTCAGTTATCCCTTGTTGACCACTGAGTCCCAGGAACACATTCCTTCTGTCAATTTCTAGATCACACCGAGCCATTTTCTACCTCAGAATCGCAAGTGCTATTACCTATGATTCCCCCTTTTCCTGACACTTTCTTTGCCTGAATCATTCCTATTAATGATAATCCATTTTAAATGCAATCTCTAAGAGACAGTTCCTGATACTTCTATCTGAAGTGGTCTTTCTTCATTGCTATCTTTCATAGAATAATATCAATTATTAATAACACACATACATATGTATATATAACATACATGTATTACATATAAAAGTAATACCACACACATACATAAATATATCATTGAATTATATATTTATGTAACTATTATATATTAGTTATACAAATATATAATTTAATATATAAATAAATATATACATGCATATACATATAATACATATAGAAAAACCTAACTATGTGTGTGGTTGTCTGTCTCTACACTAATGTACCACGTAAGCTCCGTGAGGGCGTGAACCTTGTCCATATTGTTTTTCAAATAGTGCAGCGTGCACACGTACTAGCTTCTTAAGAAACATTGTGGAAGTAAATGGTGTGCCAATAGTTAATGCAATACAGTGAATCAAAAGAAATCTTGTTCACTGCAGGTGGTATCATTGCTGAACTTAATTCCTTAAATTAAGTATTCTGTCCCCTCTCAAAAATATAAACATCATTTTATTTTGGCAACAAATATCTATTATAAGCCTAATAGGTGATAAAATATTGCATTAGAGGATGGAAATGCCATACCATGGTGAGCTAAATGTGGCCTACCATGGGAAGTTATATTCTAATAAAAAAGGCAAAGATGTTCACATTATCAAAAAAGCAATTGCAAATTTTCAACTTTGGCAGTGATTAGAAATATCATGTAAGTTTTAATATAAAAAAATTAGAAGTTAAATACATGAGTTGGAAGTATAAAAAAATCTTTCTGATAGAGATAATTTTGTATAAAAGCCCAGACACCTGACTGGGTTTGTTTTTCTCTTTTTAGAGAGATAACGTTCACTGCTGCTTAAAGTATAGGACAGGAGAGGTTCAAAGCAAACATAAAGAAATCCGGGGGCTAATGCTGGAACACAAGAAATAAATGTCATACTGTGGGTATGGATGACAGCAGTAGAGATGAAGATAATTAAATGGATTTAAGAGAAATTCAGTATATAGAATTTCAAAACCTGCTCAAAAATCACCTTATCAGAAAGGCCATCCTTGAATATGTCGTACAAAGTAGCTAATCATCATTCGCTATCAAATGCCTGTTTTATTTTCTACATCGCAGCTATCATGAACTGACAGTTCTCGCTTTCATTATTGCTTGGCTGTCTTTCTTTCCCACTCGCCCACTCTCTCTTTAAAATGATGTGCCGTGATTGCCCTGATTTTATTTTTCCCGCTATGCTCCTAGAACCTAGATCAGTGCCTAGCCAAGAGAAGGCAGACACACAATATATATCTATTGAATGAAAGACTAAATTTGGGATCAAGAGAAAAATAGGAGTGAAAATAGCTTGCAGGTTTCCAGTACCTGAACGTGGGATGGACAGATGGATGGATGGTGATGTAATTTATTAATGTTGGGAACACCTGAAGATTGCCAGGTAGGGAGTGGAGAGGGGAAGTCACAAATATGGTTTAGGACATTTTGAGTCTGAGATGGGAAGATGGATACACAATTAAAAACACCTAATAGGTACAGGGATATAGAATGGAAAATAACTTGTTACTGAAAACATACATTTTGGAATTATTTGAATATTGGACTTAAATTTCTGTGGGTACGGAAGAGATTAAATAATAATTAAAGTGCTTTATTCAGTCTACAGTCTAGACTCGAGAAAGCCTAACTTTTAATGGCTGGCTAAAGGAATCCATTATTTAAAAACAAGCCAAAAAACAAACACAAATAAACAATTCAAAAATGAATGGTCAGACATGTAGGAAAAAAGTACCAGAGGATAATTTCATGGAAACGAGAGGGGTTCTAACAAAGAGGGAAAGATCATCATTAATCAATTTTTTGGGAGATAAAATGATATAAGATCAGACATGTCCATTGAGTTTAGCAATATGGTTGTCACTGATGTCTTTAGATATAATATTATTTTTTTTGGAAGGTGTGAGACAGAAGATATATTGGGGTGAGTAGAAAATGCAGAGATGGGGAAAGATGATATTCTGTGGTCCTTTCAAAAAGATGGCTATAAAAAGAAGATAGTTTGAGAGGAATATCCAGCCCAGGAATATTTTAAGATGGGAGAGAAAATGTTAAATAATATTTAGAAGAAAGTGGGTTAAAAATAGAAGATTTATCATCTAATGTTCTTTTTTAAAGGTTTTTTTAATTGATTTTTAGAGAGAGAGAGAAGGAGAGGAAGAGAGAGTGCTGAGTGAAATAAACCTAACATATCAAGAAATGTATTGCATGATATCACTTATATGAGGAATCTAAAATAATCATAGAAGCAGAGAGTAGAATGGTGTTTGCCAGGGACTAGAGTGAGGGGAAAATAAGAGATGCTGCTCAAAATGTGCATAATTTCAGTTATGCAGGATGAATAAGTTCTGCAGGTCTAATGCATAGCATGGTAAGTATAGTTAATAATACAGCGTTTTGTATGTGAAATTTGCCATGAGAGTTGATCTAAAATGCTCTCACTACAAAACAAAGCACAATGAAACGTGGTGACTACACGAGGTGATGGATACATTAATTTGCTTGATTGTGGTGATTATTTCACAGTGTACACTTATATTGAAACATCAAGTTATACATCTTAAATACATACCATTTTATTTGCCAATTATACTACAATAAAGCTGGAAAAAATATGCCCATTGATCGGTATGGCTAAAGAACCAGAGATACTAGTCTTGTTATTCAAGAGAAATCTCTGTTATTCACATAAAAGCACTGGAATAAAGAAGTGAAGAGGGGTTTTGGGGGCAGTGTGGTGTGTGGCCGTGCCTATTGTTTCTCTAACAGGACTAGCGATTTTGATTTTCAGGCTTGGTGACAACACTATTGATCGGTATGTCAGCTCGACAATGTGAAACACGTATGGTCTCTGAACTAGTGAAGACAAAGCCAGTTCTTACATTTTCTCTCGCCCACAAGAACTATTTATTATTTTACATTGCAAAGTACAATGTAAATTTTATAAGGTTCTCAGCGGTGAATCTTGACAATTTTGTTCTAGAGAGGGTGACAAAGGGAGGGGATGGGAGGGAGCCAGGCCACGGCCGAGCTCCACACAGGTTGCTGTGTCCCAGCCTGAACGCCCCACGGATGGGGCGTTAGGAGAGAGGCCTGCTGCAAGAACAGGGTTTTACTGGGGCATTTCAGAATTATACTGGAGGGAGATTTATGCCGATGAGTAAGATGAAAATGAATGCCTGCTCTGTCAGCTGCTGTGATGCCAGGAAATGTGCAGTCTTGGGGAGCATTAGCCACCCAGCCAGAGCGAGTTACATGAGGTAGGGGGGGGGGAGGAGAGAGAGGGAGAGAGAGAGAGAGAGAGAGAGAGAGAGAGAAAGGCAGGGGTCGGGCACACCAGGGATAAATCTGTGGTCTTGAAGGAAACGTAAGAAGAGGAAAAATGTAGAAAGGCAGAGAGGAGCATAACTGAGAGAACAAGAGTGAAATAGAAACTGAGGCACCAGTGCTCCCGTTAACGTCTTCATTTCGGTTGTGCTTGATTCAAATTATATTTTGAGTTACAGCGTGCATTGTTTACTCTGAAATCCTACTGACTTATTTCTTAGCTCTATTTCTCAAGGTTTAATAACTTAATTGTATGACTTTCAGTCCAAATATTGGCTTAATGAAGCCTTTATTGAGTTTGTGTATGTTGCCGCAGGGGAGAGGCTGTGCAGCGTAGTGGGTAAAAGCTGGGTTTCACCTGGTTTTGGAAAGTGCAGGGTAAGTGTTCACACTCTCTCTGGCCTCACAATAGTGCTTACCTCATGCTGTGGTCATACCACCTGAATTAATATACGAAAATGCTGAAATTAGTGATTCTCAAATAGTATGTGCTTAATAACATTACCATTATTATTAACACTTGCAGGGTATTAGTTTGTGCCTGTGCGTAAATAGTTCTAATAATATTTACTAGATTACACGGTGTTTTACGCTTTTTATTATGGATTAATTTAAGAAATACATAAAAATTGCCAAAATAGTACCAAGATTCCCCTCCCCCCCCATTCCTTTATTCTGCTTTCTCTATGCTAGCATTTTATTAACCATAGTACAATTGTCAAAACCAGGACATTAACATCAGTACAATACTGTACTATTAACCCTATTACAGGCCTAATACAATTTTATTAGGTTTCCTGCTAACATTCCTTTTCTGTTTCAGTGTCCCATCCAGGATTCACATTGCTTAGAGTTGCTTTTTCTCTTTCATATCTTCCGAGTTTATAAGAGTTTCTCAGTCTGTCTTTCATCATGTTGATACTTGAAGAATATTGATCAGTTATTTTGTGAAATGTCCCTTAATTTGGGTTTGTCTGATGGTTTCTGGTCATAGTAACAATGCTGTGCCTTTTTTGAAAGAGTACCGCAGAAGCAATGCCGTGACCTTTTCAGTGAATCATGTCAGATGGTTTATAATATTAACATATGCAACTAAAGAGGTTGGTAAACTTAATCACTTTCAGGTGGCTCCTTTCCAGGTATCTCTACAGTAAAGTGACTCTCTTTCCCCTAGTACTTACTGAACATCTTGAGGAGCTACTTTGAGATTGTGAAATACTGATTGTCCTCATACTTTGGCGTAATAATTTTAGCGCTTATCAATGGGTCGTATCTTGAAGATTTACTATTGTGGAGTTTGCTTGATGGTAATTTTCTGCTTTGCTCCTATTTTCTTTATCAACTTGAATTGTATTGTAAGAAAGAAGTCTGTCTGTCATCCCTCAATATTTGTTTAGTAATTTATTTTGTCAATATGAACTTATAAATTTTTATGGGTTAAAGTTCAATATTATTATTTATTTTGTTCATTTTTTTTCTAGCTTTTGCCACTAAGATATTTTCAGATTAATTGTTTCCTGTGTTCTGTTAATAAGCCCTTACCATTTTTTTTCCCTTTGCTTTCTGAAAACATAAGATGTTCCAGCTCTTACTGTATATCCTCTGTCTTGAAGTCATTCACTTCTATAAGAAGTCATGGTGCCTATTGCAGGAGAATGTTGCTTAGATATGCAGATACGTACTTAGATGTTACTGCTTCCAGCAGACACACATGCATATGCATCTCTGTGTTTATCTGTGTGTGGACATGTACATACATGTATATATGCACACATGTATATATAAACAGAGTTCAATATATTTGCGTATGAAAAATAATCACTTTATAATGCCATTTTATAACAAATATCTCAGTTATGAAGTTAAAAATGTGACTAAATTTTGAATACATATCCATACACGCGTCCACTGGACACTCAGCCAAAGTAGCAGTGGTGGGGAGCTCCCGGACAGCTGCAGGAGTGCAAAAACATATGTGATGGAATAGTCGCAGGCGTGGTGGAGGAGTGAACCTAACAGTGGGGTTGTCGGCGTGAAGAGCAGGAGGAAGGTGAGGGAGAAAGCAAAAGGATCAGGGAGGGGGTAACACATTGACTAGGTCAGTGCGGTGAGAGTGAAGGACGGCAGGACGCAAATTCAGCTAATGCCAGAGAGGCCCCCCAGAGAAAAGGGAGGGGGAGGGGGAGGGGGGGAGAGGGGAGGGGAGGGGGAGGCATGTAGCTAAGGAACATTTGGTCTCATATGTATCATGTATAATTATAGATTTTAGAAATATAGATTATAACAATCTATAGCATGTGTATAATTTATAATATGTTGTTGTTTAAGCTATATTTAAAAAAGTAACTTTAAAGGTATAGCTGTAAGAATATAAGCAATCTTTGTTATATTAGAGCAAATACTTCACCAAGCACTTAAAATTCTAGCTAAGTTTTGACTGCCACACCTGAAGCAATGAGACAATTTTGCTCAATTTCCTTTCATTTTTTTCCTGGTTTTGTCACCAGAATGAAGTATTGGCATTTGCATGCTCCATTTATTCTGTGAAGCATAGTAATATGCTGGACTATTTTGACCTTTTTGAAAGTCAGAAATTTAATTAGTTGATATTTTCCACTAGTCATCATCTCAACCTCATTGAGTTGTGAGAAACGATAGGCTAGCTATAAAATGTGTAAAAAATGATTAAGGATTTAACATTTCATATGTCTTTAATCCTCGGATCCTCTCAGTTCTCTTGCAGGAATTTCAGATGTATAACCAGCATTTGATCATTTTGAAGTCATGGTAATTACAGCACAGTGCTCATTACAACACATGCATTATGATGCTTAAAAAATTTAGCTTAATCTTACATATCGAGGAAATGATGCCCTTTTAAACTGAACGTATAGTGTACTTGGGAAGGAGAAAGATATTTGGTGTGTTGGAAAATTTATTATTTTGATATCTAAGGAGTTTGCTCTTTATTGCTAGGGAAATGAAGGGCAGTCATGTAGATGAAGAGGTACTATAAATTACATGAAAGAAATAGTTAATCTAGTCCATGCTGCTATTAGTCTTAAATATGTGTCTCCCAATTCGTGCTAATTAATATAGAAATCCCTGCTTCCAAAAATTAATGAATAAAGCACTTAAGCATTGTGTTTTTGGAATAAATCATGGATAATAGAAATTGGATATTCAGTTAAATAACTGAATTTTTGGCTAGTGAATTTCTTATTCTGGAAATGTCTTTTGGACACTTATGATATTGATCCTAATGGATTATATTTTATATTTAAATATGTATTCTTTGTGAAATCCTAAACCATATTCATCATTAAAGCACATGATCTTTTAAGATGAATATTATATTCCCGCTTTCCAATTCTTATCCAAGAAAGATTTTTAAAAAGAATATTTTTCTTTGTCACTTTTTAGTGATGATATATATCCTATATATTGTACACAAATTTAATTAAAATAAAATTATTTTTTTAATGTTAAGCCACATTACCATAGTGTGAACACTTAAAATGATTTGCAATGGCATGTCAAGCTTGCTAAGAGTTTTCAATGTAGAATAACATTTTAAACATGTGGTCTGCACGTTGGTTGTGGAGCTCAGGTGGTAGAGGACTCTTCACTGACTATCACAATGACTTGCTTGTGCACATACACACACACACACATACACACACATACTAGAAGACTTAGCATTATTCTGTTCCTAATGATTTAAGGAGATGGGTTTAAATCACAAAGTATTTTCTGTTTATAGCTTTATACTTTCATCTTTCCCAACATTCTCATTGGTTCTCTGAGCTCTGCTGCCCATAGCTAAATCCATTTCTTTGTGCCACTAAATCAAATACTAATCAGACTCTTTCCCCCAAAATGACATATTTTAAAATAATTCTACTTCTCTTACACACTTTGTAAGAATGGGAACACTTTAATTAAGCCAAGTGAACAGGCTTTGAATTGTTACAAAGTAATTCACACCAAGGGAATAGTTACAAACACTATAATAATTCAAGTCTATGAATATATTTTTATTACTACAAAGTGATATTTTAAAAACTCTCATTTGTTTGAGAAAGCACATGAGGACACATTACACTTTATAATACCAAGTTCCTAAAATGAAAACCATTCTGTGAAATACGGAAGGTAAGGTCAAAAGAGGAATCTTTGGACGGCAAATTTGTTAATCTTTCCTAAAAGAGTCAATGTGTTTTGTAATGATTCTGTTGTCTCTCTCTTGCAATAACAGACTACAGGAGAAAAAAAGAAACTATTTACATAGGCATATTTTTTTCAACTGCAAAATAATACTGTATATATTAATTGTAGCACATTTGAACATTTATTTGGTAGCCACACAGATAACCTGGTTTCATTTGTGATGACTTCAACAAAGATTTGCCCTCTGGAGTCTAGATCGTGACAGTCACCAGTGAATGACAAAATGTGTGGAGCATCAAAGCTGGGCTATTGTTTATTACGGCAGGTGTTATATTATTTCAAGTTTATTCTTATTATTATCAACATCACCATCAGGTATTCATGATTCTTCTAAAACAACCTAATGCATTTCATGAATAATCACTTCTATTTTTATTTTTATTTTTATTTTTATTTTTTTGTCTAAAATCACATTCAAGGTAGTATTCAAGATGTTCGCATTTCCCTCTTCTGCTAAGATTCTGCCTTAGTAGTCGGAGATAAGGAAGCAACATAGGTAATGCATTCTTCAAAACAAATTCCAGATGTTATATTATTATTATTGTCATTATTATTCTTCATTATTAATGACATTTTAGAGAATAATTGGGAACAGTTCTTTTTAAATAAGCTTTTCTTTTATTAGATATGCATAATACTTGCCACAGTGCTAGGACTACACTAGTCTTTAAATAAAAATTGGTTGATTAGTTAATTCATTTAGAATAGTGTCTACTGTTACTAATATTTCTCATTCTTTCTATTGTGTCATTTTCTCTTTTATTTGAAATGATAGGAGGCAGAGTGAATGGCTTTTAAGTAAATTTATTTGATTTCACTTTTAGATGGAAACATTTAGTATTTAGGAGCCAGTTGGTGATTCTCCATGCTCTTTTCCCCAGGTCACCATGACAATGGAAGCACATTTGATATGGATATTCCATACACTTAAAGCATTTTGGAATGAGAGTCATCACCTGGAGGATAGTTCTCTCAGAGAATTTCCTGGACTCACAGTGAGCAATAAACTTGGCTGCTTTAAGTCACTGACATGTTTGGATTATTTTGGATTATTTGTTACTAAGGAACTGAAGGATGATTTATTCTAGTCTAAATAATAGCAATGCCAATTTCTGAACACATTTACCAGTGATACAGATAGAAAGTGTGTGTCTGTGTGTCTGTGTGTGTTTAATAAGCATAAACATACATAATCTAAAAACCATTGGAGTAGTAATTGAATGACACCATCATGTGAATAAAAATAGGAAAAATAAATGGAGATTACAGATCACATTTTTCTGTGAAGAAATTCCACAAAAATCAAAGCTACCAATGTCAGTAATCCCCTCTGACAATTTTTTTTAAAAAATATATCTTTATTGGTTTCAGAGAGAGGAAAGGAGAGGGAGAGAGAGAGATAGAAACATCAATGATGAGAGAGTCATTGATCAAGCCCGCAACCCGGGCATGTGCCCTGACCGGGAATCGAACCCTGATTGCCTGCATCCTAGGTGGACACTCAACTGCTGAGCCACGCCTGGCTGGGCCCCTCTGACAATTTTTTCCATGAGCTTCAGGCTTCTGTAAATATGGCTTGTTGGACATTACCAGTGGTGTTTTATAAACTACATTTCCAAATCCTAACTCACTTCCCCCAAAAGATCCTATACTTTTATCTGATCACTTTCTCTGTCACTTAATCTAGAAACTCAGAAGTAAGTGACTCCTTCCCCCCTTCCCCTTTCCTCCAGGAGCCGATTCCAGGGCCTCCAGTCCCTTCACTTAGCTCACTGCTCTGCTCTTGCTTTCCCTGCTCCAGCGCTGCTTCGGTCTCTCTCACTCTGGCCGGGGCTGGCCAATTAACCCCACTCCCCATATCCATTTATTTTAACCTTTCACCAAACCTCTGCAGAAATCCTCAGAGAAGTATTTTTAAATTGCAAATCTGGTCTTGTTATGTATGAAAACTTCCATGTTTTCCACCCTCTATAGGATAATTTTTGATGGAACTTTAGTCCTGTGAGATACCTCTTGTAAAAAATTACCTTGAACAAATGAGTTTAGGAATCACTTATGTTTGGTAATTTACAAAGCATGTAGATATATTAAAACCTTGAAGAATGCCTGCTTAATCTTATTTAATTGGCATTTTTAAAATTTACTTAACAACGAACCTCTTTTATTCATTTATAATATCTATACACACGCTGCAGATCTGTTTTCCATATGGCCCCTAGGGTAAATGTCAAGCCTCTTAGTTGTCATTCTAGCCCATTTGTTCCTCCACACCTGTCTCTAGCCCTTAACTTATGCTCTGGGAATTATAAAATGCTTTATGTCTCTGCACATGCCTCCCTATCTCTCATCTTTGTGTATTTGCATCTAGAATGTCTTCCCACCAAAACATTATCTGTGAAAAGGAATGCTAATTGATAATTTTTAAATGATGTCCTCTATTTATTCTTACTCTAAAGTCTCTTTCTAGATGAAGTAAATTTACAAAAGAATGGTGTTAGATCATGTTATTTTGAAACCCCAAGACCAGACTGCCAAGCCAGTGTTTCATGGCTCACTGGATCATGATTGTGCTGAGATATGGATCCCTTCACCTCTTAAAAGATCCTTTAGGTCTGTTGATCTGTCCATAAGCAGTAAAGGAAAAGGGACCATACTGTGAGGGAGGAAGAAACTCTCCTCTATCCTCAAGGTTCTTTTTGTTGGTCTAATAATCAAATAGACATGAGAAAATAAGCAAATTTAATGCATCCATATGTATGAGAACCTATATACATGGGAGAGTCAGAGACCCCACTTGCAGGAGAGGTTCAGAGATAGAAAGGGGAATTGAGGTATAGAAGAAAAACATCCTGAGCTAGGGATGAGGTGATGCACCTGGGGGCGCTCAAAAGTTCATTGCTGGATGATTGAAAGAACTGAGGTCTAGTCAATAGAAGCTTGCCCTTCCCTATAGACAGATCAAAATAAGTTATCTCTGATAATCTCTAATTATGGGCAAGGCCCTTGATTCAAGTTCTTCTAGGTAGTTAAAGGGAGGGGCAGAAGTCTCTTTTGAGTCTGAAGCTAAAATTGCCTTTAGCTCAAAGTAAAGAGAATTTTGAAGTTTGAAGGGCAAGATGAAACTCTCAGACATGAATTGAAGCTGCTATCTGTAGGTAGAATTTTTCTGCCTCAGGGAGGTCTTAGTTCTATTCTTAAATCTTTAAACTGATTCAGACTTATTAAAATTATCTAAGAGAATGTATCTTTCTGAAAGTCAACTGATTATGGACTTGCATCACATATAAAAATTACCTTCATAGCAGCACCTAGATTAGTGTTTGACTCAGTAATTGGTGAAAATGTCCTAGCCAATCTGATCCATAATACTGGCCAAGGTAACTACAATAGCCCATATAATCTTTTTATTTTTACAACAAAATCGGTCACTTTTATTTAAAAGAAACATTAAAAATAAGTGCGCACAATTAAATTCCATGATTAAATACACATAGAAGGAACATGCATTCTTTACATTGAAACTTACATACAAAATTAGTTGACTACATGACAGTAAAGCCTTAATGAGGCTCTAGAGTAGAATTCTTCATCAAGTATGCTGTTCTTCTGAGAAAGCTATTTTAGTTTGTTGGCTTGCTTTGAGTATACTTATTTTACCTTATTGGCACCATGAATCAGGTAACTGATGACATATTCCATTATGGACACACCCTGAGGGGGCCTCACTGAGTTACTCCCTTGTTTATTCCCCTCCTCTAAAGTCTCAGCAAAATCTGTGACTTGATTCTAACAAAGAATGTATAGTAAAGGTGAGGAGATGCCCCTCCTTTAACTGAAATACATGACTGTGGTTTAGCAGGCAGGACCACAGGAGATTTTCCTACTGGTTTTAAAGAAGCAAACAGCAATATTATGAGCTCTTTATGGAGAGGGCCAAGAAACAGGAACCTGCAATAACCTGTAAGACAAGTCATTAAGAAACGGGACCTGCAATCATAAGACTATGAGAAAATAATTGCACCAACAGCATGAAACAGCTGAGAAGCAGAGTCTCCTGTCCCCAAGCCTCCAGATACAAATGCAACATAGCTGACAGCCTTAGGACCCTGAGCCCAGGAGCCAGGTAAGCGATGCCTGATTCCTGATCCATGTAAACTAGGAGATAATCAAAGTCAGTTGCTTTTAAACACAAAATTTCTGACAATTTCTTATACAGAAGTGGTAATTAATATAATTCTCTCTATTTCTGGTTAGAAAGGCTTAACTCTTGGTTGGGGTTCAGTTATCCAGACCTTTTGGACGCCTAATTGATCCTCAAAGCTCACCCCAGCTTGTACCAACAAGATAGGTGATATTTAGACTTCTATGTGTTTTACTACTTGTCTTATTGGTTCAGAATTTACATTAAGTAGAGAGATTCTTTTAATTAGGCTGCATAAAAGAATGCAGCCTGATTCCTAATCTGGGACTATTGGGAAATAAAAGAATATAGAATGTACAGACCCAAATAATAAAGGGTGTTGTTTTTGGTGGAGCCTCTGAACTTTAAAAGCCTCTGAACTTAATTATTTTATTTTAGTTCATTATAAGCTCCAGTTTAGTGCTAATTTTTTCTAGAGCCTTTACAGGCGCTGGTGTATATATAACATTTTTACTCAGTCTAATGGTTTTCCTGTGAGGTCTTGATCATGAGCAAATTTTAGTTTTGGAACTGTAAGCGTTGCCCTTTATCCGATGTCCAGGCAATGGTCCAGAAATTGTGCGGCTCGTCTGCCTTGGCATCATTTTGAGACCCCTTCACTCACCCTGTGCTAATTATCCTTGTGAATATCTGAGACCAGTATTGGGGCTTCCCACTCAGAAAAGGATTCCTTAAAAATAAAAGGCAACAGGTATCCACTTGGAAAAAGAGAAAGAAAGCCAGGTGACTTCTTAACAACCCTAAGGCCAGGATACCGTGAAGACAGACTGCTCCTCCTGGGGTGACTTGGTAACTAAGCAGAGTGCAAGTAGAACAAAAGACAGAGAAATTACAGGCTACCTGAATGAAGGGTAGTGACTCAGGAAATAGTTTCAGCACTAGAGTGGCACAGGCGGAGACCTGGGGAAATACAAGAGCAGAGCAGTGTACATTAAAGGAGCCTGGTGCTTCAACGGACAGATTATGCCTGTAGATGCATATACATTAGAAAAGAAGCAGCTTGCTATCTAAGACAACTCTATCGCATCTGTCTGTAAACAAGACTATAAAGGAGGAGCTTTGACTGGTTACCTATTAAGAACATAATTGGACCGACAAGATCTACTAAAAAAAGAAAGGAATCAATTTAAGGAGGAGCCTGGAATGGCAACCCTAGGGAGAGACAGGATCCAGAAAATTAAAATTCACAACCCTAACCCTTAGTTATAACTGAAGTGTGCTGAAAACAAACTTCTTTAACTCGATCATAAAGCAACAAATGACCTTATCTTAAATACCTTGTGAGAAAAGTTAACTTGAGGTTATTTGCAGTCTTTATGAACCTCACTTTATGTGGATAGCAATACATCTGCAGTGGAAACATCAATGTGCTGTGATGAATACTCCCCAGTTCTTGCACAATTTGCAATATATGGGCAATTTCACATTACTCTAATCCCCAAATTTTGAATTCTGAAATATATTTAAGGTCAAGTGTATGGGATAGGGGTTGTCGAAACCTTTCAAAAACTTTTCAAATATGAAAATAGAGAAGCCATTACACAACAATTAGAAAACTACTTTTTAAAGTTTAGTAAAGGGTACAGAAAACGTGAGCCCAGGATAGGTGGTAGCAGGCATAGTGCATGTCTCCAGAGAAAAACATTTATGATCATTTACAGAACTAGGATTCCAAGTGATAGTAAAAACTATGGTAAAGCATGTTAAAGAGGAGTCAGATCAAACAATTAAAAATTCGAATGTGGGTCTAACATGAATTTTGGCCCCTAGGGATGTTTCACTGGAATGGGATTACTTACTCACGGAGATTAGGGTAGCCTTTCAGGAAACTCTAAGAGCCATCCAAAATCCTATAGCAAAGTTTCAAGAATTCCTTATGTATACTTTGTAAGCTTATTTTCTATTGGCTTAATCTCCTTTTTACCTCTTATTTTCTTTCCCATATATTTTATTTTTTACTTTATCTTGTATGTATTTCACCAGTTTTCTTCAATCCTATACACACAAAATGGTATGTAAGCAAATGCAAATAAACATAGCAGCCAGATTAATGTTTCTAAGGAGTAGTTTTAATAACATCACTATTCTACCAAAAAAACCCTTGATAGGTTGTCCATTGCTTATAAAACATAAAAGGTGTTCTACATTTCAATTTTTACATCTCATGATCTCCTATATTCCCTCAAGAGTAGAATAAACACTAAATACTACTTTTTAAGAACACATTGTGCCTTTCTGATAACTAATGCTGAGTGTTAATTCATTTATGCTTTCATTGTCAGTTGGTGTATAAGAAACTACCCTAAAGCTTAGTGCGTAAGACAATGAACTATTATTTCTCATGACTGTGTGGATTCAGATTTGAGGCAGGACTTTCCCGGGTGGTTTTTCTGCTCCTGTGGATCAGCTGGGAATTCACTTGGTTGCATCATTCAGTGGGCAACTGGGTTTGCTGGAAGGTCCAGGAAGGCTTTCTGCATGAGTTTGGCACTTCGGTGTCCCCCGCATAGCCTCCTTTCCTCCTTTCCTTGAAGGGTCTTATGCTCCAGGGCTGCTGCTTGGTTTTTCTTTCTCTCTGTCCCCAGCCCAAATTTGCACACAGCATGCTGGTTAGCTTTACAAAGTAGGAAAAATGAAAGCTCACAATCTTCTTTAGGCCTACTTTTGGGAGACATAGAACATCCCTCATGCTGCATTCTATGGCTTAATGCAAGTCAAAACGTGGCACAGCAAAGGGAGGAATTGTGAGTAACCCGATTTAGTGTCTCTCTTTTAGTAAAAAATACTTTTATTTAATATGTTAAGCGGAAAAGCAGCAACGACTAAGCACTAGAGATATAGGTACTGAAGATAAACTTTTATTTAAAACTTTTTACATCTTTAATATGTCAGACAGATGCCCTTATTTCATTGAGCTACATGTCTAATAATAATGACAAATATTAATCAAATCTATTTAAAATTATATCAAGCCCGGAAGGGCGTGGCTCAGCGGTTGAGGGTCGACCTAGGATCCAGGCGATCAGGGTTCGATTCCCCGTCAGGGCACATGCCCGGGTTGCGGGCTCGATCAATGACTCTCTCATCATTGATGTTTTTATCTCTCTCTCTCCTCCTTTTCCTCTCTCTGAAATCAATAAAGATATATTAAAATAATAATAATAATAAAAATAAAACTATATCAAATACATATATTAGTAATAAAGAAAAAGTCAGGGAGCTCTTTTCACCTCAAACAGGGCGGGCATCATTCAATTTGAGGAACTCAGTGAGTAATTTCAGGATGAGTAATGAAGGTTGAATACAAGTAACAAGGTGAAGTAGTAGAGAAAGTGAGGCAGAGTATTGGGAAGAGAGAATACGTGCAAACACAGGTATGATAACATCAAATTTCAGGTTAGCTAGTGCTACTAGATTGGAGAGATTAAGAGAAAGAGCGGTTTGAAATGATGTTAGAGAGTCAGGCTGCAACAGACAGTTCTGGGTCTTTCATCTCAGAGTAAGGGTCTTAGTCTTTATTTTTATAGTGATGAACCATTAATGTTAAGGATTGATGTTATTGTCTTAAATTTCACACTGGCTGCAGGCTATACAACAGGTTGGGGAAACAAATGCATATAGGAGGAAATATTTGACTGATTATTGAAGTAATTCAGGTAAGAGTTACAGGTAACTTTCTCTGAGAGTTGAAGATGGAGATGTATAGGGGCTCACAGGGAATTTGTTTAAGTAAAATCAAAAGATCTTGGTGAATTATTGAACAGAGTAATTAGTGAAAGAGATATATCCAGGATATAACTTTCTCAGAGTCTAGAATTCTCTTTCTAGGTGTCTTGCTTGGGAAGCTGAGTGAATTTTGGACATGCGATTTTTCAATGCCTTTGATATTTCCAAGTTGAAATGTTAAGTAGGGTCTTGGATATATGGAATATATAAGGTGGACATTTTTTTTGCACTGAATTTTATTTATTTAAGAGTTCATAAATTTAGTTCATGATACATTATTATATCTATGTATATATTCATTGTATCAGTTATTGTTGGTACCTTTACGCATTGTATTTTCAAAAGTACATTTTAAATTAAATTAACACAATGTTTCCTAACCCCAATATTTGAGTTTGTCTGCTTAGGAGCACTTGTTGAAAGATATGCACAAGCAGGAGTTTGGGGTATAGAAAGGAGGTTTATTAGAGAATTGTGGGCAAGCTTGTGCTCTAGAGACCCGACTCCCTCATGATGAGTAGATCACAGATTGTATAGGGCAAAATCACAAGAGGCTGTGGGTTAGGGGTTTGGGGTAGTGTTGGAAGCTCATTGGTCAGAGGGGTGGTAAGAGTACTAAATTTTTTTTTTTCAGGTCTTGGGGACAGCTCTGAAGTCAGTTCTGGCATCTCTCTGTCTGATTTCAAAGAAAAGTAGCCAAGGTGTTGCTCAAACTTAGGATTCCTTAATGTAAGAAATTCAGTATCTTTATTAAGTGCTGTATAATGTACTTTTATTAATTTACATATTTAAATCATTTATGTTTGCCTCTGAAATTATTGTATTTTAAAATTTGCCTCAAATTGTTATATTTTTCGGTTGCCCCTTACTCCATTTTTTTACTTGTTTGTCTCCCCATCAGCAGAGTAATGGTTCAGTCACCTCTCAAATCCTTTCACTGTTCACTCTTCTCTCTTTGGGCCTGTTTCAGTACTCATTCTTAAAAAGTGGCGACAGGAAGTGCTTGCAGCACAGGTGCATGGAGGTTTTCTAGAAGAAAAGAAGAAGAATATGGGCTCTTTTGGTTTTGCTTTTTATGTCTGCTGGCTTCCAAGAGCTCTCCTGAGAGGGTCAAGTATTTTGTTGGCTTGTCTGCTGTAGCACATTGGCTTGGTCTCCCCAGGGGCGAAGCTAAAACTTGCCACATTGATGATACTCATGGTATTGCCTTATGGGCAGGGCCCACAAATGTCTTCCACTGCTATTAAAAACTGGCAATTTAAATATATTTTTTGCCATTTCCTGGATGAAGCCCACTCTGACACCAGGAGTGTGACTGTGAAGATAACATGCTTCCTTGAAAGTCACTACTTTTCTCCTGGCTATAATTACTTTGGAAACTGACATTTTCTACCCTTAGCAATTATGGTCTTCAGATGAAATGTCAATTTTTGAAGAAGGAAAGGAAATATGTTTCTGATAACATGAAGTAAAACCTTTTTAGGATTCACCCATATAAATCAAGAAAATCTCTCAATTGTTTCTTATTAAAAAGAGATGCACATTTTATTAGTAGTCAAGATATGTTTTTTTCAAAGCATTATGATATTAAGATGAGATTTTTAAAAATTCAGGACTGATATTTGTTGTTTAACTTCTTAGACAAAAATTGCTTTGGTTTGGAGAAGCATTATTTCTATGAGTTTTCTCACCCCTTAGTAATGGGAGGTTTTAAAGTTCTGTTTTGAGGAGATTTTATGTGAGTATTTTACAGGCTGAAATTCTTAGGAGAACAATCTGGAGTCATTGTCTCTTAAAAGATAGGGACAAATATTCTATCCAATGTGTAGTTACTCACTCAGTTTTTCACCCAACCTTAGAAAAGTGATTTGTTCAAGTAACAATAAAGACACTAGCATTTATCACTATTATGTAAAACCTTCAATAGCTAAGCAGATTTCTCTGAGAATGGTCACTCTTCATTTCAAGGTTATGGAGGGCATGAAAGCTATGTCAGAAAAATTCAGAGAAAAGGAAAACATGAATAAATAAAAATAATGTATTCAGATTATGGAATGTATTATCTGAACAAAGAAATGTTTTTAAATTATCACCAGAAAAGCTGTTTAGTAGTGATCTTTTTTTAAAATAATTTAGGATTGGGGGAACGGACAAGGGAGGTTGTTGAGGTGAGGGGTTAAGGAGTCTTAAGGTGTATATTTTCTTTGCTATTTACTGAAGAGTCGAGCAGTTTGATGTTCTTTTAAATAATTCTTTCAGAAAGTTCCCTGGGTTCTCCAGAGGAGAAGGTAGACTGTTAGAGTAAGAAAGTTCTTCTCTAAACCTCCCTCATTGTTTAGATGGGAACACTGAGTTCCAGAGGGTGGTTGCAGGGTGCTTGGGAGGGCATGTTAAGTGACTTGCCTAAGGACATACAGGGAGTTGGTGGCAGACCTCAGACAAAAACCAGACTTCCTGGCTTTAGCCCTGGGCTTTTTCTGTGGCCCTCACTTTTTCCTGGCATTTGGGGACAGTCTGGCCTCTCCTCTCTGGCCACACTATCCTGGATGTGCAACTTCTCAAGCATCTAAGCATGCACTTCTGACTCTGCTTAGGGAGGAGTGCTAGGAGGGGCCAGCACAGGCCTTGTGCATTCCATCCATACCCACCGTGGGCCTGTGACCTGGAAGAATGCCAGGACAGGGCTTACCCTGGTAAATAAGAAGGGGAGCTCTGCATTTGAAGAGCATATAGACTATTTTGGGAGACAGGCACGGAAAGATAAATATTACCAAAGTGTTGAACTGACAGTATCTTTATTTTACATATGAAAAAGCTATCCACAAAATGGTAAAATGACTTATCCAAGGCCACAAAATTATTAAGTGGCAGAGCCTGTATTGAACCCCAGCAAACTGAGTCCAGAGCTCTCTGTATTAGTGTTATATGGGAAACTACTTCCAAGTAAATTGAGATAGAGATGTTCAGCCAGGCTCAGCTGGTTGAGTGTTGTCCTGTGCACCAGGAGGTTGCCAGTTGGATTCCTGGTCAGGGTACATGCCCAGGTTGCAGGCTTGATGCCTAGCAGTGGGCATGTAGGAGGCAGCCAATAGATGTTTCTCTCTCATTGATGATTCTATCTTTTCCTCCCCCTCTCCCTTCCTCTCTCTGAAATCAATAAAATCAAATTTAAAAAAATGATAGAGATGTTCAATGAGAAATACAAACATCTAAGAGTAATACATTGTGAGTGTCCTTAGAAAATGTTCACAGGTTCCAGTCAGGACTGTATGGTGATGAGAAATCTTCACATTGACCCACAACTGGCCATTGGTCGTTTGACACATGCTGTAGAATTGGACAAAGCTTAAAATTAGGACATTTACTTAATATAGATTAATTAGGAAATAGCATTTTCTGAGGGAAAAGGTACAAGAAAAAACAATATTTTTAAAAGGTTGCTTTGTTTCAATCCTATCATGGTTTTACCTATTATAAAAATGAGGTAAAATAAAATACAAATAACCATTAAACATAAAAAGATAAAAAAATCACCCTGTTTTATATTGTCAATTTGGATGACAAAACAGAATGATATTTACTATATGTGTATTATAGATTTCAAATATTCCAAATCTATAATTTATCATTTGAGCCATTTGAGTCTTTAAATTATTCAATGAGTATGATATGTATGAATACATTTGAGTGTTCTCTCTTTTTTTTAAAAATATTCTTTATTGATTTCAGAGAGAGGAAAGGAGAGAGAGAAGGAGAGATAGAAACATTAATGATGAGAGAGTCATTGATCAGCTGCCTCCTGCACGGCCCTTGCTGGGGATCAAGCCCGCAAACCCGGGCATGTGCCCTGACTGGGAATGGAACCCCCATCGCCTGGATACTAGTCGACACTCAACCGCTGAGCCACACTGCCTGGACTAAACCAGCATTTTAATTATCCCACTAAATTACCTATATATTATGTATAGTTATGATTATTCTTGTTATGTTTATTCAGTGTATTCATTGCTTGTTACAGTCCAATGACCAAGAAAATAAAACTATTGTTTATATTTCTTTTAAATTTGCCCTCTTTAATAGTTTGGGAAAACATTAGAAAAGACATATCTGGCAGTTAGGTTAGGTTAGGTTAGGTTACACTGAAATAACTGTCACAACAAAAGCCCAAAATCTTTGTGAATGGTTAAAAACACAAAAGTTTATTTTTCACTCATACTCTATACCCTTTGTAGGGTAGCAGGTTGAGTGTGTGTGAGGGGCGGGTGTTCTTCACATAGTGATTAATAAAGGTCTGAGATATCAAGGACCCCAAATTGGTGCATGCTTCACAATAGCCAAGGCAGATAAAGGAGCCCAGTGATTTTCCCACTGTCTTCCCCACCCCCCCCCCACTGTCTTTTAAATCTAGTGGGGAGGGACATACATTCTTTTGCTGATGTTTTATGTCCGATGAGTCACATGATCACACTGAACTTCAAAGAGGCAGGAAGGTATAGTCCTGCTGTGTCTAAACAGGAGGAAACCTAAAGCATTTGTTGCAGAGCCTGCCCTTCTGGTCACCAAGCATTCAGTTCATTCTTGTGCAAATGCAAGACACACTTCCTCATGACCTGAAAGAAGCAACCCAGCTTCAAGCTGGAAGGCTAGAATCTCTGGGAGTTCGTGCTGGTTCCCTTATCAGCAGGTGAGGTCAGGTGATCTATAGGATGTCTAAAATGTGTTTTCTCTTGATTCTTATATTTGAGAAATCAAAACCAAAACCATTTGTGTTTCCAATTGCCCAATGTATAATGATACAATAGTTGAATAAGGACAAGCTAATTAAAATAAACACTTCCATTCAGAAATAAATAATGTTTATAATATGAGAGACACAGCAATAATACATGTGTATGTATGTGTATATGTGTGATAAACTCAGCGATCAAATAAATATTTCTCCAAATATAAAATTCTGTGATCACAGGTTATGAAAAGTTGTAAAGTTCTAACATTACATGGCAAAAAAAATTTTTTAAAAATTACTGAAATTTAAAATAGAATATATTACAAAAAGCAAAATTTTATTACAGTAATAAAAAAGAAGTTAAAGAACTCAAAGCATACAAAAAATTTAATTTTATCAGTTATAATTAAAATTTTAATTTTGAAATGACAAAATATTAGGTACTTAAGCAGAGAACAATTTAAGCATCAAAGAATAATAGGGATTTTGAGAAAAATTGATTGATATTTTGAATATACAAAACCTGGATTGTAGATATATTTCAAGATTAAAATCAATCAATCAATCAATGGTGCTATGACCTGAATGTGAAAGCGGCTTTATTCCCTCGGCTCTCAGTGATCTAACTTTTCTCCAAACTCATTCCTTCTTGCTATTTTTCAGTAATACAGATAAATTATGAATACCACAATATTACTGCAAGATATATATTATACATAAAGGCCAAGTCCTCCTTATCTATAAACCTTGTTCCTGAACAAGCCACTATTGCTACCATTCGTAAATTATTAATATAATTAGAATATAATAATTACATAACCATATTTTAATTCTATAATATGACTATACTATAATATATAAATGAAATATAAATATTATGTTAATTTAAAATAATGTGATTTATATATACATAAAATATTCACAGGTATATATATTGGTAGGACAATGATTGGATATGTTACATGTAAATGTATTATAAAATATAGAATAATATGCAGTCATTAAAGTGAGTAAAGTAGATATGTATGAATTACCTTGAAATATATCAACTATATGGTGATAAGTGAAGAGAAAAACAATTTGCGAAAGGTCACATAAATTGCATTTTGTAAAAATTTTAAATATCTTTATACTGTCTGTGAGAGTGTAAATACAGAAAACGTTTGGGAGATGCACAATTCTTAATTCTGTCTAGACTCCAGTAAGATCTTAAAAAGGTTAGCTTTATTAATAGACTGGAGTAAGATCTTAATAAAGGTTGGCTTTCCAGGGGAGAGGGTGTAGCTGATAAGGAAACTCTTCATTTCTCTGTCCTCAGCTACTGCACAGTTTTGATTTTTGTAGTAACCCTATTACATTTAAATTTTACCCCCTTCTTCCACCCCCCCCAACCTCCTGCCACCACCACACTTTGGCCTGGGCCCATGAGTCCTTTCTCTTCTTTTCCTTGTGCTCATTCCCTCGGTGCCCACGGCCCCGCGCTCCGAGGGTGTGTGCCTGTCTCTGCCTAGGAGTCCCTCTCTGGTTTGCTCGCTAGTTCAGTTTGTTCAGTAGGTCCCACAGAGGAGTGAAATCGCATGGTACTTGTCTTTCTCTGACTGGCGTATCTCACTTAGCATAATATTCTCCACCATAGAAATCAAAACAGCATGGTGGTGGCATAAAAACAGACATACAGATCAACGGAACAGAGTAGAGCCCAGAAATAAACCCGCGCCTTTATAGTCAGTTAATAAAGGAGGCAGGACGTACAATGGGCTAAAGAGAGTCTAGTCAATGAATGGTGCTGGGAAAGTTGGATGGAGACCTGCAAAAGATAAAATAAAACTAGACCACCTTCTTACACCACACGCAAGGATAAACTCAAAATGGATTAAAGAGTTAAATGTTAGGCTCAAATCCATAAAAATCCTAGAAGAAAACATCGGTAGTAAAATCTTGCACATTTCCCATAGCAGTATTTGTTCTGATGTATCTCCTCGGGCAAAGGAAACAAAAGAAAAAATAAACAAATAGGACTACATCAAAGTAAAAAGTTTTTGCGCAGTAAAGGAAATCATCACTAAAATGAAAAGACAGTCCACTGACTGGGAGAACGTATTTGCCAATGATAAATCTGATAAGGTGTTAATATCCAAAATGTATAAGGAACTTGTAATTCTATTACTTTTAAAATAACCAGTAAAGCAATTATTTTTAAAAATACAAAGAACTACTTTATTCTTTTTAAGCTAGTCGTGTGTTCTTAATTTTTCCAACAGGGGCATTTTTTAGAAATAAATTCTTTAAGTTTGATCTGTTTAGGTGCATCAATTCCTTGTCTTATGTTTTTTGTTTTGGAATTTTGGACATCTAGGTCATATGCATTATCTTGTATTAGCTTCATTAGCTTTCACTAATATTTTATTAAATTTATATGTTATTAACTTTTATTAACTTCATTAATTTTAACTTCTACATTTAACTTTTGAGTACATCTGGAGTTTATCTTTCCATATCTTGTTAGCTAGAAATTAAGTTTCAGTTTTTCCATGTATAATTTGCAAGTTTCCCAAAATGTCTCTCTCTCTGTCTGTCTGGCTTTCTCTCTCTCCCCTATTTTGTTTCCTTACTTTGTGGTATGTATGCCTCAGTATCTAGTAAGGAAGTCTTTTATTTTTGCTTCTTTTCTTTGACTTTGACAGACCTTTAGAGAAATGTATTCTAAGTAAATTTCAAAATACATGAATTGAATTATCCAAATGTCTAACTGAAATATTTATTGGAAATGCAATGTGTTTATAGAAGATTTGGAGAGAATTGATATTTTATAAATTTAAATTATAAGAGCATGTTATGTTTCGTTATTAAAGTTTTATTTATTTTTTTAGTATAATTTAAAATTTTTTCACTATGTAGACATTTTAAACTTCATTTTAAATTGTATATTTAAAACTTGATTTCTAGCTATTTTACAGTTTTTATTGCTCTTCATATTATTAATTACTTAGATTATTTTTTATTGCTCTTTGGGAGAAATGTTAATGATTTTTATACTTGATATAGTCGAATACATGTTGAAATTGATTTTGTATTAAAATGCTTAAATCACTTGAATTCATGTTATATTCTATTTTTACATAAGTATTTATATCACCCCTAAACATAATAGTTTTTTCTTTATTCTTCTTACATATCTTCTATAATTTATTTATTTTTCTTGGTTATGTTCCTGATATTTAAAGGAAATGGTTGTAAATTATCTCCATTAAGGATAATAGTTACAGAATTTTGAAGTTCTGCCTACCCTTAAGAATTTTCCTTTGATTCTTAGTTCGCTAAGACATAAAAATCATAATTTTTTACTTAATTTTTCTTTGCTCACACACTTTGTCTATCCTAACATGATACTGTTGGGCATATACATATAATCAAATAGTGATTTATACAGTTAATGACAAAATGAATATTTAAAATGTTTTTAAATAGTGTAATCACATTTTACAAAAAGAATTGTTAGTGTTGGATTTGGGGTCATTAAAAGAATGGCTCATCTATACAACTGTCAAATCAAGGTGAACTGTTTTTCAGAGAGCCTGATAACATGTATCTCAGAGTAGCCTAAAAGTGGAGCAATATCAAAACAATGTGCAAGGAAGTTTATGAATATTAATATCTGAATGAATATCACTTTATTTTTTAAGTGATATTAAAACCAATTGTTCAGTGCCATCTTGATTCCAAGAGACAATGTTAAGTAGTAGTGAAGGTCAATAGCAACACTGTTGCTCCTATCAAATGATTGAAGGTGAAGGGATAGCACCAACATTGATTATATTCTGGGTGTTTTATATGTATATATTTACATGTAGTAAGTAACCTGTATTAATGTATCATTAAAACCATTCATCATCATCTATGTTTTTAAAGTAGCCCAACTACTAAGATTATGCTCTCAACCACCAGAATAAGCTAAAGGTATTGATGTTTCTATCAGAATTGAGCTTCATAATTAGTAAGCAGTAGCTAAGGTGAGCACTATTGATTTATTTTATTTTGTTTGTTTTACCTGAATAATTTGCTGATCTATCACTTATTTCAACTAAGTACCTCTTAGTTGATCTTCACTAGCTATGTGTATGTATATGTGTATGTGTATGTGTATGTTTGTGTATGTGTATGTGCATGTGTATGTGATATCTGTATGTTGTGGTATGGAGCTGTATTACATTAAATTTCTACTCTCTATTGTTAAATATAAGAAGTTTTTAATTAAAAAAAAGCTATCTATAGTCATTTTCTAGCCTAGAGTTTCAACTTGTCCAGTACTAAGGGGGTTCCTAGGATGCAGAACTTTTAGTTTTAAAACCAGGAAAAAGTGTCTCAGGAAATTGGGATGAGTTGCTCATCCCATCTTTGTGTTTTGCTGTGCATAGCTGGAGGAATGAGCTTCTCTAAGAAAAGTTGCAGTCCTCCTCTACATATATTTTATAGTTGTTGTTGTTGTTGTTTTAGTTGAGAAATAGCCTAATGAATCCTCTAATATATATGGGATGATTTACAATAATATCTGAAAACCTTGGATAAATAAAGCTTCATTCTTGTTTAAAAGTTTACACAGAAGAAAGCCCGTGGTTTAGGTGCATTTACTAGTTACCATACATGGGCTCCAATAATAAGGATTTTGTTCTTAAAAGACTTCAATGAAATACCTGAAACTTGTCAGACTACGAATGTTAACCCTTTTCACGTAGAGACAGCTGTTCCTATAAGCCTTTGTATATCATCCTTAATTTCCATTTCAGAATCATAAATTTCAAATGACACTACTTTCCAGAGCTGGCAAATTACCCTAGCTCATTGCTTTCTCTTATGCAACTGGAGAGCCACATATCTTGCATGTTGATGGCTGCATGCTGAATGGCCATCAGGTAATAATAATAATGTAAAATGTATAGGAGTGCATTTTTAATGATACACAAGGTGAAATATGGGTAAAATTTCTCCTCGCAATAACAGCACTTATGTTTGAAGTAATAGCTCTTACAAAGTATGGAGAATGGATCTTAGTAATGTTTAATTCTAAATCATTAGACGATGGGCTCTCAAGCTTGACAGAGCTCATAGTATGCAGAGAGAAATCACTTATTTTGGTAACATCATCTTATGCACCTGAACAACCTAAGCACATTTCACATCCTTAATGATTAGAACTGCAATTATCATCTGTGATTTACGTCTGGGTGTATGTGTACCCTCACGACTCTTATTCTAGAATGTCATTTAGGCATGTGTTTGGTGACAAGACTTACATTCCAATTCCTCAAGGCTGAATTACTTAAGAAAAAATCAGTGCTATGAAACACTATAGTAATCACATGTGTCTTCTACTCTCAGCACATAAACATATATAACTTTTCTACACAAGGCTCTCCTACAGATTCTTAGGAGGCCTCCTATGCAAGTCTGTAATAAATGGGAGGTAAATTTCAAACAAATAGCTTATTTTTATTTCCAATTCAGTCATCCATTATGTAGGTCCATTATGTTTTGGCTCCTATGGAGTTGAGCACTGCAGGAGCAACGAGTTGAGCAGTGCTGACTACCATTCTGATTAGACCAGAAGCTGAGACAGGATATTTAAATAGAATAGGCTGGCCAATGACTGGATGGAGGGGGTTGAATGAAGTGAGAAAGTCATTTATAGAATTGGACAGCATCACAAAGGCGAGCTTATCCAGGCTCAATCCCTCATTCGTAGCTCATGTGGTCCTCCTTCCAATACTGTGGCCATCACCTGCTGTTCAAACTCACTTTGCCCTGTTGCAGGTTAGCAAATAACATCTATTTGGAACTCTTAGGATTTGCTATGGTTTCACTAAGGAAAACCCCCACAGAGTTTTAAATAAGAAACTGCACCTGTACTTATCTAATTCTGTCGTCATATAATCTACATTCCGGTCATTGAAAAGCAAACAACAGATGTAAAAATGAAGGTTATTTAGGCCCAAGTGTTTAGAATAAATAACAATAAAACCGTGATCCATGCTGCTGACAGAAGCAGAGGTGATCAGAGCAGATATTGAAGGACAGAGTTGAGGGCGCATCTTTGATAGCAAATCTAAACATCTGCAGATGTAATGGTCCTGTGGATTCATTACAAACTATCCTATTTTCTGTTGCTGAGATGTAAATTTGAAGTACAAATTGTATGTAAGGGAGTCGTGTGGTGAGGGTTCAAGCCTCGATAGCTGCGCCTTCTCAGAGCAGCCTTGTTGGTCTCATTTAATGAAATATTGTATTGAACTCACACAATAATGTGGTGAAACTGCTATTACTCTCCATAGTATACAGATAGAAAAACGAGGAAATGATGTGCTATTGTGAATTTCATGGATTTAGATAGTGACTAAGGTCTTTGAAAAGTAACCTTTGCTAATAGTACCAAAAAGCATATCAAAATCACAAATTGTGTCTTCATTTTGGCAGTTTGATCCACTTGAGTGTAGTATTTTGGAAATAACAAAACTAATAACCAGTTCACTTCTCATCAAATCAATAGCACTATCATGTAAATTGCACAGATTTTAATTAACTAATCTTATTATAGATCTTTTATTTTAAGAAAGATTTAACTTCAAACATTTATTAAATATTTTGAGTCTGACTTAAAAACATTTCAAAGGTTTTTTTTTATGATTTAAACATTCAATTCATGTTAAGCACTCAATTTTTAAGAACATGCTATGAAGGAAATGTTTTTCTACTCTTGTCTTTTAGTTTTTAGAATACAAAGTGTCCTTTTTGGAGATTTTCTTTCTGAGTTAATGACTTCTTTAGTGTGAAAATAAATCCAAAGGATTAAATATGGCATGTACATTTAAAATTTGACCCTTAAGACAGAGCTTGCCTAAATCCTGCTTTGAAAACATGGAAGGGAAAATGATCTTGTGCAAAATATTTTTAGTTGGCAATTTCCTCATCTAGTACACAGCATTATTCTGTACCTTAGGGTAAAACTTGCAGATCATCATCAATCCTGTTTTTGCCTCCCAATGCAAATTGAAAATATAAAATTTGGTGGGTATGAATTAAATTAATGGTAGGAAAACTACAGAGGGCCAATTTTATACTGTAAGATGCAAACATAAAGTTGACAATTATTAACAGTCTACTCCGGAGCCCTTTTACCATGGGTTGATTTATTTCATCTTTTTTTTTTCTGGTATGAAAAATGTAGCCAACCTACAAGGCACCACACACTTGGAAACAGCCCTAACCAAAATGCACACAGCTGGAAGAAGCAAGTGCCTATCTGTGAGCTTGCCTCGCACTCTAGTTCTATTACTGGGGATTGGGCAGGAGAAATATGCTTTCCAAAGAGCAGGTACACACATTGTATCAGCCAAAAGTAGGAATATCTTGTGGCATAGTATCTTAATTATATCTCTAAATCTCTAAGTAGAAAACTCCAAGTTTCCAGGCTACTGCCTAACATAGAGTATGCTTCGTAAATTAAGGATGGCATTATCTGTGATTCCTCTTACTGTGTATGTTCCCAAATAGTGGTTCCTACAGTCCACTTTTCTCCTTTCGTATCTTCCTACAGCAAAATATCCATACAAGGAACAAAACATCTTTCCCTGGGCAGGGTATATATATATATATTATTTGTAATGGCATATTAAAGTTAACCTTCACATCTGTTCTACTCTCTAATTACACATGGAAACAAAAAGCATAACTCACAACTGTACCATAAAACATAAAATGTATATGATTTAAATTTGTATGTGGCATACACTTTATTTCAGGCAGTAGACATCTGTTATGTTATTCTCCTGTCACAGACATAAATCATAGAGAATGCCTTTCCCCTGGGAAGAATTGTATGCTACGTTTTCCCCTATGTAAACAAATCACAGTTTTCCCCAACAAACAAGAATTTGAATTAATTCATTTCTAGAGCAAAGTTCAAATAGCTGTATTGGTCCTGTGAGTTTGCTTTGATCCCAAGGACTAGCTCCCAACTTAAAAAAAGGCACTTGGACAAAAGAAGTAGTCACCTCATGAGAACTTTGCAAACACCAAATCACATAAGGGCCTTTTTTACAGGAGTCCTTTTTATATAAAGAAAAGAAAGAAGAAAAAAAAAGCTTTGTATCTGAGGAAAGTTAATAGTTGAATTGGTTTAATGTAAAAACCTAATAGAATAATGCCCTCATTAAATAAACCAAATTTTTTCAATCCCTTAGCCTCAAAGCACACTAATTAATTTCATCTTCAGTCCAGTCAATTCATTGTTTCTTACACTGCAAAGAGTCAGTAACTTGGATAATGAAAATTTAGCCATAATATTTTAATTTGATTTAAAAATTGCCTGTTTCAAATAAATTATATAATTTACGATGGAATTTGTTTGGGGATAGTAGAAAATATCACATAGTCACATTCTTGTGTGTATAATATTTGTTTTATAAATGTGAATTAAGTAGACAAATGAAAATGAAAATGTGTGTATCTGCCATCCATTCATCATCCTTGCTCTAATTTCCACTCTCGTTGCCTTGCACGCCGAGTTCCTACATACAGATGAGTCTTTGTTGTTCCAAGATCATTCCTCAAACACATTTTTGATGGTTAAATAGATGCAAAAATCTTAAACGTAAATTTACTTACAGCAACTTTATAAAAGAACAGCAATTAAGGTTTTTACCAGTAACAAATATTCAACATTAATGAAATTCATACAGTTAACAATTAAAGGGGGAAATATGCACTGTAAAAGACGTCAGTAAATACCTTCCCCAAATCTTGGTAGCATTCTGAGCAATTTAGAAATGGAAGAAAACATTTGACATTTGATAAAGGGCATGATCTGAAGTTTGTCATTCTCAATTACAGTTATTGTGTAATTAGCTTCATTTTTGTTGGCTATCCAATACTTGTCAAAATACATTCAGATCCTGTATTTATTAAGGCGTACCATAATTCTCTACCTTATCTTTTTTCTCTTTCTAATTCTGGGAACTTTTTGGTCATTATGAAGTGACAGTATATAATACCCTATTTACTTCTATCCCAAACTTTTTCTGCTTTCCCAATATCAAACCCCATCACAGCTACTTTCATTCTATAACTGACCTTTCTTACTATATTTTTAGACTGAGTCTATTTGAAAAAAACACACCTTCATCTTCTAATCTCAACAAACCTGCTCCTTTTCTACCCCCCTCTGGCTTCAGAGAAATGTATTTTAGTCTTGTTTACCAAAGCCAACCTGCCTACCGAGGCTATGATTCTTTCATCCTAACTTTTCTCCCTTTAAAGTCTTTCTCTTCACTGTATCCCTCCAGTTCACTAAAAATATGTTCAAGGTAACTTCATTCTAAAACCTAATAACACGGAAAAATAAAGATACCTAACCTCAAATCAAGTACCTGTCAAGGGTGATAGCGATGATAGGCTTACCTCGCTACTGCTGTGAATATTCAACAAGTTAGTGAACATTTACTGCCCTTGTATTATAATCACACCCAAATCCTGAATCCCTTGCAAACTGGCTTCATACTCATCACTCTTCACAGCTGCTCTTAAAAATGTAATCAAATTATTCTTAAGCTAACATATATTGAAGGCTTTCTATATAGACATCAACTAAAGCCTTCATATGGATTAATTAATTTTACCCACATATAGATAGGAAATTGGAAGTTTAGAAAACTTAGAAAGTCACCCAAAGGCACAACAGAACTAGCAAGTGGCAAAGCTTGGGTTTGAATCCAGGTTGTCTAATTCCAGGGCTTACATGGTAACTGACCTTTTCCTATTGGAGTACAACTTTCAAAACAAACAAGATATTATAGAATTATTTTAGCTGTTATCTTAAATTTCCTGTATCGTTCATCACTATTGACTGCTACATTATTAATTCATTGTTCTTCCTTGGCATATGACAAGGCAATTTTTTTATTCCCTTCTTAATTTATCTGTTTTATCTAGTGTCTACACTGATGAATTTTATTTCTCTTTCACTCCACCAATTCAGATGTTACCCAACAGATTTCTTCATGACCCCCTGCTCTTTCAATAATCTCTCCCTTTACAGTTATATATTTTCAAATATCATCTCTAAATGGATAAGCCCCAATTTTCTAAATTCTGTCCTTAATGTCCTCCTGAGATATGAACCTGAATTTTGACCGTTTCTTTCTTCTTGTTGAGGCTGAATGTAATAACTTTACCTTAAAATAAAAGGTTAAAGTTAAATATTGTTACAATGTCATAAAAAACATGTTTTCTGGCCCCTCAGCTATCAATACTGCTACTCTAATGTAGATTTGGAAACTGGTCCAAAAGAGGGGTTATATTACTCAGGGTTATAGAAAAACAGATGTAAAAAAATGAAGGAAGAGGTAATTTTAATAAGTTGTAAAATAACTGGAATTTTTATTTTTGGAACTCAATATTTGAACCTTTTGAGATAATATGCTGTATGATAGGACACTTATTAGGTGATAAGCGTCCTATGACTATGTTTGTCAGTTCCATCCCTTCCTTGAAACCAAATGCTGGACTTGACCATAGACATGCCATTTTCTTCACTTAAATCTCTTACAGTTTGCTTATTTTTCCTATGTCAAGTCATCCTTAGTGGTCATGGTGCTATGCTGAAGAGTATAAAATTTAGATATTTGATGATCTCTGTAATACTAATGAATTTCTGATTCTGCATTTTCAGATGAGTGGAAGAGATAATGAATATATCTTTTTCATAGGATTTTCCTTGTCCTCACAATTATTCCACATTACATATGCTACACTATTCTTGGTAGTTCACAAACGTCTTTTATCAATAATCTTAAGCAATCTATTGCTCTTCTAGCTAGTAAGGGATTTGTTAGCGCTGAAAATTGCAAGGAAATCACAGGATAAAGACACTGTTCTTTCTGAGGGCTTATGCAAGTTGGTGATGGTCACAGTAATCTTCTGGATACACTTATTATTGCCTGTGGTATGTCATTATTGGGAGTGAATGATTACCACATGATGGGCTAAAGTTAAATGAGTAGTAGATGAGGCCTTCTATTCAAATGGAGAGAAAGCCAAAGTGTTTATCCTAAATAATTTGTGAGTTGATGGTTAGACACCTACTATGCATTTTTATGTTATTGTTGCCATTTGTATCATGGGTGTTCCAGATTCATTTAGCGGAGTTAAAGCATTTTAGATTTCTTTATAATTTTCAGTCTGAAGACGGAGGATACTGAATATAGATATGAAGGACTTTGAGCAGCAGCCTACTAAAATAATCTGTAAATGAAGAGCCATGATCAAGTTTTTCTGATATAAAGGAAACTTTCACTATTGAACAGAGTGTTAATCACTCAGCTGAGTGGCCAGCAGGTAGAGTTTTAATGTACTGTTGTGATTGGACTGCCTTTTATCGTTAAGATGGTGGGAAACTTATGGAAGGGTATAGAACTAAAATTAAGTTCATTGTGGTAGGAATCCAAAGGCATCTTAGAAGTTGGAGAGTTTTCCATATCTGTCCTTGTTTTAGGCTCATGCAGTATGCATTTCTATGTACTTAAGATTCTTGTTTCAGATGAAAGGGTACCCAAAGTCCCTAGGTCCATGTTACACATGAATCATGGTCAATTATTAGGTAAATATAAGAATAAACCTGTAGAAAATTAGCATGGATCATTCTGATCAATCTATTCAAATGGTCTTCCTGATATAATAGGACAATATGAGCTTTGAAGTTCCTAGGACTCTAGAAAACTGTCAGTTTGAGTAATTTGCATTCATTTTCACAGAATCATCTGGCTGATATTTTAAATAATTTTATGGTACAGGATGAAGATTGATTGCTTAGATCAGAATATATTTTAGGGTTAAGCAAGTTTTTTCTTTTCTTTATAAGATGTCTTATATGACATAGGAGTCTACATGTTGGTTTGGATTTCCTGGTTTTATTTATTTATTTATTATTATTATTATTATTATTTTTAAATGTTAACAGGCTTTTTATTCTTTTTTTGTTATTGTTGTTCAATTTATCATTATTGTTGAAAGTATTACAAGTGTCCCATTTTCTCCCCCACTTGACCCCCTCTACCTTTCTCCCACCCCCTCCCCAGGCCATCACCCCATTACTGTTTGTGTTCATGGTTTATGCATATATGCATATAACTTCTTTGGTTAATCTTGCCCCACCCTCCACCTCCCTTCCCTCTTTCCTCTGAAATATGATCATCTGTTGCATGTGTCAATGTCTCTGGATCTATTTAGCTCATCAGATTCTTTTGTTCATTAGCTTCTTCGTAGAGAAGACCCTTCAATATTTCATGTAGTACTGGTCTGGTGGTGATGAACTCCTTTAGCTTTTTCATGTCTGAGTAGCTCTTTATCTGACCTTCAATTCTAAATGATAGCTTTGCTGGGTAGAGCAATCTTGGTTGTAGATTCTTGTTTTTCATCACTTTGAATATTTCTTGCCACTCCCTTCTGGCCTGCAAGGTTTCTGTTGAGAAATCAGCTGACAGTCATATGGGTGCTCCCTTGTAGGTAACTAACTGCTCTTCTCTTGCTGCTTTTAAGATTCTCACTTTGCCTTTAACCTTCAGCATTTTAATTATGATGTGTCTTGCTGTGGGCCTCTTTGGGTTCCTCTTGTTTGGGACCCTCTGTGCTTCCTGGACTTATAAGTCTATTTCTTTCCCCAGGTAGGGGAAGTTTTCTGTCATTATTTTTACAAATAGGTTTTCAATTTCTTTCTTTCTTCTCCTTCTGACACCCCAATAATACAAATCTTGGGCCTCTTGAAGTTGTCCCAGAGGCTCCTTATACTATCTTCATATTTCTGGATTCTTTTTTCTTTTTGCTGTTCTGGTTGGGTGTTTTTTGTTTCCTCATGTTCCAAATTGCTGATTTGCTTCTCAGCATCCTCTCCTGTACTGGTGATTCCCTGTAAATTATTCTTCATTTCAGTTCCTGTAGCCTTCATTTCAAATTGGTACTTTATCATGTCATCGGTTTCTTCAGTTGTTTTCATAATACTCTTACTAATATCCTTGAGCACCCTTATAAACAAAATTCTGAACTCTTTATCTGTTAGTTTGCTTGGTTCTATTTCATTTAGTTCCTCTTCTAGAGATTTCTTCTGTTCTTTCCTTGTGACATGTTTCTTTGCCTCCACATTTTGGCTGCTTCCAGGTATTTGTTTCTATGTATCAGGTAGAGCTGCCATGTCTCCTGGAATTTGTAGAGTGGCTTTGTGTAGTAGGTGTCCTGTAGGGTCCAGTGTCTCAGCCTCCCCAGTCACCTGAGCTGGGCCTTCTAGGTGCTCCCCTGTGTGGGCTGTGTGCACTGTCCTGTTGTAGTTGAGCCTTGGTTGCTGTTGGTGTCACTGGGAGGAACTGACCCCCAGGCCAATCAGCTGTGAGGACCAGCTGTAGCTACAGCCAAAGAGCTGCTGTGCTGGGGACACCCCTATGGAGCAGGATTTACTTCAGTGGAGCTTTGGTGTTCACCAAGTGCCCCCCATGAGTGTGCCACTCGTGGATATGGTAGGGTTGTAATCCAGCATGGTCGAGTCTGACCACAAGGTGCACTGTCTCTGGGGCCTCCCAGTAGGTGCAAAGTCAGCCTGTGCCAGTGCCTTGCCCAGGGCCCCCCAGCATGAGCTACACAGCAAACTGTAGTTGGCTGCTCCTTGTGCTGGGCTTGGCGGTGTCCAGGAGAGGCCAAGCTATGACCCAGTGCAGGCTGCCGCTAGTGCCAGGCCTGGGGCCGCTTATCAAGCCCTATGGTGCCTGCTGCTGCTTGTTTGAGAGATTGTAGGAAAGTCTTAAGCATGAGGCTCGAGAGGCCACTTGCACAGAAAAGCCCCTGGAAATGGTCTGGATGAGCTGCAGGTGGGGAGGGGCGGGGCCTCGGGAATCACGGGGCGGGGCCAAAGGTGCGAGTCAGGTGCTGGCGATTCAAACATGGCGCCTGCCTGCCGGCTGTGTGCGGGGAGGACTCGCCACAGGAGCCATGGCCTCCACCAGCCCTTCTGCCTGGGAGGAAGCCGCCCTCCGCCTCTCGCCCGGATCTCAGGCAGGTTAGTTCCCCCCGAGTGTCCCGGGTCCTTCCAGGCTGCTGCCCGGCGCTGGACTCAGAGGGAGCGTCCGAGTGAGTCCGTGCCGGGCCCTTTAGAGGAGCTGCTGGGGCTCCCGCAGACTCCGCGACCCTCAGGGACAGTCCCCACTGGTTTCACAGCTGGGAGTTGTGGGGACGTCTCTTCCCAGCCTAGAGCCCTGGGCTGGGGGCCTGCTGTGGGGCTGGGACCCCTCACTTCTCTGGGAAACCCCCACCGCCGAGATTCCCTCCTGGGTTTATGCTGCGGCCCTGGGTGTGGGCCTGCGGCCTAGTCTCTGGGATCCAGCCCCGATCCACCCTCGTCTCTGCCCCTCCTATCTTCTCGGTACTGATTCAGCTCCCTGGTTGTGGGGCTTCTGTGCAGCTGGATCTCAGGAGGCTCTGAGTGATGGTGGTTCTGTGTTTAGTTGTGATTTTGAGGTGGTTGCGGGAGGCGGCGGGCACAGCTGTTACCTCCCCGCCGGCGTTTTTCTCTCTGGGTCTCCTAGCTTTAGAAGTCAAAACTCTGCGAAGGAGCGCACTGCCCTGGCAGCCTGAGCCTGCGGTCCATGCTCAGCTGATGTAGGGTGGGGTGCTCAGAAAGAGCCATCGCTGATGGACCTGTTTCTCTGCAACAGCCCTATGCATTGAGAACATTTCATTGTCTGTAATAGTTACGAAGGCCTTTCTCTGGAATTCCAGGTCTCCCTCTTCTGCAAATATAAAAGGATTGCTTAGTCTTATGTTATTCAAATTGACAATGGCTGTCTGACTTGCTTCAGTAAACAGAATATGAAAAAAAGGGGACAGTTCACTTCCCTATAAAGGTCATTAAGAGCCAAAGAGCAATTTAGCAGATTCTATTCCTCCTGCATGAAGAGTCTCTACAGTAGAACCTTTCCAATCAGTATAGTGTACAGACCAGCAGCATAAACATTATCTGTGAACTTTCTAGAAATGCAAAATGTCAGGCACCTCCCAAGAGATGAATCAATATATGCATTTTAACAAGTGACTTATGTGGACAGACGTTAAAGTTTGAGAAGTGTTGTGATAAAAGTTCTGCCAGCCAGTTTCTTAGAGTGAGATTAGTTTTGAAGTCACTGCTAGCCAACCCACTAAGAAATTTTAGCAAGAATGGAAATAAACTTTAGCTGTCATAAGCCACATGGATATGGGGTTATATTTTATTGCAGCATAACCTTGCTTATTATGATTTGGGCGAACATAAAAAGGCTCAGTGCAACATAGGATAAGTGATCCCATAAGTATACTAAAATGTGGTACCTAGTCCTAGCTGGTGTGGTTCAGAGGCTCAAGGGCACACACCTTGGTTTCAGGTTGATCCTGGGAGGTAACCAATCAATGTGTTTTTCTCACATTGATGTTTCTCTCCCTCTCTCGCTCACTCGCTCTTCCTCTCCTCCTCTCCTTTCCACTGTCTCTAAAAATCAATGGAAAAAATATCCTTGGGTGAAGATTAACAACAACAAAAACTGTGGTGCCTAAACATGAAATATGATATATTGGAGTAATTAAACTTTTCTTGAACGTGTAATTCATGCAATGCCATATATTTAAAAAAATATTTTAAAAAATATGTTATTTTTTCATTATAGAAAAATAAATGCCTTTACTTACAAAATTTAACATCTTAACTATTTTTTTTGTTGTTGTTCAAAATATTACAGATGTCCCTTTTTCTCCCCAATGACCCATTCCACCCTGTCCCACCCCCCTCCCCAATCCCTCTCCCCACCATTGTCCATATCCTTGGATTGTGCATATATGCATATAAATTCTTTGGTTACTCTCTCCCCTTCCACCCACCGGCCCTCCTCCATCCCTCTGACATTCATCAGTCTCATCTATGCTTCCATGTCATTGAATCTATTCTGTTCATCAGTTTATTAAGTTCTTTAGATTCCAAGTGTAAGCGAGATCATGTGATGTTTGTCTTTCTCTGCCTGGCTTATTTCACTTAGCATAATTTTCTCCAGGTCCTTCCATACCATCCCAAATGGTATGAGATCCTTCTTCTTTACAGCTGCATAGTATAACTTTTTAAGTGTACAATTCAGTGGTAGTAAATAAACTCACATGTTGTGCTACCATCACCATCTATTTTTAGAACTCTTTTCATATATTATGACTTCTATTATGTTGAGGTATTTTCTTTTTATTCCTAATTTGTTGAGGATCTTTTTTTTTATAGAATGTTTTTAATTGTGTCAAATACTTTTTCTATATCAATTAAATGAACATATGTTGTTTTGTTTTTTTTTCATTTATTTGGTTAATGTGGTTTATTGCATTAATCAATTTTTGTATGTTTAACCATACTTACATTCTGGAATAAGTCCCCTAAGTTTTGATATGATTATATTTTTATTTGTCTCTATTTTCTAATTTTCCCTGTGATTTTTTAAAATCCATTTGCTGTTTAAGAGTGTGTTAATTACAACAATTTTGGTCTTTTCCAGTTTTAATTATTGGTTTTTAACTTTATCCTATTATGATTAGAAAACATACTTTGGATGTTATTTATCAGTTTATATCTACTGAGACATAATTTATGAACTAATATATGGTCTATCCTGGAAAATATCTCAAGTGACCTTGAGAAGATGTGTATTCTGTTGTTTTGGGGTATAATTTTCTGTATCTTTCTGTAAGATCTGGTTGGTTTATTGTGTTCTCACATCCTCTATTTCTTATCTGTGTCTGTTCTATCCATTAATTAAAGTAGAATATTAAAGACTTTATTATTGTGTAACTGTTTTTAATTTTTTCTAGTTTTTTACTTTATATATTTAGCTGGTCTATTATTAGTTGCATAAATGTTTATAATGAATATATCTTTTTGCTAATATGTACCTTTTATTACTATATATTGTTCTTTTTCTCTTGTAGTTTTTTGATTTAAAATCTATTGTATCTGATATTAGTGTAACCAATCCTGCTTTTTTTGTGTTATTATTTTCATGTGTTATTATTTTGTGTCTTTGGATCTAAAGTGAGCCTCTTGTAGACCACAAAAAGCTAAGTCATGTTTTTTAACCATTCTTCTAATCTTTACCTTTTAATTGATATAAAGTAATTAGTGACAAGAAAGGACATACTTGAATCATTTTGCTATTTGCTTTCTGTATATCATTAGCCTTTTTTGTTTTTGTCCTGCATTTCTGTTTGTGTGTGTGTGTGTTTACTTAAATTTTTTATACTGAAACAATTATATTATTTTCTCATTTTCTTTTGTGTATATTTTAAAACTGTTCTAACTGAATACCATGGATTTTTGGATTTACATTTACCATCCTAAAGCTATAATACTTTAATTTGAATTGATAACAGCATAACTTTAGTAACATACAAAAACTCTGTTCCTTTATAAACCTATCCACACCTTTTTCAGATGCTTATTATCACAGAATTACATCTTTATACATGTGTGCCCAAAACATAATAATAATTATTATAAATATGTTAGTCACATTATATAAAAAATGTGTATCAAACCAAAGTTACAATAATACTAGCTTTTTGCCTAATAATTGTTTTTTAATGTGTTAGTCTCTTCAATCATGTAGAAAGCAAAATGGAGAGTTGAAAACCATTGATACAATAAGACAAATTTTGTAATCACTCATGTATTTATTTTTAGTGAGATCTGCATTTCTTCATATAATTTTGTTACTCTCTAGTGTCTTTTTATTTCAACCTCCAGTACTTTCTTAAGAATTTCCAGCATAGCAGGTCTAATAGTAACAAAAGTTCTCAGCTTTTGTTTATCTGGAAATATCCTAGTTCCTACTTTTTAAAAAAATGTATCTTTATTTTTGAAAGTATTACAGATGTCCCCTCCCCTGCTCCCCATTGCTTCCCTCCACCCCACATCTGCTCCGCCCCCAGGCCTAATTCCTATTTTACTTTTGAAGAAACGTTTTGCCAGGTATAGGATTCTTGACTGATTATCTTTTTTCTTTTAATACTTTGGCCCACAGACTTCCAAAATTTCTGATGAGAAATTTGCTTATACATTTATTGAAGATCCTTTGTATGTGATGAGTCATTTCTCTTTTGTTGCTTTTATAATTCTTTCTTTGTCTGTTGAAAAATTGATTATAATGTATCCTACAGTGGGTTTCTTTTTTATCTCATTTTGAGGTGTTTTGTTTGTTTGTTTATTTATTTATTTACTTTTTATTTATTTAACTTCCGGGATGTTAACATTCATGCCCTCCATCAAATTTGGGAAGTTTCTTGACATTATTTCTTCAAACATTATGTTCATTCTTTTCTCTATCTCTTCTCCTTCTGAGAGTTCCATGATGTATATGATGATCTGCCTGATGGTATTCCATATATACCCAAATCTCTGTTAATTTTCTTCAATCTTTTTTCTTTCCATTCTTTACACTCGGTAATTTCCATTGTCCTACCTTCAAGTTTACTTATTCTTTATTCTCCCTGCTAAAATCTACTTTTGACTGTCTCTAGTGATTTTTTTTTTTTTTTTTTTTGTCAATTGTCCTTTTCAGCTCCAGAATTTCCCTTTGGTATTTAAGGTGGGTTTTTTTCCCTCTCTCTTTATTAATATTTTTATTTTTCTTGTACATTTAAAAAATTTTTTCTTCATATCTTCCCTTTCATCGCACACTCTGAAGACCATTGGTGTAAAGTACTTATCTAGTACATCCATCACCAAGTCTTTTTCAGGGCAAGTTATTGTTGATTTACTTAATTTTCTCTGAATGTTCCATACGTATTATTCTTTTTATGCTTTGTGATTTTTTTGTTGTTTTTGTTGAAAACTGAATTTTTATACCTAATGATGTGGTACCGCAGGAAATCAGATTCTCTCACTTTCCCAGTCGTTCTTTTGTTCATTTGTTTATTGTTTATTGCCTTTGTTTATTATTTTGGGTTGTTGTAGGCCCTTTTCTTTTGAAAGAATCATGCTGAGATGTAAACTTAAAACCTTTCCAAGTTTTTTTTTCTGAGCATATGCCTTTCTCTGGGAGTACATGGTGACTTTACTTTCTCCCATGTATACAATTGCCTTTGAATGTATTAATTTTTAATGTCTGGCCCCCAAAAGAGAAAAAAAGATAAAAATGAAAGGTACAAAGGACTCTGGCTTTTTAAAATCTCTAGTAGTTACTTTAGCCAGAAGGGGACGGACTTGCAATCTTTGAGAGAAGTGCAAAAACAATGGCTGCCTACATCTTTGTCTGTACCTCTGAGATCAGAAATAGCAATCAGTGATCAATCAGAGCACAGACCCCTAATATTCTGAGGGCAGGTCTTTTTTGCCAACCCTGGCTCCTTCTAGTTTCATATAATGTGCTACAGTAATGTATTCATGGCTGCCTTACATGGGGTAGGAGGGTAGAGAGTAGCTGCTACTGTGATAAGAGCTAAAATTGACAAATTAATCATAGTTTACCATCTAAGCTTTCCTCTGGAAGTTGTAAGCCTTCAATAGACTTCAGAGCTCCAAAATAGTTATGTTAGATAAATTCTGCTAGTTCAACTTTTGTAAAGGTGGAAAGACAGATTCTTGGTGCTTCCTACTCCATTTTTTCTATATTTACTATTTCAACAGCTTCATTGAGTTATAAGTGATATAAAAATACTTGCATATATTTGCCTAGCTGGGATGGCTCAGTGGTTGAATGTCAACCTATTAACCAGGATGTCAGGATTTGATTCCTAGTCAGGGCACATGCCCAGGATGTGGGCTCAGTCCCCAGTAGGAGGCATGCAGGAAGCTGCCGATCAATGACTCTGTCTCATCATTGATGTTTCTATGTCTCTCCCCCTCTCCCTTCCTCTCTCAAGATAAATAAAAAATAAAATAAATAATTGCATACATTTATATGTATAATTGATGAGTCTGGACATATGCAAACACCTGTGCAACACCTGCCCGAGTTTCATTGTGTGTCTCTCTATCTTTCATTTGTGCTAAGGGCACTCAACATGCTATATCCATTCTCTTAACAAATTTTGAAGTGCATCATTAACTATTGGAACTATGTTACATAGCAAATCTCTAGAACTTATTTATCAAGCATAACTGAAACTTTATACTGATTAATATTCAATCTTTACTTTTTAATGAGTGTAATCAATTAATATAAGAAGGTATGGCTTCTTCTTCAAGCCTTTGTAACTATTTTTGCATTTGGATCTCCTCAGTAAGATAATGTAAAAAATAGCTCGCTTTTTAAAAAAAATGTAAAAGAAATTTTTCAGCAGTTCTTTTGCCTCAGAAAGAACGCCAACCTTAAATAACAACCTTTAATAGTTTTCTTTAAAACAATGATTAACAATTTACAAAGGAGAACTAGATTACTGACTAGGAATTCAGAGAGGTAAATTATATGCTGATCATCTATGTTATTATTTGTTATAATTTTTAAAAGGCATTCAAATACACTGTTCTACACTAAAAAAAAATTCATAGAAGTTAAAGAAAGCAAAGTGTGAGCTGTGTTGAATTTTTAAGAAAATATGTGTATCATATTGGGCCCATGAACAATGGGTGTGTGTTTCAAAAATCATTAAATAGACCTCTTCTGGAAACTAGAAGAATTTAAATCCTGGGTTTGAATGAGATCACTTAGGGACTGTGAAGGTGGGGGAAACTAATGTCATCAAGAACCATCATTCTAGTAGAAATAGCTCCTCTGGGCAATTAAAAGAGAGAGAAAAGTTTAATAGGAAAAAATGAGGAGATTTTATTAATTCATGGAGCCTGTCACACCAGGGAAGCTGGACAATATCTCAGTCTAGACTTAAATAAGAGTGGGATACACTCACAAATTACTATCTGTTCTCTCTTATTATTGTAGGCTAATACACCATCAATTAATAAGGAAACCAGAGCAGAAAACTTCATCTATCTGTCCTTGACATTTCTGCAAGGTATTATATGGCATAGGATGCAATTCCAAATTGAAAAGTTTTAAGTTCAGTAGCATACACTGGTCGTGTAAAATAAATACAGTATACCTATTTTATGTTCCTTTTAGAAATCTATAAAAACATAACCACATAAGTACGTCCTACATTAACTAATGAAATGACAGGAGGTACAATATTAAAAGGTTCTATATACAAATGCAATGCTGCGAATTATATTTTACCATGAGTAACTGAAACCAGATCTCTCCAGAAGTCTCAAAGGAAAATTTAAATATGCCTATTCACCAAATTAATCTCAATTCAATCATCTTCAGCTTTGTTTGTACTTGATATTAGGCCTCTATAACATTAGGCCTCTGCCACATTAACCAGCTTACATTTGTGCACAGCTCAGAAAACCAAGGCAGTGCCTTGGAGATAGAATCTGAACAGACAACCCATAAAGAAACCAATATTATGTATTCAAGCTACAAGAGCTAAAACTATGAGTTAAATAAAAACTGTGTCATAGAAACCTATGAAATAGGTTTTCTCAGAATAGTCTCTGAACTCAGACAAACTTATATTGACATTCCAGCAATGAAGCATATTTCTTGTGTGACTTTAAGAAATGCAGTTTTTCTTGTGAAACCTCAGCTTTCTCATCTATTAAATTGATATTTAATGAGCACTTTATTCTGAGGATTAAAGAGTTGATACTCATGAAGAACCTAAAAATAGAAGATATTCAATGTTAGCTACTTAACTCTTCCTAAGAATGTTACCCTTACCAATTTGAATTCACTAACACCATGTGAAGTCATTGAACACTGTGTGTATGTATCTGTTTGTGTATGTGTAAACACAATAATTTTTTCACCCATCAGAAAAAAAATGTCTGGAACTTACCAAAAGTATTTCCATTCAATATGTCCACTCAAAGTTTACAGTTAAGTTAGACACTTTTCCTAAAGGAATTGCTGCAGTTTGATTTGTAATCTATATAGATTCTGGACTATAAAACAATACATATCTAATGGATTAAGTAATTTTGAGGCCAGATGTGTGAAATCATTTTTAATTATTTACCACGACTCATCAACCAAGTGTGGAAGGCAGATTTTAAATAACACATAATTTTCTTAGATTAATAGGACAGAATTATTCTTTATTGAAAGTTTTTTCCTGGTACAGGAGAGCACCTTAAGTGATAGGTAAAAGGTTTAATTTTTAAAAGGTCTTTAAATATTTGCAATAATACATTCTTTAAATGGAGTTGGAAAGTTGGAAATAAATCAATTTATGATTCTCACGGATGAAAAACTTAGTTCACTTGAGCTTATGTATAATTAATTTTTTAAATAATGGTTATTTGAAATATTTCTATTTCTTTCTTTTAATAGTATTTAAGGACTGATAACAGTCCTTCCTTCAAACAGGGCATCATGACTGTGTCTTGTAGTGGCAGGCAGTTCTGCAATACCACCGACATAACAGAAGGGTCACTCAAAATACCATCTCACAATCTGGAAGACCTGACCTTGTTGAACACTAGTTTAATCTGAGAATCAATTAGTTCACCAATGAGTACCTGCAATGTCCTCTTGTCTATCTATTTAATCTTAGGTCAGTGAAGTCTTACTTGAAATTAAAGATGAGAGAAAACTGTCCTGGCCAGTGTGGCTCAGTTGGTAGGGCATCGTCCCATGCACCAAAAGGTTGCTGGTTTGATTCCTGGCCAGGGCACATGCCTGGGTTGTGGGCTTGATAAGCTGTAGGGGATGTGCCGGAGGCAGCCGACTGATGTTTCACTCTCACATTGATGCCTCTCTCTCTCCCCCTTTTCCTTCCTCTCTCTCTAAAACTCAATTCAAAATCTTAAAAAAGAATTTGTTGGTGAGTCATGGGAAAGGCTTAAAAAAATACTGAAAACTACTTACAGCAAGTCATATTAAACTTAAAAGAGGGGAAACTATACTCTGCATTGACAATGGAAAGGAGTTTGCTATTTACCAGGTGCTATGACTTAGACAGTGCTTTGATAAAATGGACCTCTTTTTGCTCCACAACATCAAATGATACCAAAGTAGCATAACCTTACTCTATTGTTGCTAAAAAGTACAGTAGAAGCTAATAAAAAGAGCTTTCTTATCTACCTGATTTGTCTTTCTCTATCTCTCTATATTTGTAAATAAAAGACTTTGCTTGTAAGAAACACACTGTATTGGATCATTGAAAGGATCATGCATTTTGTTAAAATAGGAGGCAAAATTATTGAATGGTCTTAGGCAAAATTCTTTAATATGAGGAAATCTATTAACCACATATAGGGTAGCTGGACACCTAACATTTATCACTAAAGTCTAGCACAAAACAATTACCTGAACACCCAAGAGGAAACCTTTTAAATTCCAAACAGAACATAGGTGAAATGCTAGACAGAAAGTAGAATTTGCAAATAGCATACAAAATTACCCCCAAATAAGAAGCTGCACAGAATACCATGTTAGGTTTCTTATGAACCTTTCTTATGGCATTTCCTGTCATTGAAGGGGGAGTTGGTTCCCTAATCACTTTCTTGTCAAAGGAAATTTTGGGTTGTTTCATCACTCATTTGATTTGGATGGTAAGAATTTGGGGATCTGAAGTTTTTATTCCTGGGAAGTTCCTTTGTTACTTGCCTTCCCCCTCTGCACTGACTTTCCTTACGCCTTGCGGTTTATTTTCCTTTAGAATGAATTGCTAGCCCTTCTTTATAACAAATCTTGGGGTTCTGCTACTGCCACCATTATTGCTAATGTTGCAGTTGGTGGGAGTTAAGTCACTTGGAAATACTCCAGCTCTTTCATCTCCAGACTGTTCTTGTGCAGAATGTCCTACATCTGAAGCCTTGCTTAAAATGTGCACAGGGTTTTCCCTGCTTTCAGAGGTTCCATGTGCTAGTTGGCAACTATGTAGGGAGCCCTTTTTTTGTCAGTAACTGTATAAAGTACTGAATGTATAGAAGAAGCTGCCCATTCTCTCAGGGAGCTCACAATCGATTGGAATCACACAGAAAATATTGTATGATTCACACTATGTCACAAGGGTGGACAGAAGAATGACCACTAACCTGCATTTAGCAAAGGCTTTTAGGAAAGATGGATGAGTTGAATTTCAAAGAATAAGTACCCCTTTGGCAAAAGAAGAGTGGTGTGAATGTGTGTATGTGTGTGTATTTGTGTGTGTATGTTGGTGGGGGCGTTGGTGTTTCTGGTTAGGTTTCCAGGCAGAAAGAAGTCTTTGTGTAAAGGTGCATCTATGTGATATTTCATGGTATTTTTTGTAATAATGGAATACCATAAATAGTTTAGTCTAGCTGAAATATAACAGACAAGGTTGAAATAATAAGGCATGTCTAGAAAGAAGGAAGTAGGCAGGTGATATAGTAAGGATTCGCTTGAAGAATTAGCTGAGGTGTATATTAAGATGTATTCTGCTTTTTGACTCTCCTAATCCAGTAGGTCTGAGATTATCATTACTTTTATTACCATCCTCACCAGTGCCATTGCTGCAATCTCAACATGGACCAGGTTTTGTGCTAAATGTCTCACACACATTAAATCCCTTTATACATCAACTCTGTGAGGTTTATTATCATTTTGAGCCTTTACTATGGGAAAGTTTAAACTTAGGGGTTATATAACTGTCCACGTTGCCCAGCCAGTAAGTGGTAAAACCTAGTGACACATTCTCTCCTTTTACCTAGACTACAACACTGTATCTGATATTTTCTTTCTTTTGGAGTAGACCCATATTATAAGTCTGTATTCCCAAGTGCTATAACTTGAATTTCCCTAAAAAGATGAGCCAGTGTTAATCATTTATTCAAAACTGGTTAAAAGATAGAGAATTCAGTCTTGTCTATCTTACTTCCCCAATTTCTCTAAAACTGTATTTTCTTTCCATTCTCAAGCAACTTAGTTCTTTCTACCACACCTAACACAGCTGATGGTATTTCCACATAATTCATTGGAAAAATTAGAAGCCATCAGATGGGAACTCCCTCATTTATTAACCACAACTCTAGAGCTTACAGACATACTTTAGGCTTTATTTTTGCCCACTACTTTTAGGAAGGAGAAAGGATCTCTCCCTCTACATAGTAGAGGCCAATGCCTTCACAGTTTCTCTGTACCTTATCTTGCCTTGTCTATTGAATGAATTCATACCCTCAATTTTTGCCACTTTCTCCTACGTTTTCAAGGTATCCTCTACAAATGAAGCATTTGAATTACCCATATTTCCAATTTTCAAGCCTCCTTTGATCCTAAATCTATTTCTTTTACTGCCCTGTTTTTCTGTTTTTGGTCACTCTCACAGTAAGTTTCCTGACAGAATTTCCTATATACATGGTCTTCAGTTCAAAAACATCTATTTATCCTTTGTGTGTAGAGTGTAGTGAAGGAGGGTGGAAGTTAGGGTAACAGTCATAATAAAGACTGACTAGTTAAAATAAAGGTAGAAATTAAATAACAGACTTCTCCTCAGCATTACATTCAGAAAATGTAAAATGTCCCACTTTGGCCCTGCTGTAACCCCACTGCCCCACTTACCATCACCATGCCCAGGCCATCACGGCAGTGGTGAAGGGGCAGTTGTTAAGGTTTGGAAGCAGCGGTTGGCTTCCTGATGTAGAAACAGCTTCAGAGTTATCATATCCTAAGGTCTGGGTGCTGATCTATGTAATTTTTGGCTATGTATAAGAAGATCAGGGACAAGTGATTCCTGTAAAACCCAACTTAGCAAACAAATCCCACTCATTGAGCTGGTTGAGCATGAAACAGCACGGTCCCCATGTTGTGAATGTTCAAAGACACAGGTGGTTGTCAGCCCATCTCTGGAGCAGTGGCTTGATTGTGCTGGTTCATTTTCTCATTCCCTGGGAAGGTCCATCCACGGTTCTCTCAGCTGCCTCTTCATATGCTCCAGTACAGCACTTCTACGTCTAGGTGTTTGCATAGTCATCATGGTGATCAGGAACTAATGATGGGATTTGAAGAACTGAATGGTACTCCCAGCCTTGAATTTGGATTCTATTTTCCCCCTCCAGTCAGAATGTCATAGAGTGGGTCTACATTTCCTGAAAGATGAACACAGAAAAGTTTCAAGCATCTGTATTCTATCATAGGGTCAGGTCCTTAGACCTACAAGGTTTTGTGCAGTCATGCTTGAAGTCAGGGCGAGGTTGGGAAGGTGCTTGTCTGTCAGTCTCACCAGGAGAAAGATAGTTGGCTAGAAGGGTGAAGCCACTGCAAGTGTGCAAAACCGTGGAAGGTTAAAATCCTCAGACAAAGAAACTTTCCCTCTCTTGCTCCTCTCTCTCATTTCGCTTCTGCTCCCTTGCACTCTCTTGCTTTGTGACACACACTCACTCATGCATGTCCATAGTCATGTGGCCTTAAGCATGCAATGGATTGCAGCTGGGAGCACAAGCTAAGCCAGCCAGATACTGGATTGGACTGGATCTTAATACAGAGTGGAAACTCTGGGCAGTGGCTTTAATCCTAGCCTTGCTGAAGACAAGATTGGATTTTTTCCATGGCTAGACAGAGGGAGATGGAACCTTGGAAGGGAACCCTCTTAATTTCACAACAATAGAACTTAACCACGGTACTTCATTCTTCAATGGGGGCCTCAGGAAATTCTTTTCCCAGCAGCACCCCAAGAATCCCACTTCCACTGGTAACAGGTGGGGACACAGAGAGCAACCCACCAAGAACAATGCCATGTACTGGCAGAAATGTGGAGTGTCTATAATTCTCATACATTGCTGGTGGGGTTGAAACATGTTACAGAACTTTGGAAATCAGCATAAGCAGCATTAAATTAATCCTCCTGGATATTTTTTTGCACTAATGCATTGCATCACACCCTGAAAAGCATTTCTTTTCATGTTTCAATTTTATCTAAATAGGGATGATTTCAGGCAGTTGTTTATTTTGTTTTGCAGGAAAATCTTCATAACAGTGGCCAGTGCTTTAATGTACTAAATGCCCAACAATATTAATGCTGTAATTATTGAAGACTTGTTTAGAGGTAATGAGCTAAAGTGTTGGCAGAATTTGTAACTATGAAAGCCTAATTTTTGGACATTGGATCCACCTCACCACAGAAACACATACCGAAAAGCCAGATTGTTATAAATCCCAGTTAATAGGGCATCCAGCAACATTTCCCTTTGGCTGTCAGTTTATGTGGGATTCAGCTGTATGTCCTGAATGCTCTGAGTCCTCATAATCATATTATGTCTGCTCTTGCTCGTTTGGGAACTGGCAGCCTCAGACACGGTGAATTGATTTTTTGTTGGCTGTTCCCTATTTTATTTCTGTAAGGGGAGTTAGTTGAATAGACTCAATAATAGAAAATACACCTTCATGAGACTTAAGGTCAGGTTCTTTACTTTCAGTTCTTTATGGGGAGCTTTCTTACAAGGAGATATTTTTTAAAGTATTTTATCTTTAAAATCTCATGTTTCAAAGTCATAATCATAAACTCTGCTTTGAAGAGTTGAAGACTAATTAAAAGTCTTCAAAATAAAATAGTAACATAAAATTATACTCAATTGATACTTTTAAATACCAAATTTGTGCATAAAGTATCTGTTTTATGGAATGCTTTTGTATTTATACTACTCCTCACAGCTCTCCAGACTCTGTGTATGTTAGTATGAAAGCAGTAAGAAATGAAAGTTGACAATATTAATTGTAGTATTTTTCTGTTCTTTATATCTCAATCTTCATTCCCCTAAACCTTGATCTGAGTCAACTTTAAACAATTCCTTTTTCCCATCAGGCAGGTGATAACCAGAACACTTTTATTAAGATGTTAGGCAATAATTAGTAGTCTACTAGTAATAGGAAGGTAAATATGTTCTCAGTCTCACTGTACTACTGATGGCCCCTGAAATCAACAAGACACAGGTGCATGTATATATTAGCATATAATATATAGTGTACTATAATATAAGTCTTACTCAAAAGGTGAGAAACACTAAAGAGAGTCACAGAATCTAGCTTGTGGAGCCAAGCAAGCTTTATTAGTAGAAATGCCTTTTCAGCTGAATCTTGAAGAATCAGTAGGGAAATTACACACAAACAGAATGAGGAATGTGGGTTTGGGATTGGTGGATTTTATCAAATAGCAAACAGAGGGCACTGGAAGATGATGGTGGATTAGATAAAAATTACACTCACCTCCTACCAAGTTCAAACTGGAATTACCATTAAAATATAGAACGATCAACTTGAATAACCAACTGAGAGACTAGCTTAACAGAAGTCTTATAACCAATGATTTATAGAAGAAGCCACATTGAGACTGGCAGGAAGGGCACTCGTGTGCCAAGGGCTGGTCTCACACCCACGTGCAGCCGCTAAAAATCCAGAGGGATAGCTCAGCTACAAAGGTTATTCCTGAGGAGTGAGAGGTCTCAACTCACACCTGGTTCGCCCAGGACACCAAAGCTGGAAAGAGATGGCCACATGGCATCTGGCTATGAAAATCAGCAGGGATTCTGTCTGCAGGGGAGAGATGGGCATCTGCTAGAAGCCCAGGTGCCCTTTTAAAGGGCCAGCACACAAAATCTCATTCACAGCCACAGTTCCTGGGCTTCCTTACAGGGAGAGTGGATCGAAACAGACTAGAGACATGTGAGGACAGACTGGGTTGTGTGGCTCTGTGCTGAGTCCTCCAGAACTACCCACAGATGCCATCCTTCCTGGGTGAAGCACTCTCTTCCAAATTGCAACTGTCTGGAGGACTGCACTAGCCCCACCCTCTAGAGTCCCTGTCGCCCCACTGGCTGAGCTCATGCATTGCAGTGGAGTCTGCCTCCTGAGCCTGTGATATATACTTTCTTGAATGGATCCTGAAGGTTAATTCAGGGATAGTCAGACACAGAATTGTGAGGTTCTGGGGCAGAGGTCAATTCCTCACCACCTGTCGCACACCGGAGCAGTAACCCAGGTGCCAGCCCCCTGCTGTAGAGCAGCTGCCCCAAGTACCCTGCATGACAGAGCAATGATAATCTGCCCCCTACCCCCTACCCACCATGGGAGAACCACTGGCTCCACCTTGTCGAGGGGGCTGCGGGCAGCCTGGTCCCACAGTGCAGTAGACTCTCCAGAATGTCTGGGCAGACTCTGGGAAAAACTAATCTGTTTGGTTCTGGGGCAGGGGTCATTTTCCCCTTGCATGCCCAACCAGCACCACCATTCCTGTGCAGAGCCTTCCCTTCACATGGCCATATCTTGGTCTTTTGGGGCCTAATTAACTCTGTTGGCTTCACCCTGGCAACTTCCTGAAAGTATACCCTATCTCAAAGTTCCTAAGGCACCTGGTGGGTGGTTGAGCACCTAGCTTAGGTGATCAGAGAGACTTTCTCACTGAGCCTCACAAGACACCTACTACATAAGGCCACCCTACCAAGATGAGGAGGCATAGCAGATTTACCTAACACACCGAAACAAATACCAAGAGGAAGCCAGAATGGGGAGACAAAGAAACAGACTCCAAATAAAAGGGCAAGAGAAATCACCAGAAAAAGAACAAAATGAAATAGAGGCAAGCCAGCTACCACCAGATGCAGGGTTCAACAAAATGGTTGTAAGGTGGCTCAACAAAATTAGGAAAAGAGAAAATGAACTCAGTTAGAACTTAAGCAAAGAGATAGCAATGTAAATAAAGGACATAGAAACTGTAAGAAAGAGCCAGTCATAAATGAATAATATAATATCTGAAATAAGAAATACAGTGGAAGGAATCAACGGTAGGCTAGCTGAAGCAGAGGATCACATCAGTAATCTGGAAGACAAAGTAGCAGAAAACACCCAATCAGAACAGTAAACATTTTAAAAAAATTTTTTTAAATGAGGATAGCCTAAGAGACATCTGAAATAACATGAAGCATAGCAACATCTGCATCAAAGTGGTGCCAGAAAAATAGAGGGAGCAAGAAATTGAGAAACGATTTGAAGAAATAATGGCTGAAAACTTGCCTAACCTGGTAAAGGAAAAAGACACACATGTCCAGGAAGCTCAGAGAATCCCAAAAAGATGACCCCAAAAAGGCCCACACTAAGACACATCAGAATTAAAATGGCAATAGTTAAAGTGAGAATGTTAAAAGCAGCCAGAGAAAAAGTTACCTGAAAGGGAGCTCCCATAACACTGTGACGTGATTTCTCAACAGAAACATTTCAGGCCAGAAGAGATTGGCACAAAATATGCAAAAGCAAGGACCTAAAACTAAGACTACTCTACCCAGCAAGGTGAAATAAAGAGCTTCCTAGACAAGAATAAGCTAAAGGAGTTTATTACCACCAAAATCACTATTAGAAAATAATAATAATAATAAGAGGTTTTCTTTAAGAAGAACAAAAGAAATGAACATAGTTATTAAGAATAAATTGGCAATAATTACATACCTACCAATAATCATTTTAAATATATATTGTTTAAATTTTCCAATCAAAAGACTGTGGGTGCGCTGCTGTGGCCCCAGGCACAGAGGAGCTGCCGGGTGAGCTGCAAGATGTGCTCCCCTGCTCCCGGGGAGATGTGGATGAGCTGCTGTGGCCCCAGGCACGGAGGAGCTGCCTGGGTGAGCTGCAGAGGTGCTCTCCTGCTCCCTGACCCAGACCTTGAGGCACCAAGGCAGTACTAATTTAGCTTGCGACCATAAATCCCAGAAAGGCTTATTAGGAAGTTGGCCCCAGCCTGAAGGGTTAAGGGACAGTCAAGCCACATACTGAGCCAAGGACTCAATCTTCCCCAAAAGTTCCCATGAGAAGCTGAGACAAAGATAGTTACCAAGGTCTGAGCTTGTGCAGGAGGCAGGGTGTTTACTCTGAAAGAGCCTTCATACGGCCTTGAAGAAATTACTCTGTATTGGGCAAGGAGAAGGCATGCGGGGCTGGGTGCTATTCAGCAAAATCAACAGTGCCTGTATATATTGAGCTGAGAAAATAAACTCGGGGCTGCAGCAGTCACGAGCTGCAGCCCTCCCGAGCTCATCTTTTTTGTGTCTGTCTTTTCCTCATCCTCACCCCTGCCTCAGGACCGTTCGACTCTGCCGGTGGGCTCCAGCAAAAGACATAGGGTTGCTAAATGGATAAAAGAAACCATAAACAAACATTGCCCATATATGTGGTGTGTAACAGAGCCCCACCTCAGAATGAAAAATACACAGACTAAAGGTAAAGGGATTGAAAAAAGATATTTCATGCAAATGGATACAAAAAAAGCATAGTAGCAATACCTATATTAGACAAAACAGACTTTAAAGCAAAGGCTTTAATAAGAGACAATGAAAGACATTATATAATGTAAAAGGGAACAATCCAACAAGAGGATATAAGCCTTGTAAATGTTTATTCACCCAATATAGGAGCCCCTAAATATATGAAGCAAATCTTGATGGGCATAAAGGGAGAGATCAATAGTAGGGTATACAGCAATAGTAGGAGACTTTAACACCAGGTTGCTGTCAATGGATACATACTTCAGACAAAAGTTCAAAAAAAAAACCCAAACAGCTGCCTTAAATGACACACTAGACCAGATGGGTTTAATTGATATCTTCAACATTTCATCCCAAAGCAGCAGACTATATATTCTTTTCAAGTGCACATAGAACATATTCTAGGATGGACCACATCTTATTACACAAAACAAATCTCTATAAATTTAAGAAGATTGAAACACTATCAAACATCTTCTATGACCAAAATGGTATTAAGTTATAAATTAATCACCAGAAAAAACACACAAATACATGGAGGTTAAATAACATGGGACTCAACAGCAAATGGGTTAAAAATGAGTTCAAGAAAGAAATCAAAAGTTACCTCACAGTGAATGAAAATGAACACACAACAATGCAAAGTTTATGATACAAAGCAAAAGCAGTCCTAAAAGGTAAATTCAAAGCAATATTTGTTTACCTTAAGCAACAGGAAATATCTTAAAAATCTAATTTTAAGCCAAAAGGAACTAGAAAAAAACAACAAACATACCCCAACGTGAGAAGAAAGGAAATAATAAAGATCATAGTGGAAATAAATAAAATAGAGTCTAAATACAAAAGATCAATGAAACCTAAAGCTGGTTCTTTGAAAAGACAAACAAATGTTAACAAATGATTGATAAAATGTTAACCAGGCTCTCAAGTAAAAAAGAGGGAGGACACAAATAAATAAAATCAGAAAGAGTAGAAGTAACAACTTATAGCACAAAAATTATAAGAAAATATTACAAACAACTATATGCCAACAAATTGGACAATCTGGAATTGTAATTTTATTTGAGCAATAAGTAGAAACACACTTAAACAAATTGGGAGTGGTTAAAGTCATAAAATTGAATTCCATCATTCACTTATTCTGGAAAATTAAGAATTTGTGATTTTATTTCCTGTGATTTTTGGTAACACCAAGAGATTGGGAAGAAACTACATTTAAAAATTTGATTCAAATCGATTTTATGTCTAGACAAGATTTCTGTCTTTTAGTTTATTTATTTATTTTTAAATATATCTTTATTGATTTCAGAGAGAGGGAGGGAGAGGGAGAGAGAAATAGAAACATCAATGATGAGAGAATTATTGATCAGCTGCCTCCTGCACACCCCTTACTGGGAATCAAGCCTGCAACCCAGGCATGTGCCCTGATGGGGAATTGAACCGTGATCTCCTGGATCATAGATAGATGCTCATCCACTGAGCCACGCTGGTCGGGCCTGTATTTTATTTAAAGAGTGGTCCAACGACTAAATTTTTGTGTTCAGAAAACTCAAATAGCCTCAATACTTGAGTTCAGAAAGGAAAACTGGGCAATGTATCAAACTGTGAAACATCGAAATCTCGATATAAGGTATCCAGTAACTGACAATTTAAAATGAAGATGAAAACAAATGAGAATTTGGAATGTCTTAAATGCCATTTTAAAATGAATATGTACTCTTGGCAATATTCTCATGCTTTTTAATAATTATACATGCTACCCACTCTACAGATTGTTATATGCTTCCCTGGATCAAATTCTGATTAATAATGGGCTACCAGGGAAACAAACACGTAAAATGAGATTAGTGTAATGCAAATTCTCTCTTGCAGTGTTCTTCCAAAAGTGCAGTTTAGAGAATTTTGACGTGATGTGTGGAGTGGGGCGGGGGAAGAAATTAAGTACCAATGTTAATCACAGCTCATCACATATCTAAGTTCTGAGTATATAGTACAGAATACCGGAGTGAGCAAAAACAATAGTTGGATTGATGAGTATGATAGAAAATTTATTTATATAACAGCATCCCTGGAGTTCAGTCTTTTATGTATGCTTAAAGATGCACAAATTACCAGTGTATCCTCTTGGCAGTTTTCTTCAGGAATTTATTTATTGAATCATTCAATTTTATGGTTTATAGGCTTTTACATTCAAGACCGGGTAATGAGATCGTCTTTCCACAATTGAGAAACTACTACATTTTTAATGCTACTGAAGCAACAGCAGTATAGAAACATGGTATCCTATGAAAGTTTCAGCTTGAACACTTCACACAACAGAGAATAACAAGTAATTAGATCTTTATGACTTACAATTTCCCATGTATGCTGACTTCTCTACAAAATAGACTATTTATTAGGTGGAGAACTCTGTATGGAACCTGCTTTTGACTTGGTGCATATATTTTAAGTAGTTACTAGCTAAAGTGTATGCCTACTTATTCTTATCTAGAAGGAAAATAATTCCATTTTCATTTTAGTTTGACATATTTTAATACCTTTTATTTTCGCAGAATTTTGGGTAAAATAAAAATGTGAAATATGGTACTGCATTCAAATGGCTTTATCGGGCAAACCTGTTATCTTCCCAACTCAGTATTAAACCAGTAAAGAAAAGGTGTCTGTGGTGTTAGCAGCATATCTCTACAATTTTGATGGTCTGAATTATAGGAGATTGTTTATTTTTATTTAAAAAAATTTTAGTTTTTAAAAAATATGTCTTTATTGATTTCAGAGAGAGGAAAGGAGAGAGAGATAGAAATGTCAATGATGAGAGAGAGTCAGCTGCCTCTGGCACGCCCCCTGCTGGGGATGGAGCCCACAACCTGAGCACGTGACCTGACCGGAATTTGAACCGTGATCTCCTGGATCCTAGGTCAATGCTCAACTGCTGAGCCACGTCCAGCTGGGCGAGATGGTTTATTTTTAATAAGTATATTGTTTATTAATTCAATGAGAATATTTTCATAAGTGAATTATGAATTTTTTCAGAAAAGAAAGAATAAAAAGGAAGAGTAAGAATAAAATGTGAAGAGAAGGAGAAAGAGAAAAGGGAGCTATAAGAACATAATGACATAATAAAATATGAGTTCCTTCTATGGAAGCTAGAAGGAATAATGTTGATATAGAAACTTTTTCTACACTATATTTTAAAAATAGATTATTTCCGTTTTTAAAATACTTATTTCTCATATTAAAATTATATTCATCATTATGTGAATCTCTGCCTTAGGCTAAAAAGGCAGGTTCAGAAGTGTAGGATGAAAGAGCAATGTGCAATACTTCAGTTACTGGTAATGAATTAATCTTCCACTGGACAGAGTTGTTCTCAAATGTTCATTACTCTGGTATAAAAATGTAGCCTACATTTCATTTTCTCAAATAAATGAGGCTGAGATATTGCTGATCTGCTGCCCAAGGATCTGCTTTGATCCCAGTTTTTGTGAGTACCACCAAGGGTAGGAGTTTGGAGAATGGTATAGGGTAGACACAAAATAGAAGCCTGAAATGCTTGCAACAACTCTGGCCTACTTTATTTAAGGTATCAGCGTAGTGCAATTCCAGTAAACATTTATGACTGGGCTGTCGTCAAGAATAATGATTTCATTTGTTCATCTCTGTCTGGTGTAGGTGGCATAGCCTTGAGGCAATGTAGCTTGGTAAACATGTTTTATTACCTGGAAATGTTTCTGTACTTTTAAAGTAAAACAAACAATGTTTAAAATGAGAATGATCTTTCTAACCTGCACTCAAAAGCAAATAAAATATAATCGCTAAGGTGAGTTTGATCTTGCAGTGCTCGGAAGGAATGCTGCTACCTAATGGATCATTTTCTTTTCTGACATACTGTATGTCTGATATTAAGTTTCAAAGCAGAACGGCAAAGAAATCTGGTTGGACTGTCGATAATCACACATTGAAAATCTTCCTTTTGTGGTATGTGATTAAATTTAGTGATAGAGAAAGTAGATTTTACCTAATAAGTGCAATTATGGTACGAAATCAGGGATATCTATATACAGTAGCATTTTCCTATATTAAATATACTCCCAATAAAATAATCCTAACATAACATATTGAAACTCTCATAAAATAGGTAAGCGACATAGGTTATGTGTCAAATATCTAGAATAATAATCCAACTTTGTTTTTAATTTAACTATATTTGAGTGAGCAACTCTTTATGAAACCTTTGTGTGACATTCTAAATATTTTTGTTATTATATATATTTGTTTTTCAAATAATTTACTGCTCAATTAGACAGCAGGGTCTCTTCGGAAAGAAGATCTATAAATCAAAGCTCTCTGGGTGCAAAGGTCAGAAAGAACAATAATTTAAGATTAAAATATCTGCATCTTCCATGCAAAATCCTTTCAGTTAACCAATTGACCGCATTATCCCTATAGACAATATCAGTGCTTTGTGTGCATGTGTGTGTGTTTTCATTATAATCTTTGTGTTTATCAGAACCATGAAATTATTACTCAATCACTTTTTCAAGGACAATGATGAACAGTTTATTTCTACGTTTCTTCCTGATGTTAATGTGGATCAATGCCTACTAGAAGGGTGTTCTCAAAAACAGATTCCAGCAGGCAACATCATTACCCTCCTGCTTTTACCTTCCTGCTTTTACCTTAGTCTCATACACATATCAGGTAAATCATGTATTCCCCGAACACCAGAAGATAAACAAGGCTGCAGAAAGTGAATCAGAAAAGGCAACATCAGCAGCGACAAAATGAGTCTCACTCTATCTTCTAGTATGTGCACTGGCTAGAGAAACAAGCCTTACATTCAATTTCACTTTAGAGAGGCAGGTTTCCTTTGAAAAAACTTACACAATAGGGAGTTAATTTCAGAGTGGCCCCCTAAATGAATACGGAAATGGTGACTTAGAAGTTTACATTTCTTCCAGGCCCATGAGACTATAATGAGAGTTATGTTGATAACCAAATTCTACAATTGATCCTAAGTTGAGATCAACATATTAAAAAAGGAGATTTTTGCCTTTTGCTTCAGCAAGGATGTTTAAAAATGACTCACTTTCTTGTGTAGTAAGGAGAAAAGAACACTCATTGGTCAGAGATATAGGAACCTGTACTTCTGATTTTCCTTGCACCAGTTTTAAAATGCTCATACATCATTAGCTTGAACTAAATTTTAGACAATTCAGTTAGCTTCCTCAGGCTTTAACTGTTCAATCTATGAAGTGAATATGATAAAATATTTTAATTTTTTTTATTATGGATTATATCAGATATTCTTTGCTGAGTTGATGCAAGTCCTTGACACTAACCCTCAGAGTATCTATAATTTTTTGTTGTCTTGGAAGGGTCATTTCTAGTGCTGCCTCACATGAGCTCACCAACTATAAAATGCCTTTGGAAAAATATTCACTCATCTCTTTGGCAATGAAATTTCTCACAGATGGACTATGTTTGAAAGAGTCTCCTTTATATCGTTTAAATAGTTTAGGCCTAGGATATAGCTTATGATAAGCTGTTCTTTATCATCAAGTATTGTTGATTATGGTATCAGAGTAGTAGTTTCTGGTAGGGAACTTAAACCTGAGCATATCAAGAAAATCTTACTCATTTCCACCTTAGGTTTATTTTATAACAGACAAAGTATAGCAATTTAAATAATACCTGCATGTACTACTTTAATAAATTATAATTATTGGGGCCATGTCTCAAAAGCTTTTTCCTGATTGAGGTGTCATATTACAAACAATTGAAAGGGCACTGTGCTAAAAGATTATCTCTTTTAATGCTGTTGTGCTTATTTATTTAGATTTCAATTTATTTAAAAAAATTATGGAATGCCATAAGAATTTGGTCATTAGCTAGTTATTTCTTCATTGTATAAAGTTCTTAGTTAAACAGTGCATGTTTTTAAAGATTGAATAGTATTAAATTCCATATTTTCTTATCAACTAACATTATTATTATGATTAATACCCCAAAGTAATTTCCACATTATGAAATAAATTCTCTGTACTTTTATAACTTCTTTAAGTAATATAAGAAACTACACCCTCCTGCACAGGAGACAGTACACACTTATCTTTGTCAATAATTTCCTTTATTATAATTAAAATAATTACTCTTTAGTCTGTTATTTTGTTTTGCTTTTGTAATGGATGTCAGTGTAAATCCTAAGATTTAAATAAGTATGCACGCAAGTCTCAAAAATGTCAAGACCACTCATCTCAAAGAAGTTAAGGACTGGTCATGAATCTTTGACACTTGATTCAGATTTAAAGAGACCTATGTACTACTGAAATGATCCTATTTTGGGTTTATCAATGTGATTTACAAAACAAAGCCAACCCATTTTATTTAATCAGGGAAAGCCTTGCACTCACCAGAAAAAAAAAACACTTTTTTTGATATTTTCATTCTTTTAGAGGAATATCACCAATGAGGGCAATGACTCTCTCATCATTGATGTTCCTCTCTCTCTCCCTTCCTCTCTCCCTGAAATCAATGAAAGAACATTAAAATAAAGGACATACTTGTTTTACTCTTTGTTTCTTCACTTGATGATTGTGTTACTTTGAACACATCACTCAAATTTAATGAAGCCTCATTGCTTTTCTTAAAAATGCAGAATATGATATTTTTATTTCTTATTCAGGTTTTTAACTGATAGTGATGTGTAAATCATAGATGAGTATACGTGTATAATGTGTTATTATTTCCACTAATCAGTCCATCAACCTCATTAAGTCTTCCTTTTGGAAACTTTTTGGATTACTTGAAAACCAGAGTAATAAAAGCACACCATTTTATTTGATGATAAACACATGCTGAATTTCTGAAATTTTGATTTAGTTTACTTAATTTTCTGTATTTAAATGAATCAATAGTATATAGTTTGTTTACTTTAAAGTTATTCTGAAAAGCAGAATAAAGTTTAGCTATAGGTTAGAAAATTTTAAGAACACATACCTTTGGTTAATTGTACAAGCATAGAGACTCTAAAATGGTAAATGAGTACTTTGAACTTTTGAAAATGCCTCTTGAGATGGTGTCTAAAGCAGACAAGTGAAATAAAGCACTGTAAGGAACTGCAGTAATCTTTCCTCAAAGAGAGTTGTGTTTGTTTTCATGACAGGCAAGGTTCATGATTACATTAATGAATATTTATTGTTTAAATATTAAGAATGGATAGCAATTTATCAAATGCTTGGTGAAATTTATTCCATCATCAAGGCCAGTTCCCAGCAGTGATTTAATTCTGAAGCTCTTCAAATGCAGGAAGCATTGTTTGTGGCCTCATAAATGGGTGTTTATATTCTTTCACATGAACACTGGGTAACTGTATTTCCAGCAACACAACTGGAGTGTGAACTCACTTCATGGACATGTTTAATGTTCCATACATATATGGATTTTGTCAGATATTTAGAGCTCAATAAACAATGTTAAAGACATTTAAAAAAAGATAGTGAATTTGGGTAACCTGGTAAAAGACACTAAAGATTCAGTAAGGAACAAAGAGAATACATTTTCATGGATGGAATGAGAGCACACTTCTTAGATAGTTAACACTGTCAAATTCCACAGAAACTATATACAATGATAAAGCAGCTATCAAATTTGGAGATCATTGGTAAATATATTTTTAAATTTTTGTATTGATTGGTTGATTTGAGAGAGAGAGAAAGAGAGATTTGTCATTTCATTTATTTGTGCATTCATTGATTGCTTCTTGTATGTACCCTGGGGGGATTGAACCCACAACCTTGGAGTATCGGGACAACACTCTAACCAACTGAGCACCCAGTCAGGGCTCATGAGTTACTTGTAGGAAGACAATTTTATCAGGAATGGGTGTAACAGTAAAAGAACAATGCTTGGGAAGAACAGAAAAGAAAAAAAGGGAAGCAGTAATTATTTTTGAAGAATTGTAAGTGGGGAGAGATTAAAAAGTAGAGTCAGTGAAGTAAATAAAGTGAAGGTAATAAGAGTTTGGAGGCAGAGAAAGGTACTTAGAAGTGCTCTTAAGAATACAGTCCTGCCCTGGCCAGCATGGCTCAGTGGTTAGAGTGGCGGCCCACTGACTGAAGGGTCTAAGCTTCAATTAGGGTCAAGGGCACGTTCCTGGCTGCAGGCTCCATCCTCAGCTTGGTTTGGTGCCTGCGGGAGGCAGCTAGCAATGTGTCTCTCACATCAACGTTTCTCTCTCTTTCCCCCCTTCTCTTCCACTCTCTCTGAAAATCAATGGAAAAAAATATCCTCAGCCAAGGATTAACCAAAAAAAAATAAAAATACTGTCCGTTCCTAGACGGAACCTGCCTATACTTAATGTTAATTGCCAATTGATAGTATTTTATGGTTATATTCACTACTTTCACTTACATTTTCTCAGGTTTTCTAACATTTCCACTGATCCCCCAAAGGCTAATTGTGTCTTCCTTTTCTTCCCTGTGTCTTGCCTCTGGCTCACACATTATTATACTGTTTCTCCCTTCACAGAGCCTTTTCTAGAAGCTCTTTTCATACTGCTAAATATTATTCAATATATATAATAGTTCCATGAAGGAAAGTGCTTTATAAATAAATTATATCGGGGTCAGCCAATAAGTATGCTATTCCCATATCTGGAGTATATGGCAGGCCTTGCTAATTGATCTATGTACTTTTTGTTTTTGAGTTTTAATCACAGCAGCAGCTTAAAAAAAGAATCTTAGTGAGCTGACCCCAATCAACCAAGCATGTGAAGACGAAACTTGGCCATTCCTGCAATAATAGTCAGGGTTAAGTTAAGGCAGTATATTTAACCTGCCACGTCACAAATAAAAACTCTATTTTTAATCTAAAGAAGAGTTCACTTTGAATTCTAAAAACATGAAGGTATATTTTTTTAGTCACACAGAGATAACATGCATTATTATTTTCAAAAAGTTTTTTAATCGCACTATACTAGACACTTGAGAGACTCAAAGGTACATAGAAAAAGTACTTTTGCCTTTAATGATATTTCAACCTAGTTAAACCTGTCTATAACAGTATAGAATGTTTTGACTGAAGATTTTATGATCATATATTTAAGTGGACAACTTAAAACTCACCAACCTTTAATTCATTAAGATAGGTCCACACACATTCATGCACACATGCACACACACAATCAGAGAGCTGAGGAGAAATAATCCATCTATTTCAGAAACACTAAAATTTTCAGCATTCCTTCTAATAAGTGAACTTCTAAACACTATCCCATTTACTATTCTTTGAAGGGAAAAGTGAACAAAATAGGCACTTTTTGGTGGCTACTTTATAATGCGCAACTGTATAAACAGTTACACAAGGTGATGTTTTCAACTTTCTTGTTCCTCTGTCCATCCTGTTTCTTTAGTCTTTAGTCAGAACTTCAACTGGAAGTTAAGTAAAAATGTAACTTACCTTCTCTAATGGATTTGAGACTTCTTGGTCCACACAAAATAGAGTTAATGAGAGAGACAGAGATAAATAGATGAGAGAGAGAGACAGAGAGACAGAGAGATTGAAAAAAAGCCTTATAAATAGCTACATATCATATTTCAGAAGCTGAGTTGAACTGTGATGACACACAGATCACATCTGAATGAGTCCCGAGAACTTTGTGAAGGTGCCCTTGTGAGCACATTTTGAAGATATTATTGTTCCCCTGTTCTTTGATCATACTTTTAAGACCTTGTGTCAATAATAAATGTAAATAAGTGTATAACAAATATACTTGTCAAGGAGTTTTGAGCAATTCTGTAGTTTCCAAATTTCAGCTTCGGGGTTAGGAATCTCTTAGCCACCTACTTGGATATAATACTTTATGATTATTTATTTGCATTTATTCATGCCAACCCTAATTTCAACTTCTAGCCCTCTCTGAGTTTTTATTTCTTCATTTCTAAATCCAGTTTCCTATACAAATTTATTTGTAAAGTGTCTTTCATGAACACTCTTTTCTTTCTAGCCACTTTATTCTCACCATAGCAAAAAATTACATCAAAGAAAACTCCAATAATTTCTCACACTGTCACTGAATCTGCCTTCGCCCTCTCTCCCCCACACATTAAATAAGGAAATCTCCCAATTTTATCCCATCATTAACTGAAAATATAAGTAAGACCGTCTTTGCTTCACATGTTTTTTTCATATATAGATTCCCCAAGAAATCTAAGAGAGCAATGTGCTCTATTCTGTATTTACAAATGTGCTTTAAATTTCTTGTGGTATGAATCTTTCATTTTGAACAAGATACTTATTCTTTAGTCCCTCACAACTTTCCTTATGCCTTGGAGATTCTTCTCTCTCTTGGCAGCGTCATTTAGAATGTCAAACCTCTTTCTCTTCAAAGTCCATCTAAATGGACTTTCTCCAGACATGACCGGGAATTGTGTATCATCTGTCAAGTCAGAAATTTCCAGCGGGTGGGTGGGATGAATGAATTTCATATCACATAGTCCTCTGGGGGTTATATGTTTTTCAATGAAAATACTTGGCCGATCTCTCCCTCAACCCTATCAAACACGAGAATTGTTAATATCCAATAATGTCTAAACATTACTCATGGAAAAGCACTGGTCAGTTATATTACGGAGAAGCATAAAATGTATTGATAACCATTGAAATTGTTAGTACATTTATGGAAAGCAGCATATCTTACACTCAGATTCTCTTATACCTGGCAAAATATATTTTATGGAAGGCATTTGAGTAGTAATATATTATAAATATTATCCATACAATCAACATACACTGTAGGTTCAATTAATGTCTAAATGTGTGCTTTTAAAATTTGATACATATTCTGAACTTAAGAATTGATAACTAATTACAAATTACCAATTTGCAAAGAATGTTTAATGGTTATGTAAACACTGATGTTTTTATTTTACTTACTTTAAGATGCAGTGAGATACAAAAGCCAATTTTTCCTACAGATAGACTACATGGCATAGGAAGTAAACATGAGCAATGCTTGTAAACAATGAAGCACCATTCAATTATATATTACACAACAGATTGAGATATATCCTATAGTACTATGACACATCAAAGTCAACCCTGCCTTGAATTTGTTGTATTCAAATATATATCAGAAAATGATACAAAATGAGGAATGAAATGTAAAAGTAAATCAAGGCATGCAATATTATAGCAATATTTTGTAGCATGCAAACATGCCAATATGAGTTCTGATTTAGTCATCTCATAAAATGGCAGCATCAAAACTGTCGACATTCATATAAAAGTTCTTCAAAGAAAATTGAGATTTTATAGGAAATGGTGAGGTGGCACCATTCATTTTGAATGATAAATAAAGCAATCTTTGAGAACTGATGGAAGGCTGGCATTATTTCAGCGCAGCATAGTTATGTTCTTTAGTATTCATTATGCATTTTCTTGTGATAGTGTCACAACAACGCTTTCTGGTCTGGGCAAAGCCTATTTGTAGGTAATTTATTTGGCACTTTCGTATGTGTCTGTGGATGTGCATATGTTTGGCACCAAAGTCAAGATACAATTTATTTAAATTTTAAAGGCTATAAAATAAAATATATGTGTAGTGATATTAAGCATATTTAAATTTAAACTATTATTTTAGTGAAAACATGCATAATTCTAGCCCTCACTTTATTCCTTTATTTATTTTTTTGTTTGTTTATTTTACTGATTTCAGAGAGAGGAAGGGAGAGGGAGAGAGAGAGAAACATTAATGAGAGGGAGTCCATCGGCTGCCTCCTGCACGCCCCCTATTGGAGGATCGAGCAGGAAACCCCCGCAGGTGCCCTGACTGGGAATCCAACTGTGACCTCCTGGATCATAGGTAGATGCTCAACCGCTGAGCCAGGCTGGCAGGGCTATCCCTTTTTAATAGAAAAATTACATGAATTTATATTGGATCGTGTTATCACCTGTTATCAGCTGGAGAAAATTATCAAATAGTGGTTAACAGATGTATATTTAGGGATCCGTTACCCAAAATGAAAGTCAATCTCTGTAGGAGTTACCTAAAACAAAATGCAGATTTAAATTTCTGCCACCCAATTTTCGCTTAATGCCATTTATTACAATACATCACCACAAGCTAGTTATAAAACCATGTTCTGTGAAAGAGGAAAGAATTTCAGCAGTAGGGCCCGGAGCATGAAATATCAAGCAACAATAAGAAAGGGAACTCTTTTCAAGCCTAAGTGACACAGTTCTTTCTCTGGCCATGAACAATTACAAGAAAAACTTTCCGTTACTCTGTATATTTTAAAATATTAATTTAGATTTCAAAACTGATTTAATATTTAAATTTTACTTGTTTTTTTTATAACAATGATCCATATGTTTTATTTTAATTTTGTGTTCAAACAGTAGTAAATAATACTAAAAATACAAATTAGTGGCTATTTTAAAAAATCCATATTGCTACAAAAGAAAAATTTTCAAACTTCCATGATTTATTCCCAAAGCCCAGTAACCATTACATAATAATAGCAAAAAAACTTCCTTGCCCCGGCAGGTGTGGCTCGGCTGGAGCATCCTCTCATACCCGAAAGGTGGGTGGTGGGTTCAACTTGCAGTCAGGATATGCACCCAGATTACGGGCTCAAGCACCCCAGCCGGGGCATGCTGGAAGCAACGGATCAATGTTTCTCTCTCTTCCTTCATGTCTAAAAATCAATAAAATTTAAAAAACGACAACAACACGCACACCAAAAAAACAAAAACCTTCCTTCAGAAAGCAATTTTAATAATTTAATGGTCTTTCTAAATAACCTGGAATCTCCCCAGTTGGTATAAAAACTATTTATTTATTTACTTATTTATTTATACAATTACTGTGAAAGCCTACTTTTAATATATATTATTGTGGTAAAAAAATACTATGATATTTACCTTCTTAACACATTTTGAAGTATAAAGCACAGTATTGTTAACTATAATTGCATCAGACCTAGAGCTTCTTCATCTTGTGTAACTGAAACTTGAACCCCCTGAACAGCAACCCCCTATTTCCTCCTCTCTTTGGCCGCTGGCGACAACCACTGTACCCTCTGCTTCTATGAGCTTGGGAAACCTCAGTCTTTTTTCTCAAGACCTTCAACTAATTGGATGAGATCTACCTACACGATAAAGTGTAATCTCCTTGACTGAAAGTAAATGAATTGTAAAAAGTATCTTCACAGCAACATTCAGACTAGTGTTTGATCTAACTAATCATATCTACCATCATCATTTTATAAGTGAACGTATTCCTCTTTAACAGTAAAAACCTTTAGATACTTATTTTCTCCCTGAAAGATATATTGGTTTACATTTGAAAGTGTACTGATCATGTGATTATAAACACACCAAACTATGTAAATAAACTGTATTTTAAGTTTTAAGTTTCATGTGATCAAAGGCTTTAGGTGTTTTAAAATTACCCTGATTAAATTATAATTATAAGTGTTTATAGTGTAATTGATAAAATACTATAGAGAATATATTGCTCAATTTATTAAAAATAAAAAGGCAGTTTTATTGAAAACCATTTTTAATAGGTTAGGCTCTTTTAAAATTAGTTAATGTGTTCAAAATTGATTACTAATTGCATGACTGTATGTACTGCTAAGATTCAATGGCAAAATAGTGCAAAGATGGTTGGGATCTCTAGTGAAGCTTATGAAAGAGCATTAATGCTTTTTTTCTAAGTGTATTATTAATAGAAAATACACCTATGCCCAATCCTTATGTAAAAATAATAAGGATAATAATAAAAGAGCAGAGAGGTTGTTTTCAAGTGATTTCAAGACACCCCCTAAGGTATTCCAGTCATAAGGAAAAACCAGCGCAGGTGCCTAAGCTGGAGGCATAAGTGACTTGATTGAAGGAGCAAAGCCATCAGTGTGCTTTAGAAGAGCGGTGGTGAGATGAGACCCAAGACTTTATAAATCATGTGGTGGCTAGCAGGCCATTTTAGGGATTTAGATTTTATGAAAAATTTTTCGTAGGATTGACTTGATCTGATTTGACATTTTAATAGGATCTGTCTGGCAGCTGGGTGGAAAATAGACCGGAGGCAAAGGTGAAAGCTAGGAGATCGGTCACAATGATACTACAGTAACCCAGGTGAGAGATGAGAGTGACACGGAACAAACTGTTAGCAGTGGCAGGGGTGGGAGGGGATTGTTCTGACAGAATTCACAGGTGGAGTGTGATGGAAAGAGAGGTATCAAGAGTGATTGCAAATGATTTAATGTGAGAGTCTATGAAGGTGAGTGACCGCTAATTGAGATGGCGAAGATTTTAAAAGAATAAAGTTTGAGCAATATTCAGTGTTTTTATTAACATAAGGAAGATAGAAATAGTGAATATTGAATAATGGTAAACTTGGAGAAATAATTTGCTTTGAATGTGATAGCAACAGTCTAATACACACAATAGAATATACAGATGACTTATTAAAGGAGTGTGCACCTGAAACTTATATAATTTTTTTAACCAGTGTCACCCCAATGCATTCAATAAAAAGAAAAAAAGAGTTCATATATACAAATAAGACAAAATTCTGTCATTCAATCAATATGCAATTCACATACATGGAAAGTAAATAGAAAAAAGGTTATAAATTCAATATAAAGACAATTATATAGATGTATTGTAAAATTAAAAATGCTAATGCTTACCTAATTTGCATACTGGTGTGTGTTTGTGTGTGTGTCTGTTATTGATTATACCCAATTCCAGTGAAAAAGTGGTGAGATGAAATAAGTACTTATACACCAAAAAAGATGTTGAGGATTTAAGTTTGTTTGACCAATTTTATTAACTTAAGAGCCTTAAAATATTGATTGAATTTTACCCCAAAATTCCAATGATAATGCAAAACATAGGAAAAACATTAAGAAAATAAATGTTATCATAATTTCTTTAAACTGGTGAGAAAAAGGAGGACAGTATAAATGCCCAACAACAGAGATTACATTAATTTAAAACAGGTAGAGGTATAGTTATATACATGTAAATTTTCTGACTTGATTCACTTTGAGATAGCATAATTCTGTGTGATGCATTTCACTTTATATAGTTCAGTAGTTTTCAGATTCTTTTTAATAAACAATTTTTACTTTTATACTCAGAAAATAAAACAAATTATTATGAAATGCACTAGATTATGCATTGTAACATAATATATTTAAAGACATATAACAAATATATTTAAAAATTTTAGCATTAAAAATGTTGATACCAGAAGAAACAAAATCAAACATAAAAGAGATTATCTGTCTATATATCTTTATTACTTGTGGAATTCCATGTTTGTTAATTTGTTTACTCAGTAAAATTTATATGTAACCCCCAATCAATAGTCATGTTATTTTCACACTCATTTGCAGATATTTTGCTAAGAGCAGCAAAAATTTGAGCCACACAATGCACAAGTTTTCAGCTGAAGTCAAAGTGAAACTGTCTTCTTTCAGCTATCGTACACAAAACAAGTGTACTTTTTACAATCTATTTAGTGATACATTTCTTGAATTTTTGTGTCATTTTTTAATATGTTTTTATTGATTTTTTTTTAGAGAGGAAGGGAAAGGGAGAGATAGAAACATCAATGGGCTGCTTCCTGCATGCCCCCTCCTGGGGATTGAGGCCAAAACCTGGGCTTGTGCCCTGACTGGAATCCAGCCAGTGACCTCTTGGTGCATAGCATGAAGCTCAATCCACTGAGGCACACTGGATGGGCAAATTTTATGCTTTTTTTTTTGCATTTTTGCTTTTTAAAACGTACCCCAAGCACAGTACTGAAATGCTACCTAGAGATCCTAGTGTAAAAAGGCTGTTACATGCCTTACAGAGAAAATATGTGGGTTAAGTAAGCTTTGTTCAGGCATGAGAAACAGTGTTGTGGACATTGAGTTTAATGTTAATGAATTAAACAATATGTATTAAATAAGGTGTCTTTAAGCAAAAACATGCCGAAAACAAGGTATCTATTGATTAGTATGAGCAGAGATTCTCAGGAACCTAATCCTCTATTTCTCTAAGAGCAATTCTTCAGTATATACTAAATCAGTGTCTAAGGAGATTTTCTTACAGAACATAACCACTACAAATAATAAGATATTACTGTACCTAGTTTCTGTCTCTCTAAATTTTCTATGGCAGTAAAATATTGTTCATCATTGGGAACTTCAGGCCCTTTTCAAGAAATGCTTTAGGAATAACAACTTGATGACATGAAAGCAATAGGATTTGACCTTATGAGTTTTGGTGTATGAACATAAAGTGTTTTCTACACTGGAGACTGTATATATGGATTAGGGGCCACAAAAGGGTGGTTAAGATTTCCAGGAAGAGGTATCAGTTTTCTTGAAGGGGCCATTATGCGGAGTCACAGATAAAGAACATAGAGAGCAATCACTCAATCCAGTCAGTCCTACCTACAGGGCAGCCTTTGCCATCATTGATGTTCCTGTGTATTGATAAGTAGAAAAGCATACCTGGAGTTTCTGGGACAATTGTGATTTAGATTCTAAGAAAATGGCCTTCTGGAGTGGACAGTCTTGATCACAGGGGAAAAATAAATACACAATCACCTTAGATACTGAATTCAAATTCAATTACTTTCCTGCAGAAAGAAATTCTTTCATTTCAGTAAGCTCAGAGAATCAATATTGTAACAATTTCCTCGATTGAATATGCATAAAAATCAATTTAGATAAGTTTACAATGTGTGAAAGTCTTTGAATTAATCTAAATGATCAAAATTAAACTCTACAGGGTGAAAATTTTATTGAAACAAGAAAGATTAATTGATATATTTGTAAGTTACTTTAAGTTTTGATTTATATGTACTACAATAGTCCTATAGAGAGTTGATGTGATCTAAATTGGCACTTTTTGATATAATTCAATCGTGTTTTATGAAGCAAACTGAGCCTAAAGGTCAGCAAATCTAACCACATCAGATTACACAACTAATTGATGTCGGTTTGTTGTTGCTGATTAAGTTTCTTTAATTTCTTTTGCTTTTTTTCAGCATTCATAATAATTAATGTGAACCTTAAAACTTTATTAGTACATATTAATATTTACTTTCCTAAAGATAGTAAAACCATTTCCTGTGGGTTTATTTATCCCATTTAAAAAGTTACTGAGCAGATGAGTTAAAAAAATTCTACAGTGGCATCCTATAAAACATTGCTTTTATTTTAAGATGCCCATTCTAATAAAATATAATGAAAATGTCAGTACTTTTAAAATCAGATATAATGCAACCTAAGGGATTATGCTGAAAATTAATGTTCAGGTTTCCAAAATGGAAGTCCTAGAACACAGGTTTGTTTGTTTTTTTAATTTTCATCTTTTCAAGTGTAAAAAATGCAACTTGACTGTGGCCAAAAAAAAGAAAAAGAAAAAGAAAAAGAAAGCAGAGAAACTTATTCACACTATATCACAATTTTTTTCAAAAACTTTTATAGTTTAATGATTATTCCTCAAAATAATAATTTTATTGAGCACCACCTAAGTGCAAAAATGTGATAAATTTGTACAAAACAAAATTAGAAATTCATCCTTCATTCAGTAAGACTGTCATGTGACCAAATAAATAAAATGTTACTTTCTTCTAAACAACAAATGTCACTGTAACCAATATGAGTTTTTAACAGCACACTAAAATGACACATGGCCTTGATGTTCTTACAAAGGTGTTTGAAAAGTCAAAATAATCTTTCTGAATACCTACTGCTTTTTTTAGAAATAAAAACAACTGTTTAAAATAGATTTGTTTTTCAGATTTCATCAGTTTTTTTTAAAAAAATTATCTTTATTGTTGAAAATATTACAGAAGTCCCCTTTTGTCTCCATTGACCCCTTCTACCCTGCACCCACTCCCCACCCCAGGCCTTCACCACACTATTGTCTGTGTCCATGGGTTAAGCATATATTTGAGTAAATTCTTTGGTTAATCTCTCCCCACCCACCTACCCAACCCCCACCTTTGCTGTGAGAGTTGTCAGTCTGTTCCATGCTTCTATGTCACTTTATCTATTTTGTTCCTCAGTTTATTATGCTTTTTACATTCCACATATAAGTGAGATCATGTGATACTTGCCTTTCTCTGCCTGGCTTATTTCACTTAGCATAATGCTCTCCAGGTCCATTTACACTGTCGCAAAGGGTAAGAGATCCTTCTTTACAGCTGCATAGTATGCCATGGTTAAATTACCTACAACTTTTTTATCCACTCATCTACTGATAGGCACTGGGATGTTTCCAGATCTTAGCTATTGTAAATCATGCTGCTGTGAACATAGAGGTGCATATATTCTTTCTGATTAGTATTTCAGGATTCTTAGGATATATTCCTAGAAGTGGGATTACCGGGTCAAAAGGCAGCTCCATTTCAAAATATAGTTACAAAGAAGACAGCATAAAACTATTCAGTAAATGATTAATAGGACTTGGAAATGAATTATACACAAACCTGTTATATGAACCAAAAGGTCAAATTCAAAACAAAAGCACTTTTTTTGTTGTTACAGAAGTACAACATGATTTTATTTTAATTTTTGAAAAAAATGATAATACAGTTTTTTTCCCAAATACTGTATTTCAAGTTAAAATTCTGATATTGTTAGACCCCACACTTAAGCTGTGAGAGTGGACTGTCTATTATTTTTTTCTACTATTTAACACTCTGTGGCTTGTCTTATTTGAATCAGACATAAGGAGATCAGTATTTAACTTGGTAGTCTTTGCAGCATCACCGGAAACTGTATTTCTCATGCTTAAAGTTGGAGAGCAAGGAAGTAAAAACTTTCTTCTCAATCTAATATGACTGTAGTTGTGGAAAATGAAGTCCAAGAACAGGTCAAAGTCAGTATCACCTTGTTCATTTCTTAAAAAGGATTCATATGATTTCTTTTTTAATGTAGTAAATAGTGTTGAGGTTTTGAAATTGTGCATGGCTTTCCAATAGCCTAAAGTGTCTTTTCCCGGGATAAATAATCTTGTTTTCAATATTCCTATTGACTATTTCAGAGGCAGTCTGAGAGCAGGATTTAAAAATAAGGAGAAAATATGCTACTTTAACTGACCATTGTGAGCACATTTCAGAGTGATTATAAATTCAAATTACAATGTTAATGTACCAGGTAGAAGTATTTGCCAACTTGGGTGACAAAAATCTCCATGTAGAATTTTAACCACTTTCAGAGTTAGTCAACAGGAACACTAAATGAGTTGCTCACAATGCATATCTTAACCTTTCTACTTCATAGTATCAAGAGTGTGTCCTCATACTTGTGTTTTCATGGTTGGAAGATGATTGCTTGAGTCCCAATCCTACCATCCAAAATTCAGGCTGACAGAAAGGAGAAAAGAGAAAAAATAATCATGCTCCTGCATTTTGTCTCTTTTTAGTAAGACAGCAAACACTTTCCTAGAAACGCCTCTACCCCAGTGGATAAATATTTTTGGTTTAGTGGTGGACAGTGTCAGATGTTTGAAAGAGAGGCTGGTGATCTGAGTAGTGAGGTATGTGATTACATATATCTAGTAGGGGCAGAAAAAAAAGAAAAGAGGAGGTATTTGGGTTCTTGAACATTCAGTATAAATTACTATTAATTTTGAAAGCTTGAGTCTCCCTTAAGTGTGTCCAGAAAGGAAAAACAAACAAAACCTGCTCACTATGCTCGCTCTTACAAATTTCTGACTGTGACAAACAGCTTATTAAATGATCTTGAATTTGTTCCATTTCAACCAATAGGTGTTATTCATATAGATTATTTTATTCAATAATTTTGAACTGAATGAAATAATAATATGCACAAGTTCTTATATATTTAAGGTTTTTTTCTTCCCCCTCAAATACTATGTGCCCAATTATGTGATAAATACCATAGTTTATTTGAAGAACCATTGACTTTCATTCAGCCAGGGAGAGTTTTATACAAATGTGGAAATAAAATTATTGTGCATATAAAATAATGCATTTATTAAAGTTAGCATAAAATGGAGAAATGAGAAAATACAATATAACTGATAAATGCTATAGAACTCTATGATGATAGATGTAAGTACATATCAATATGGTTGTGATAAGCTATAAATATTTGTGGAGATTGTAGGGATGGAGAAAGCATATTCTGTGATTTTGCAGATAATTTTGTGGTAAACCATTCACACTGCCTTCCTTAGCAAAAATTTGCATGTGACAAAGAGGAGGGAAAATGCTCATCCAAATCATTCCTGGGACTTTGCAATGTGATTTAATCTCTTTTCTTTATAGATTTGAGAATCACATTTTGAATGAGAGTTTATTTAGTGTGTAAGTTTGGCTACCTTTCAAGTCTGTCTGAGAACAAAGCAAAAATCACTTTACTAGTTCATGGGAAATATTGAATTTTGAAACAAGAATGATCTTTTTATTTTATTTTTTATTTTATTTATTTATTTTTAAAATACATCTTTATTGATTTCAGAGAGAGGAAAGGAGAGGGAGAGAGAGAGAGAAAAACATCAATAATGAGAGAGTCGTTGATTGGCTGCCTCCTGCACACCCCTGACTGGGGATCGAGGCCGCAACCCGGGCATGTGCCCTGACCGGGAATCGAACCCTGATCACCTGGATCCTAGGTCGACGCTCAACTGCTGAGCCACGCCCGGCCGGGCAAGAATGATCTTTTTAAACACTAGAATAGAGTGTATATTCCGACACATAGGTATAAAGACATAATGAACATCTGGGAAGTAATTAAAATAATTCGAGATTAAATTTATATCTGTTAAAGTTGCTGATAGTTGAAAAGAAGTAAAATATAGGAAATATTTTACAAGTCTGCGTATTATGATTATATAACACGTGATGGTAGTTGGCCTTTGCTATTGAATATTCTGTAGTAGTAGCCTTAAAAAAGATTTAAAATTATTTGAAATGACAAACTCATATTTTTGACTGGTTTAGTTACTGTTCTGTAAAAGTTAGGGTTCAGTTACAACCACATATACCTTCTTAAAAATTAGTAGATGATAAACAGATAGTAGAAATAATAAGAGTCAATAATGGCTTTTACTTCTCTATCAAAATATACATACTTTCTACCACATGCTACAAATGTCATGAATAATTATGAGACTACCAAAGATAACTGAGTTTTTTCTTTTATAATGTAAGCTTCCTTAATAGCATATGCAGACATTAGTTGTGTACTAGAAACTCTCGATAATAATTGCAAGAGAATAATTCATATGTTTACACTTAAATACTTTTCTAACTGAGTACATCCATCCAATGCTGATTTTTAAAAAAACTAAATTTTCAGATGCTTTAAAACAATCAGAAACTGATTTACCCTGTTAATTGTAAAATAGATAATTCTAGTAATTCTGCATTTTAGAAATTTTATAATTATAGTTACAAAACAAAATCCTTTTCTCTGATACTTGTGTTTTCATCTTAACTCTGAATAAATAAACATAGTGGGATTAATTACTTAAAGACAGAATTTGAGTCATTAGGAAGAGAATAGATCTTACTAAATATAAGCTATGGCCATTCAAAATAGACCCCAAAAGAAGTTGTTAGAGGGGTTTTTGTGTGTGTGTGTGTGTTTAATGCATTCTAGGACACTTAAGTTGACCTATACAAAGCAACCAGAGCTCAATACAGATGATACATAATCTGTACATTGCAGGGTGCCCACCACCCTCGTCACATGTCTTCTGTCACCATGTTTTTCACCCCCTTTCCTCACTGTCCCATCCCCCTTCCCTCTGGTCACCTCCAGACTCCTGTCTGTGTCCATGAGCTTTTGTCTGTCTTGTTTGTTCATTTGTTGCTTTTAGTTTTCTATCCCACATATGAGTGAAATCATATGGTTCTTAACTTTTCCTGTCTGACTTATTTTGCTTAGCATGATACTCTCAAGATCCATCTGTGTTGTTCCAAATGGCAGTATTTCATTTATTTTATGATGAAGAATGTTCCATTGTGTACATTTCCCGTGTCTAAAAACGTTACCTTTCTGCATACCACTGTATAAGTGATTTTCTTTACTGTTTATCAACACACCAGAATAATTAATCCTGAAAGCATTTTTATTTGTATTTCTAGTAATATAAATAAAGATAGCGTTGGATAAAATACAAATAAAAATCAAATTTTACTTAGAAGACAATTGAACAGGGTTGTTCTGTAAACTATGTATGAAATCAGAATTATGTAAATAATAATATCCAGCAATGGCTAAGACAGGTTCAGGTACTATGTACTGATAGCTATCACATACAGCTACTTTTATTGATAAAAATTGTAAAGCTATGGTTTGGTTTTCACTCACAGCAAACAAGGCTTTTGTTTTAAAGGGTTTCATTCAAAAGTTCCCTGCACAGCAAAGTTCATGGCACTCAATTTATCTACCTAGAGGAGATGAAGGGCTTAACTGCTCCTATGTGATTGGAAACTGGCTTTAGAAAGTCCCCTGGAAATACAGCCTGGTTAGCCACCCCTCTGACTCTCACATTGTTATGATATAAATGCTATAATTTTTTTTCTAAAGAAAGACTGAAATTGGCTATTTTTACCTTGAGACAAAGCATTTTAGATGGAACAATATTATTTTTTCTGTCAGAAAACATTTTATCTAAGCACATTGAGTACACTTCACTAAATCAGCACAAACGGCTATAATAGCAAAGTCAAACATCTCCAAGTTAGATTTTATTAAAAATAGGGCATGCTTCTTGAGGTGGAAATGTTATATAGGCATATATGAGAGGGGAAGAATTTCGATACACACAAAAAATGCAATTACTTAACACTTAACTTTCCCAATATATGAAGCATGTAATTTTATGAAGTGCTCTATTATTGTAGATAATAGAGCACTGACTAGTGTTTTTTTGTTTTTAACTATGGTGTATATATATATATACACACACAATAGGAGCGCTTATGTATTACAAAATAACACAAACAGGCAATTCACATAAAACAATCACATCAACATACAGACAATAAAATTAGATATGAAAATTGAAACTAGATAAGACACCTTTTAGATTACAATGTCAAAAATTCAATCCTTTTTAAATAATCATTATTATTGGTGAGAGTGTGTGGAAAATGAATTTACATGTTTAATGGGGAAGGTATTAAAATCTATGTAATATTTTGGGGAGGTGGTTTGTCACTAATTGCTTGCCACAGTTAAAATACAAAATCCTTTGGTTCAACTAGTAGTAGAAATTTATTTTTTAGATACACAGTCAAATGTATACAAGCAAAAATGTTTATTTTTACATTCTTAAAGTGTTAATATCAAAAGTGGAAACAATCTAAATATTTATAAAAGAAGGTATGGTTCTGTACATTAATTTATAAGGTGTATTAATATGTGACAGTTAAAGCAGTTAGACCCATATGTTTCAGTATGAGAAGATTAGAAAGATATATAGAAAGTCTGATGGAATACAGAACAGTGGGAATATTATGCTTTCTTTTTTGTGTGAGAAAGAAAATTAAAACAAAAAATCATATATGTGGATACTTTGTTTCTGGTGAGGGGATGAGATATTTTATAGAGAAAATATTTATTTTAATGTATATGTATTTGTTGTTGTTTGTTTTACCTGTTTGTATATAAGTATAGAAAATTAAAAACCAAATGTTTAAAAAAAATTATAACTCACCCTTAATGTGCCATATTGAAAAGTGGGGATTTGAAAGAGAAGTTAACTTTTCATATTATACCTTTTGGCATAATTTTCCAAGTATGATTTTAATGTGTATAAATATCATATTTATATTAATTTTAAATATACGTGTAGTTATTTTAAAATATGAAATACATCAAAGATGGTCTTACTCAGCTAAATTGATAAATTTATTTTAATTTTAAATGTCATGTACTGGAATAATTACATTAAGTCCCCAATAGTTTTATTTAAAAAATAATAAATGATTCTAAATTCTGCTTCTACAAAGGAGTCACTACAGGACATTTTAAAAAATACATAGTGCTGTTTAGACTATAGATATACTTTATGAACCCCTGAGCATATGGTCTGAGCATCTGTCTCTTTATCAAGCCCCTTAGATTAATTTAACAAGAAATTTAAGGAGTAGCTGGTGGATTGTCATTTAAAATTTCTTAGCAAGGGGTATTTCAGTTATTTTTCTAGCCCTGTGATTCTCAGACTACTGTGGTAGTTTGTTAAATATGCAGAGTAATTGCTCAACCCCCATATGCACTTATTAGTTTATCTGTTATAAATCATTGGCATTTCTCTTTTTAATAATTACATAAAGTATATAAACTGATTTTTATGCAGAGTGCATTTTGAGTTATACCATCTAGCAGAAAGTTATATTATCAAATTTTTGCTAATAAAATCAATCAGTACTATATTTGAGAATAAAATAACAAATTTCCATTTTATACAACTTTCACCTTGTATATATTTTTTCTTTTATATGCTAAAGATTTACCATAGTATAAATGAAAACATATGAATGATTTTTTTTATGTTAAAGTTGAAGAGTAATTCATATAAAATCACGTGATGAAACAGTGGATAGTATCATAGAATGGATACAAAATCATTGTGTCTCCATTTCTGTAAATCAAAAGACAAGAAGAATAAGTTCCCACAACACTGAGAAGGCACAAGACAGAGAGTTTGCCACAACAAGTGTTACATATAATTTGATTAATATCCTATCACTGAATTTCCTTGAAACTTACCAAATTACATTGCTGTATATCTTCATTATAGGTTGAGTGGCATGAAGATGGCAAAGAGGATCTCTCTGAGTTTTCCTTGTTACCAGAGATAATTAGGTTTTAATATGTTTGTTTTAATATATTTAATAAAGTTTTAATATATTCTTACCCCTTTTTCTTCATCTATGTAAAGGTAGATTATAGTATTCATATTTAAATATACTGCAGTTTGGAGAAGGCCCCGGGAGGAGGCAGCTGGGTGGGTGAGTTGGACAAAGGCCAGGGGAAACGGGGACACCTGCAATTATGCTGACATTAAATAAAAAACAATAATTATGTATTGTTACAAACAAACAAACTTTTGGTTAATTTACTTTGAAAGCAGGCTATATGAACAACTCATTTGTTCATAATATATTAATGGAGAATCAACCACCTGCTATCTCTTTAAACAACAGTGTATAGGGAACAAGCTCTTTAACAGTGGCCTTGGCAAGGCTTTATTTTTATTTATTTATATTTATTTATTTATTTAATTTATTTGTTTATTTACGTATTCAGCTTATATACTATTTATTTACACTGCTCTCTATTTTTTTTTTTTTAAACTATCTTTATAGATGAAACTACCACAGATGTCCTCTTTTTTCCCCATTGAACCCTTCTACCCCTCGCCTACCCTTGGCCCATCCTAGGCCTTCACCGAACTATCGTCTGTGTGCATGAGTTACTCATATAAACATGTAAGTTCTTTCATTAATCTCTCCCCACCCACTCCCCCTCCTCAGCTTCCCGCTGAGACCCCTCAGTCTGTTCCATGCTTCTATGTCTCTGGATCCATTTTGTTCATCCGTTTATTTTGTTTATTACATTCCACATATGAGTGAGATCATGTGGTACTTCTTTTCCTCTGACTGGCTTGTTTTTTAGCATAATCCTCTCCCATTCCCTCCATGTTGTCCCAATGGGTAAGAGATCCTTCTTTTTTAGAGCTGCAATACCTAAATAGACACTTCTCCAAAGAGGACATACAGATGGCTAAGAGACATATGAAAAAATGCTCAATGTTGCTAATCATGAGAGATGCAAATTAAAGCCACAATGAGGTGTCCCCTCACACCTGTAAGAACTGCTACCATCCACAAATCAACAAACGACATGTGCTGGCGAGGGTGTGGAGAAAGGGGACCCTAGTGCACTGCTGGCGGGAATGCGACTGGGGCAGCCACTATGGAGGCAGTGTGGAGCTTCCTCAAATATTAGACATTTAACTGGCAATGATTTTTTTTGATTTGACACCAAAAGCAAAGGCAACAAACACAAAATTCACCAAGTGGGACTACATCAAAGTAAAAGCTTCTGCACAGCAAAGGAAAAAAGCAGCAGAATGAAAAAGCAACCCTTGGATTAGAAGAAATTTTTGACAAGATATATCTTAGAAGGGGCTAATAAAAATGATATAATTCATACAACTCAACAGCAACAACAACAACAGTAAACACACCTCAATTACAAAGTGAGCAAAGGAACTAAATAAACATTTTGCTAAGGAAGACGAATAAATGTCCAACAAGTACATGGAAAGATGCTTGTCATTAATCATTAGGGAAACATTACTCAAAACCACAATGATATATTATCTCTCCCTTGAGGATATTTGCTTTTGTTGATTTTTCTTATGGTAAAAAATCCAAAGAATCATTGCTCCGATCAATGTCTAGGAGCTTTTTCCTTATATTTTTTTTTCTATGAGTTTTGTAATTCTGTTTCCAAATGTTATATTCTTTTGATGAACAGATCTCTCTATCATTATATAATAATTTTTAAAAATTTATTTTATTGTTGAGAGTATTACAGATATCTCCTATTTCCACCCCCCCTTTCCTCCCTCCCACCCATCTCCCACCCTACTCCCTTCCCTCCGAGATCTGTCCGTCTGTTTCATTCTTCCATGTCTGTGGTCCTACCTTGTTACTCAACTTATTTCCTTCCTTAGATTCCACATATAAGTGAGATCATGTGATATTTGTCTTTCTCTGACTGGCTTATTTTGCTTAGCATAATATTCTCCATTGTTTTTTACATCTTGTTATAGTTTTCGATTTAAAGACTACTTTGACATAAGAATAGCTACTCTTGCTTTCTTTTGGTTTCCAGTTGCATGGGATATACTTTTTTATCCCTTCACTTTTAGTCTACGTGTTCTCAAACCAGAAGTGAGTTTCATGTAGGCAGCATTTAGTTTGTTCTTATATTTTTATCCGTTGTGTCATTCTATGTCTTTTGATTGTAGAAATTAATCCATTTATATTTAAATTATTTATTGATAGTTAAGGATTTACTATTGCTATTTGATTTTTATTTATTTATTGTTTTATAGATCTTTTGTTCCTTACTTCCTCTGGTGACTATAAATTTTGTGTAGATGGTGGAGATTTATGTTCTTCCAGGTGACAGATAAGGGAGAATTTTGATATTTTTTTTTTTGCAAAAATAACTATTTTTCTTATATTTTAAGCCAAATCATAACTTAATTTCACAGATGTCTAGCAAATGTCTTTATAATTTAGAAATGTAATGAACATAAATCTGCAAAATAGTGTCCTGGATATTTTATGAATTCAGTAGAGCTTTCCCAGAGGTGTTAAAAACTACAGTCACAGAGTACCACCTATTATGGGTTTGGTGTGTCACCCAAAAAGATTTTGAAGTTCTAACTCCCAATATCTATGAATGAGACCTTAGAAATAGTGTCCTTATAGAGGTAATCAAGTTAAAATGCGACAATTAGCGTTGACCCTGACACAATATCATTATGTTTATTATAAAAGGGGTAAATTTGGATAAAGAGAAATACAATGAGGGAAGATGATGTAAAGATGTAGGGAGAATGCTGTCCATAAACCGAGGAAAGACTGTGGCTACCAGAAGCTAGGAGAGAGTCCTGAGACCAATTTTTAAATCTCTCAGAAAGAACAACTCTTCCAAAACCTTAATTTCAGTATGTCATCCTCTAGAACTGTGAGAATTAAATTTTTGTTGTTTTAAGTCACCTGTTTTGTGTATTGTATATAAGCAGCCTTAGAAAATAAGCCACCACCCGTAGTTTTCTTTTCGCACACTGACACCTGGATTCCCTTCTACCTCTTTCTGCCTTGAAAGTATGTCTTACAAAGAAGTAGTCTACAAACTGATGTTGCATGAGAAAAACTGATGCAAAGAAAACAGCCAATATTGGGTTTTCTTGCCTTTAAAGGTGGTTTCTACTTAATTGATGTTATTATCTTTTTTGGGTGTTCAGGGGTGGATGGAAAAGACAATTAATTAGCCATAACAATTTATAATCACCATAGTCTAAACAAGGCAATTAATATTTTAGTTTGCTTAAAATAGTAATGATGGTTTATCATAGAAACTTGGAAACTGTGGTCATGCTGTCCAAACAATACTCTGGTCTTCTAAAAAATGAAATATAATTTGATTTTATTTCTATTATTTAACATCTGGTAAATTTTGTTGTGGAAGAAAAGCTATTCTCTGATTATAATGAATGACAGGCTATTACAAAGCAGAGTGCACCCTTGGAACATATCCTATAAGTTTCTGTGCCACTGATCATTGCACAAATGTAGCTGCCTATGGATCTTGGAATTGCTCAATACAATAGAACATGTTAATTAAGGTCAACTCAGTACAACACACAAAAGCAAGTGTATTATAACACAGCACAAGGTCAATGAAAGGCTATTTTCTTGTTTTATATAATAATTCCACCTAAAAACACAAATATCAAACACACAAAATTACTCTTCAATAATTATAAGGTACATATTTAGTCTACAAACGTGAGACAGCCATTTGGAATGTGGTTGTCTACATTGAAAAATAAGAGCATTTTATTTTTCCCTCTGGGTCCAATAAAAGTCACACTGACATGCCACAAAGCAAATGATTATATTGTGTATACACTGATTATAAGTCAGGGTCTAAATGATGCTTATATAAGTTATAGCACTATTTAAGGGACAAAGTGAGAACAGTCCTTAGAAAAAAGTAGTCTCCAACTAACTTACTACATTTTATCTAATAAGAATGCAACATATGTAGAATCAATTTATCAACACAATTCTGAGCTACAAATAATCAGTATATTTTTTCCTTTTTCAAGTCCAAGACGTTTCTTCAAACCTTAAGTATTTTCTTGCTATACTTTGAAGAATTATATTGTCTACTAAATAAATAAATAAACACCCCAAACAAAAATAATAATGTGAACCAGAAAATAAAAGAACCAGGTCATTGCCATAAAATAAGACATTTTATAATTTCACTCTACTCCTATAATCTGATTCTATTAATAGAAATATGTCTATAAACTGTCTATCTTTGGTTATGATTGCATCTTTAATTTTAAAAAATCTTGGATCAATGTTAATGATAAGAGCTTTATGAAATGATAAAATTGAAATTAAATGCATTACAAGCTTAATTTTAGTGATTTTCTTCACTTTTATAGATAAGCTCATAATTAAAAAGGTCTTGACTACATATTTGAAAATCTAGCAGATTAACATGTGAAATTCATGGCAGATGTTGAGGTATATTAATGATATATAACAGTTAATTGTAGCCATCATGGAAAAATATAAAAGAAGGGACATATTTTGGTAACAAAACATCTTTGAGTTGTACATGTTCAGCTTGGTGGTAGTGGGGTCAGATTGCCATTAAAATTAAATGGATGTGGGAGAAGAGACATTGCACCATTGAACAAAACTTCCATTCTATCATATACAGATCCAAAGTTTCCTTCTCATTCATGGGAGACTGACGGAAACAAAGGAACCACTAAGTCTACTAGAGGACTAGGCAGAAATGTTTTCAATAGAAACAAGAAATTGAAACTAAAGTGAAAGGCAAATAGATGCGACCATAAAATAAATGAGAATTTGATTATTGGATTGAGGGGGAAAAGGGCAGTGTTAAGAAAAAATATTCTGACACTTTTAAAACAGTAGAGAAGACTTTATTCTGGATTATTGCAATAGATTCCTATTTCAATAAAAGAGAAGCCAGAATAAACTCTGAATACAGAGAATATAGCTGAAGATTTATAGTCAAGAGAACAGTGAGGGGTGTCAGTGGATGAAAAGTCACTTAAAAGGAGATACCAAGAGGTTAGGGATTCTTGCTAATCTGACTTAATAGGATTCTTGATGAAGGTAGACTAAGCCGACCAGGTAGCAAGGGTGGGGATCGGGAGTTACATCAAATATTAAGGGTGATAAGGTATCAAGTCTGGGGAGATTTTCACTCTATTAACTTAGCAAAACTCTTGCTAAAACTGGACAAGGCAAGGATGGGCACAGAAGGCAAATGTCAGGGTCTACTGGAGAAAGGGGCTCAGAAGAGCGTAACTAAAGCCTGGTCAATAACATGGTCTGTGTCAGTGGGTAGGGGATACTTGAGAGTATGGCTTAGAATGGCAACATCATAAGATATACTATTTATTGAACATTCAATCTGTTTCAGATGTTATTAAAAGAACTTTTATTATTTAATTATGATTAATAGTAAATTGAGAAATAATATATAAAATACAGTAATAAATTATAATTATATAATTTAGTAGTTGAGCATTCTTAGGTAGAGAGTAATAGTACACTTATTTTATCTTTAAGTGTACACTTAAAATAGTACACTTATTTAGTAAAATAATACACTTATTTTATCTTTATCTTTTAGGGCAGATAAAAGAAACTCCTGTTTTCAGCCAACATAGAGCAACAGGATCAGTGTTACCATCCTGCTCAAAACAGAGCAAAGACCAAAACAAAGCAAACAGAAAATACAAAAGCAAAAAACCAAAATATATGAAACAATGTTTTTTAAGACACCAAATAGCAGGTAATAAAGGAGAGTGAGCCCTCAGGGACAATAAACAACTTAAGTGAGCCATACAGCTGTTCCAGCTTCCTACATTAGGAAGTTTCTAAGCCAGTACTCCAGACTGTAGATTCAGTGTAGAAAGAACCATCCATAAGGACTGGGGTACATTACCTGCCACTGAGACCAAGAGTAGTGCTTGTCATTAGGCTCTTTCCATCTCACTTGTTATGCAGGCTCAACTACTTCTTCACTAAGGGCTTAGAACTTCACAAGCTTTATTATAAATTTAAACTTTAGCATTTTTTAGGAACATTTAGCATATGATGAATAATTATGTCTTCTTCAAACAAAAAAATTAATTTGTCCATTGATTACACTTAAAAAAAATTATTTTGAACAGTATAAGATTGATTTGGCTCAGTGGTTAGAGCGTCAGCCGGCGGAGTGAAGGGTCTGGGGTTCGATTCCGGTCAGGGGCATGTCCCTTGGTTGCAGGCTTGATCCAGCCCCTATCAAGGAGGCAACCAATGGAAGTGTCTCTCTCACATTGATAATTCATTCTCTCTCTCTCTCCCTCCCTCGCTTCCACTCTCTGAAAAGCAATGGAAAAAATATCCTCGGGGGAGGGTTAAAAAAATTAAAAGAAAAGAAAGAAAAAAGAATTTCCAGACAATAATAAGCATCGGCTGCCATCCATTCCTACAAATCCTTCAGGTTCCTACAATATCTGACCACGGCCACTGAGTAACCCAAGAGAGAACCATGGAGTTAAGTCAGTCAACCCATAGAGGAATGAAAGATATAAAAATTATTGATTTTGATGTCATTTCTTTATAGAGGTAAATAGTCAAAATTAACCCCTTCATATTTAGAATCTTTCCAGTCAGAGTCTCCACTATGTTGGTGAAATTATCAAATTGTCAATTTAAAGCCAGAGACAGGAGAGTTTTTTCTTCCTTTCTGGTGCTGCCCAGTTTCATTTTTCTAAGGTTCTGGATGGTATTTTCCAAATGTGAGCAATCTGTTATTACCTATTTAATTCAACAGAAAACAAAAGGCAGTTGATCTTTTCTCAAAATTTTTAGTGTTTGGCTCTAATTTCCCAATTTTAAATAAAGTAAAAAAAAAAAAAAAATAGGCCACAGTTTAGATTTCACTCATTAAATTGTTTTTTGCTCATCAAACTCCTCCCAATCCTCATTTTAAATATTAACATATGGATAGAATATTTACTAAATTATATTTTTCTAATCCACATGGCCCAAAAGCATTTATCTTTTAGTCACTGCTTTTCTTGTTCTAATATCTGCCTCCCCCCAAAAGTGTGAACATTAGTGGAGATATTTTCCCCTTCATTTGGATTACTGGTTAGAAATTTGATATGGAGATCTTCCCTGCTCTCCACTCTCCCCATACACTCAAAAAAGCCTCCAGCCATCATGTACTGTGGCCAAAGAATTATCACATCTTGAGCCACAGAACACATTAAATGTTTGGCCCTTGAGACCACCAGCAGCTGCCTCTGTCACTCTGTATTGATATTGGCAACAGCTGGAATATTTTAGAGAATTCAGCAAATTTTTAAAAGTTTCTCCACTGATTTGGAAAAAATAGCATCCAAAAAATTATTTTTAATATTAGCATAGACTACATTTCATACTCTTCAAACTTGAACAAAATATTCATTTGCATAGCTCAGCATACCATACTCTTTATCTATAAAACTCTAGAAAATCTATCATAATTCTTTTTTTCTGAAATAAAAACAATTTTTTAAAATATGCATTTAAGTTTCAGGCTAATAATCCTCTTCCATGAATTTAAAAGGTAGAGCACCATTCCTTGATCTAGTGAACAAATAATTTATAAGCATGTATTGTGTAACATACACCGTCTAGGTCAGGGGCTATAGAAGCTACAACACTCATGCCATTATCAAAAGTCAGACAATAAACAAGTAAACACAGAAACAAATGAAATAATTCTATGTTGTGAGAAGAGCTAACCAGACATTAAACATGGGGTTTTATATATAACAATGCAATGATGAAAGAGGGGGCAGAGAGCCTTAAAGGTTGGCAAGGACACAGAGGTAAAAGGGGGTGCAATTTAGGAAGAAAAAAGCAAGTGTTAGATACTTAAGCAATGAAATTGTAGATTTGTTGGTAGAATTTAGTTTGAAAAGGAGAGAGTTTTGAAAATTAGAGAAATGGAAAAAAGTTCAACCAAATCAGGGAGTATATTCCAAAAGGGTATATTTATATATTTTTTCTCCAGACATCTTGATAATTTAAGCAAATAGACATTTAAAAATACCTTATGAGTTCATCTAGATCATATTGTCTATATATTTGTCTATATGAAATAAGCTGGGGCATTCCTATTGTTTCCTTAATATAAATAATGGATAGAGATGATAATGGATGATATACAGATAAATAGATACAATTATAGATATAGGTAGAATGAAGCAATATAAATCTTTTATAGCCAATAAGACTGCAAGATTGCTTAAAGAAAAGCTAATATTTTATGTTGCTTGTATAGCTCCTAGATTATTAGCACAGTGCTTAATGTATAATTAATATTATTGACAATTGACTAAATTTCATTTTTGCCAGTTTCATAGGCATCATCATTTTTTAAAAACAAAAAAAATTTTGACTGTCAGCCATTCTACTCTCCTTCCAATTAAGTGAAAATTCAGCCTTTATGCTCCCATCCAGATAAAACCAACCAAGAGTCATGTAATTTTGCTCAGCCAATTGGATGTTTCCTTCAAGTTCTTTAAGGGCTCTAGTATGTGAAACAACAAATAGGGACAGTAGGGCTCAAATCTGTAACACCAACATGCTGACCATTTTTCCTGTTCACTGTAGTTTACATTCAGTAGCTCCTTGGAGTGCTACCTGACCTTCACATATCATTGATTCAGTATTGTGATTTCCCAATATCTTAATACTAAATGTTCTTGTTGCTTAAGATAAAAAGTTCATTTTTATAATACATTGGTATATCCCCATATATAGAATAAATATGTTTATTTATATAATGTAAAAAGTTGAATAGTTATTAAAGCTAAAGATTTTACTTAGATATTTCAGAAATTTAAAAAAGCAAACCTTGATCCTATTCTAATAAAATATATATTTCTGCTTAAATATTTTCATGTGTTTTGTTTTTGTTTATACTTAAAGTAAAGTCTGTAGGAGTCATCAATTGTCAGTCAACTAAAAGACTGGATATCAATGCTGTGATAGAAAAACCATGAACCTTTTACTCTATCTACACTGATAGTTCCTTTTTCTGACATATATTTTTCACCGTATGAATTTCTTCATGCAAATTTTTCTTTCTCCTGTCTATACAATTCCTCTTAAACCAGCTAGGAGCAGATGAATTCTCATCTTCTCCTGTAAAATTTCTTTGACAGCTGGAATGGAGCACTCTGAAGTCAGAACTCATTAGGCACTTTTAATTTTTCATGTCAATTTGCAAGTATAATATGGCTGGTATTTCTGAGTCATCAGATAGCCTACAAGCCCAGTTGAAGGAGACATAATAGTGTATATTTTTTGCACAGTTTTCCCAAAGATTTAACATGATTGTTAAATGAAAGATGTCTAAAGACCTGGAAAAACAATGAGACATACGGGTAGGTGAACAATATGAGATTTACTGAGTGATGCTATTATGTAAGGCTGGAGACACCAGTAAGAAGAGCCATTTTCTCTGTCCTTCAAAGTCTTCTCAAATTTGCCCAGTGTTTCTGATAATCTCTGAGCAGAAAGAATATCACCTTCTAACCATTAAGAAGTTCGTCTTTTTTCTTCTCTCAGGCATATTTATACAGTCCTCTGCCTCTCCTCACTGTTTTGAAAACTGACAACATTCTTGCCCATTTCCAAGTGCAAGTAACAGATTACAAGCCCTGTCCTATCCTGAGCTATTAAAGACTGAATGAATCAAAGATAATTCGGTTGGCTTTCCAGACTTTAGTAGGCTCAAGTTTCAGCTTAGCCTGAGACCCTTTCTAGGCCAGGACAATTTAGTGCAGTGTATTTCCATTATTAGGAGTTGATGTATCTACCTACAGCTTATTTCAAAGACAATGCATCTGTATTGGCAGTGATTTCTGAAAGCTATTTCAGACTGGATGACTACACAGCTTCTTCTTTACCTTGTAATTCTCTCCTGGAAATATCAGACTGGGTGTCCCTGACATATTAAAAGGCAGAGTATAAAATAAGGTCCCCATTTTCATGTACTCCCTCTCCCTCCATTCCAAGAAGACCTAAGTTTCTCTGGATAGGCTCTGAAGTTTTATGTCAGATAGAAATAGAAAAGTATGAATGTATATGGAGGTGGCAAGGACCTGTGTGAGAGATGTGAGATAACAAAAGATGCAAAAATACGTGTATTGGTTTCCTAAGGCAGCTGCAACAAATTACTACATACTGGGTGGCTTAACACAACACAAGCGTATCCTCTTACAGTTCAGGAGGCTGGAAACTGGAATTACGGTGTTAGTGGACCATGTTCTCTCTACAGGCTCTAAGGGAGGCTTTCTCCTAGCCTTTTTTCAGCTTCTGGTGAGCACCAGCAATCTGGCATTTCTTAGTTTGTGGAAGCGTTGCTCCACTTTCAGCCTGCCTTGTCACCGAGTGTTCTTCCCTGTGAGTCTCTGTGTCTCTCTGCATGAGGACACAGTCTAATTGAATTGAAGGCCCCCTTCATCCAGTGTGACCTCATCTTGACTAAGTCCATATGAAAAAACTCTGTCCAAGTAGTGTCACACTCATAGGTACAGGGCTTAGGGCTCCTTAACATGTCTTTTGGGGGAACACAACATATTCTTTGTGGGGGACACAATTTAACAAGCAAAAATGTGAAGGGAAGGAAGGAAGGAAGGAAAGAAGGAAGGAAGGAAGGAAGGAAGGAAGGAAGGAAGGAAGGAAGGAAGGAAGGGAGGGAGGGAGGGAGGGAGGGAGGGAGGGAGGGAGGGAGGGAGGGAGGGAGGAAGGACAAGAAGGATGGAAAGAAGAAAAAAAGTGCAATGCTGCGGAAGGAAACAGTAGAGGAAAATAAAATATCCTTTATAATTTTAGTTGATGGGAATCCTTTTTAATTTGGATGGGTTTTGTTTGAACGTTTGATGAAGCAGAAGTCTTTCCAAGCAGCCATGGTGTATTACAGATTAAGGAGGAGGGGGAGACACATTTCTCTCCTGGGTGGTGGTCTCCTGGGGAACAGACAAGAGTTTTCACTGCTCAGTCCTTAGGATACCGAATATCACTAAGGTCATATTTAGATTTCAGAAAAGAATTTTAAATGATAAAAATCAGTGAGTTAATTAGTACACAGTTATATGTTTGTAAATATATGCTATGTGTTATAAATAATATTCTCTCAATAAAGGGTAGATTACATTTTTAAAAAATTTTTAGGCCAAACTATTTCTTTTAATGTAATTTCATAAAGTTACATTATAAAATGCATAGAATTTATATATATATATATATATACATATACATATATACATACATATATATATATATTAGTGTGATGGTTCTAGAGAAAATTTATAAAATAGAGATTTTAAAACTATCATTTGAAACTAATAAAAATGATATTGAATGCAAACTCTAATTGAAAAATAACATTAAAAAAGAAAGAAAGAAAAATTCTGCTATTTAAAAAGATATCATTTGCATATGTACCACTTAAACACAAATACTGTCTCCATTATATGATATCTGCTATCATTTTATGAAGCATACACATATTTTAAAATAGTGGTTTCAAGCTTATTATTTTATTACTTTCTGAGTGAACTATAAATTTTAAGTTAAGCAAATTCTAGATTGTTTTATGGCTAAAAATCATATAATTTTATGCCTTACAACTACTGTTAAAATTTAAGAAAACCAAATTAGACTTCAAATTTATTTAGTTTGGTTATATTCTAGTTTTTAAAGTTTCCTATTTCAACATTTTTTAATATCCTATAACAATATCTTCATGTTGCAGTCATGAAAATGAAGGAATGACATCTGTAACTGGTTTGAAATTCTGATATTTTATTTTCCATTATAGGTAATTTCCACAATGAAGATATTTAATTCCTTTAACCATATGGCATTCTATCTTTTGTCATGTTATATAAAACAAGAAAGTTAAGGTTGCTCAATTGGTCTTATTTTCATGGTTAAAAATATTTTCTATGTTTATAGTTTTCAATAGATGACATCTTACTCTGCACTATAAACATGTAGTTGCTCTTTAAATTAAAAAGTTTGCTTGAGATTATTTATTTGAGATAACAGATTATCATGAAGTTTTAAGAAAAAATACAGAGTGATTCTTTGTACCACTTACCTAGTTTCTTTCAATGATATTATCTTGCAAAACTATAGTACAACATCACAAGCAGGATAATGATATTGGTATAAATCAAGATATAAAATATTTCCATCACTACAAGGACCCCTCCTGGTGCCTTTTATAACCACAGTTACTTCTCTCCCACACTCACCCACTCCTTAAATTCTGACAATCACTAAGTTTTCTATTTCTACAATTTTTATATAAATTGAATCATACAAAATAAAACCTCTAGGGATTGGCTTTTTTCATTCAGCAATATTCTCTGAAGATTCTGTCAGGTTATAAATGTATCAATAATGTGTTCTTATTTATTTTTGTGAGTACTAGTTCATGCTGTGAATGTAACAGAGTTCGTTTCAACGTTCACCAGTTGCAGAACATCTGAGTTGTTTGCAGTTTCAGCTATTAAAAGTAATGCTGCTATAAATATTCTTGTACAGGTTTTGGTGAGAACATGAATTTCATTTTTCTGGGATAAATGCCCAGGAGTGCAGTTGGTGGACTATACTATATGGTAGTTGAATGCTTACTTAAAAACAAAACAAAACAAAAAAACCTTCAAAAATGTTTTTTAGAATGGTTGTATCACTTTACATTCCCATCAGAAAGGTTTAAGTGGTCCAGTTCCTGCATTCTCTCCTGAATTTGATATTGTCACTATTTTTTTATTTATTTTGGCCACAGAATGGCATTTCATTGTGGTTGTAATTTGCATTTCCCTAACAGCTAATAATGTTGCACATCTTTCCAAGTGTTTATTTTCTGGTGTATATTCTATTCTATAAAATATGCCTATATGTCTTTTGTCCATATTTTAATTAGATTGTATTTTTTCAATGTTGAATTCAGGGAGTTTTTGTAGTCTTTTGTTGGCTATATTGTTTACAAATATATTCTCCTACTCTGTAGACTGTCTTTCATTCTTTTACACGGCGTAACATATGATATTTTAAATTTTTATGCAGTGTACTTTATCAACATTTTCCTTTTAAGAATTATGCTTTTAGCCTCAAGTCTAATAATTTGTTTCTTGGCTCCAGATTCTAAAGTTTTTGTCTCTTTTGTTTGTTTTCTAGACTCATACTTTCATAGTTTTAGAGTTTATATTTAAATCTATGGTCCATTTTGAGTTTATTGTGTATAAGGTATGATATTTGACATCAGTTTTTTATTGTCTTTTTGCTTTTTTTTTTTTGGCCTATGGATATCCAATTGCTCCACTTACTGAAAAGGCTATCTGTCCTCAATTAAATTATGCTTTTATCTCTGTCAATAATTGGTTGAGAATATTGATGGGAATCTTTTTCTGGGTTCTTTGTTCTGTTTCATTGATCTGTTTCTATCCCTCTGCCAATGCCATAGATTCTTGACTACTTGAGCTATATAACAAGTTTTGAAATTTAGTAGACTGATTCCTCCCACTTCATACTCCTTTTTCAAAATTACTTGGCTACACTTATTTTTTTGCCTTTCCATATAAATTTTGTAATAAGTTTGTCTATCTGTACAAAAAGCCTTGTGGGGTTTAAGATAGGAATTATGTTAAATTTGTACATCAATTTGGAGAGAATCAACATTTTTACTATATTGTTTTTTAGTCCATGAATGTAATATATCTTCCCATTTTTTACATCCTTGATCTCTTACATTAGCTTTATGTAGTCTGCAACATGCAAATCCTATGCAAGGTTTGTTAGATTTAAGTTGAAGTATTTTATTTTATGTGGTTGTAAATGGTATTGGAGTTTTAATTCCAATGTGTATATATTCATTGCTAGCATTTATTTATTCCATGTTTTAAACTTTAAACAGTCTTTTGTGATGTCAGCAAGATGGTAGACTTGTTTGTGCATTAATTTTCTCACCCCGACTAGCAGTTACTAATTTTCCCAAATCTTTCTTTTTTTTTTTTTTTTTTTTTTTTTACCTTTATTAATGGGTTAACACATTCTTGTGATAAAATTTTGCCTCTGTCTTTAATATTACATTTTGCTTTGATTGTATAATTTTTTCACATTCTATAAACTAATATTGTTTTTAAATAAAAATTCTTAATGTTGGTAGGAATGCAATGAATTTGATGATGGAACCATGAATTGGTAACAGTTACTAAGAAATCATTTTAGCAATATGCATAGGGCCCCCGAATGTGTTATAGCCTTTACCCTGCTACTTTTAAATGTTGGTAATATTGCTAATCCTATCCTGGAACATTATGATAAAGATATGGAAAATCCTGGAGTTTACACATAGGCATATGAATTGTAATATTATTTCTTAGGGAAAAATTGAAAACAAAAGGAATATTGAGTTCACAAAAATAACTGGGGTATTCTCCATTTCTGTTATTATTCTGCCATTAAAAACATTGCTAGCAGAGAGTCATTGATATCGTACAAAAATCATCTACACTTTCTAAATAAAATTATGCATAACACTATGACAGGCATTCAATAAATAATATTCAGCTCTTCAAAACTCTTTATAGAACAATTATTACAAACCAAAGTCATCAATAAATTGTGTTTTCTTTTTAAAAAAAATATATCTTTATTGGTTTCAGAGAGAGGAAAGGAGTGGGAGAGAGAAATAGAAGCATCAATGATGAGAGAGTCATTGATTGGCTGCCTCCTGCTTGCCCGCCCTGGGGATGGAGCCCGCAACCCCGGCATGTGCCCTGACCCACAATCAAACTGTGATCTTCTGGCTCCTAGGTCGATGCTCAACTGCTGAGCCACACCCGCTGGGCAAATTGTGTTTTTTTAAGAGTTATAGCTCTTAAACTGAACCTTGACTTGATTCTCTCCTGGTGAGATAAGTTACCTTTTCCATGTAGATGTATGTTATAATATTTATTAAAATATATTTTTTCACTTTTAATATTTAAAAAATCTCTCCGTACCTCTCTTAAACAGTATCTGTGATGCTGGGGGTGGGGAAAATGAGTGTGTGGTTTTTATTGAAATCTTCAGTTCCCAGTAAGAATTGATCATTCAAAAGTTGTTGCATGGATATATTTTGAATAAAATTAATTTAGATATATGTTGTAAGACTTCAATAAGGACATAGCTATGGGCTGCCTTAGACTTCTGGAAGCTGTTAAACATTTCTCTTATCTAACTAATCAAATAACCAAAATAATAGAATGAAAGACTTCATCACAGCCTATTAGCTTCCCTTCTTTTTCACAACTTTCATTCTGTTCAGTTATTGAAGAGCAACAATCATATATATATAAAACCTCAACAATTTCTTAAGTGAACAATATATACAAAATACAGGCCCTTGTATAAAGTACGGACTAGAGTTGAGACTTCTAAATGTGTCTTAGCATAAATAGCAGAAAAATACCTACTTCTAAAACCATCAAAAGAAATTGGATTTTAGCAGAAACAGCATGCCTAATCTTAGATGTCTATTCTTATTTTCAGATGTCTATTCTTATTTTTCATAGATGTAAAGGACACAAATATATTTGTTTGTAATAAACTTTATTTTTCCCCATCTATTTTTTGAAAGAGCTTTTTATACAAGTTGTATTTTCTCTTCCTAAAATTTTTTATACAATTTATAACAATCTGCATCTGATAAGTTTTAAATTAGGAGGCGTGATGCCTCCAACTTTGTTCTTTCTTCTTGGCGTCTTTTAGGGTTCCATACAAATTTTAGTGTTGTGTTGGTGGGCATGTAAATTGGTATAGCCTCTATAGAAAACAGTATTAAAGTTTCTTAAAGCATTAAAAATAGAACTATAATATGATTCAGCAATTCTATGTCTGGGTATATTTTCAAAGAAGATAAAAACAGGATCTCAAAGAGCTATCTGTATTTCCATGTTTATTGCACCATTATTTACAATAGCCAGCACATAGAAACAACCTAAGTGTCCATTAAGAGATAAATGGGTAAAGAAAATGTCATTATATATGTATAGATTATATATATACACACACAAAGTGGAAAATTATTCAGCAATGAGAAAGAAGAAAATCCTGTCATTTGCAAGAGCATGGATGGATCACGAAGGCATTACATGAAGCCATTATGCTAACTGAAATAAGTCAGAGAGAGAAAGACAATATTATGAATTAGTTATGTGTAGGATCTAAAAAAAGAAAAAGCTGAACACATAGAAACCAAGAATAGAATGATGTTTAACAGGGGTTGGAGGTGTTTGAGGAAATGTGCAGATGTTAGTCAAAAGGCACCAACATCCAAATAGAAGACAGATAAGTTCTGGAGATTTAATACAAAACATGGTACAACAGGGTATTTATAGTTAAAAATAATATATCAGTGAAAGTTTCTGAGAAAGTAGATCTTAAATGTCCTCACCACACAAAATAAATGTTAATTATGTGATGAGAATGAGGTGTTAGCTGAAGGTAAGGTGGTAATCATTTTGCAATATATAAGTGTATCAAATCAACACATTGTACACCATAAACTTAAATAATAAATGTCAATTATATTTTAATAAAGCTGGGTAAAAGTATATATGAAGTACTCAAGAAATACTTCAGATAAGTTCTTCAAAATCCCAGGTAAAATGAACAGATATGGGGATATAATACTGACAAACTATCAACATTTTAGAATTAAAAAGAAAAAGAAAAAAAAAAGACACTTAAAGACCATTAAAAACTGATATATTTGGACAGCTTACTGATTCTTAAAAGCATTGCATTTCTGAGGAAGGAAACCTCAATAAGGATTGTCAGTATCTGGAAATGCTCCATCAAGAAAGTGGGAGATGAACTATAACTAAAAATATGACCAGATTTTATATGTGACTTAAAGTGCTGTTAAGTAATAAGGACATTTCTTTGTTTTATATAAAATCATCCTACTCAATGTCCCTCCTGTTTGATGTTTGTACTTGTGAAGGGTGAGGAGGAGAGCATGGATTGGCATGTGGCATCACAGCGAGTGCTAAACAAACACAATGCATTGTGCCCTTGCACTAAATATCACTAATAAAACACCTCCTATTTTCCATATACAAAGAGATGTATTAAACGATGACTTACCTCCTTATTCAAATAAGCACTGAAGTCCTACATTTTAAGTATACACAAGTTTAAGTACACATGCATATCTGTATTTGTGTACAAGATACATTTTTATTAAAATGATTAGTGTGCAGTTTCACTGGCTTGTAAGAAATTTTATTGTATGTTTTATAGTTAGATAATTAGTCCAATAAATCTTTCTCAAAATTATTGTACACCATAAAGTTTCCTGTGATATAAAAAGTAAAAGAAGACAGTCAATGAATACTTAAATTTCCAAGGATTAGATGCAGGATACACAATATATAAAATTTTTAGCATTTTGCTCAAAATAAGTCAATGAACCCAAGAGGACCTAAGGACAAAATACAAAAATAGTGTTCATTATTCTAGATTTAGGACAAAAGTGTCAGAGACATAACATATTGGTTAAGTGGTACAGATACTCTCAGAGGCTTATTATTTGGGAAAACTATTTGGGAAAAGCAAAGAATACAATACATATAATACAAGCAGTCATCTTTTGTCCACAGAGATTCTGAGTAATGTTCTTAACTTGTTAGGCTGAATTATTCACACAGAAACTATCAAGACAATGCAAGAAAACTTTAAGTTATTCCTATGAATTAATGCTGGAGTTTATTTTGTTTGAAACACTGCTTGCAGCACATTGGAGATTTCATGTCTCTAGAATGTAAAGAAGTCTCTGGCATTTTAGTCCTGCGTGGCTACTCCCTGTGAGCACGTTTCCAAAAGACAGTGCCAAAATCTAGTCAAATGGCTGAAAACGATGGAACAAGAGTGAAAGTACAAGATCACCATCCCAAAGAGAGTTGTCTTTTTCTTACTGACATTTAGGCAATATGAACTTCAATATACTCTAGGAAAAAATGACAATTTTTTGCTTGGTGAGAAATTGGTGATGTGGAAATAACTGTGGCAAGCTCTGGTCAATAATCGCAATATATTTCTTTCACAGTTAAAATTTTAAAACCTGAGATGTCATAGTAAAACAATTGTAGCATGGTTCCTGGATGATGGGAAGAACTTTGGTGAATATCCATTAATATGTGCATGTGCTTGCCAAATTCTTTTAATAGTGTTTTCAATTTATGTATATTTGCTTATAAGTAAAATGCTATATTCCTCATTCTTTAATGATTTGTATGTGGATTCATACCACACCCACTAGCCATAGATTTTAATAATTTATATAATTAGCTGTTAGTGATATTTTTGGTAATTTAAACCTATCAGTAATAACAGTAATAATAATGATCCCCTAATTTAATTGTTTCTGTTTTAGATTTCCATCTTTATGACTTTAGCCAATATCCATACAAGTATGTTTGATGTATTTCACTGTATTTTGCTCCCTGTTTTTAAAACAGAGACAATTTAGAAATTAAAAGCAACTGTAAACACTCAGGCTCAATAATTTTTACAGTCATTGAATCCAGTGCACTTAAAACTAATAAATAGTTTATTGCATTGCGGTTAACATTATGATCAAAACTTTTAATTGAATATAAATTTTAGAATGTTCCCCAACTTACATTTTTGTTATGTTCCAGAGGCTGCCAGCTAAGAGGTTTAGCACTTTGAAATGCAGATTTATTTTATTTTATTACTCTTAGAATCCAAACAACAAAAGGTGATTGTTGTTGAGGCCAGTTCACAAATACTATTTACCATGAGGTTATAAAATAATATATTGATTGCAACATTCCCATTGTCATTAACTGCAGCTCATAATCGGCTTCTATGGAAATATATTCAGAATCCTACAGAGAGTGTAGGCCTATGTTCCCCAATTGAGCAGTGTGAACGGGACCTCCATGGGTTGCTTTGATGGGAGGAAAGGGATTCCAGAATAGTTTCCCCAAGGTGACGCCTTTAGGTAAACAGAGATTGGCCAGCATTGTATTGGGGTTGCAAGAAGCCCATGTAGCTTATTTATTAATTACACTTATAAAAAAGAAAATAAATTTCTAAATGATAAATTTTTAACTGTGACTATGTGTGAAATCTCTGGCTGCTCTCTGGCTATCTGGAACCACACTATTGAGATCCAGCTTTTTCTAGAGGGTGCTTCACATATCAAATATTTACTCTTATCCACCTTATTATAATAAAAACTGCCATTATTTCAGAGAACATACTTTAGGGTAATGTTTGGAGAAGAGTCTGGTAAATAAATTCACAAAAATATCGGAAGTCTAATAATATAAACTAGTATTTTGCACACTTTGGGCAATATCTTCGTTATGATTTCACAGTGAGGTTCTTGTAGAAGGAATTCTGTGAGCACCACTAGCTTAGTTATGTGCAGAGTACATTTTGATCCCAAAGTAATATAGGGTTATGCCTTGTAAAGTAAAGAGTAAGAAAGAATTCAATGGTAATTCAATTTTAATGGTAATTAATAGAAACCTGTATGTCTTGTAAATCTGTGTCTTTAGTTCTAGGATATAGCACAGTAGTTTCCTTATCTTGAGTAAGAATACAACCAAATATAACAATTATAGAAATAAAAATTATTTATCTTTATTTTCTAAACAAGGTGATGGAATTGATAAAAGCTTATTTCCTTTAAAATATTTATGTATAGCATGCAATCATTACTGACATTGATTATTTAACTTTTTAGGATAATAATTCTACATGTAGAATTTCATCATATCATCCAGCCTTTGGGAGGAAAGTAACATCTATTGCTTCATTTAATAATCATTTTGAGCTTGTTCATTCATTAATTAACCTATTAATTCAGTATATATCTGCTAATATATAGTAATTTAGCATAAACTCTAAAAAGTACTATTCTAGGTAGTGATGAATAGGTATTTTTTTCGTATACTACAACTTATGAAATAACTAAAATTTATATAGTGTTTGGTGAGCTTCTGGCAAGCTTCTATGGACTTTAACATATCAACAGGCGCAATCTTTACAATAATTTTGTGTGATAAGCTCTGTGGTTGTCTCCATTTAACAGATGAGAGGTACAGAGATATCAGGTAACATGGCCACGATTACACAACTAGTAAATGTGGAGACAGGCAAACGTAACTTTTTTTCTTACCTAAATCATTTTCCAATTCTCAGGCACAGGATACTTTTGAAGTCATCTACCCTAATCAAAAAGGTAGTCTATCCCGAGTGATAATGTGTTTAAATACCTAAACACAGAGAAAATAAATATGAGATCACAGTGTTTTTTGGTAACTTATGTGGCGAATTAAAAAAGATGCCTGTAGAGTAAGAGAAATATGGTACTTTGGTAAGAATGACACTGCTGAATATTTTCAAGGGGGGGAAGGACAATGTGACCGAAGTGTGGAGAATGTCTTTCCAGGCAACAGCGATCACTTGCAGGACTTTAGAGAAGAATTAAGGATAATATGACCAAATTAGAGCAAGTGGTGGAAGAAAAATGAGAGAGAATTTAGAGAGTAGAATCTGCATGTGGCTTGTTGGGTATGGGAGAGGGGCAATGGGCCAGGGAATAATGTGTGGGTTCTGGGCCTGGCAGTGGGGCGGTAGCTGCTGATCACTCACTGAGAGCGAGGGGAGGCACCAGCACCAGCAAATTCCCGCTGCAGGATAAATGACCTCAGATACGGGCCCCCGGACCTGGCTTATACCGTGGGGGATTTTGGATATGTGATTGTATGGGGGCAGGTTTTCACTAAGAATACTCGAGTATAATTAGATTTTGAATTAAATTAGAAAATTTTAAAAGATCTGAAATTAAAGTATGATAGATACAGGTAATTTTATAAAAGTTCTATGACTTATGTAACAAAATAGTTTAGTGATTGTGTGCTTAAAAACATGTCTTCTTTTTATACATTTTAAAAGGTGGATTCGTCGCCCTGGCCAGGTAGTTCAGTTGTTTGGGGTGTTGTCCTGTGCACCAGAGGGTTGGGGGTCGATTCCTGGTCAAGGCACATACTAGGTTGGGAGTTCGATCCTAGGTTGGGAGTTTGATCCCGGGTCAGGGAGCATACAGGAGGCAACAGATTTATGTTCCTCTCTCTCCTTTCTTCTCTCTCTAAATATCACTTAAAAACATATCCTCCATGGATGGAACTGGAGAGTATTATGCTAAGTGAAATAAGCCAGTCAGAGAAAGACAAGTAGCATATGATCTGACTCATATGTGGAATCTAATAAAATAAACTGATGAACAAAATAGATCTTGAGACATAGAAGCATGGAACAGACTGAGGGATCTCAGAGGGAAGGTGGGGAGGGGAGAGTGGGTGGGGAGAGATTAATCAAAGAATTTATATGTTTATAAGCATAACCTATGGACACAGACATTGGTATGTGGAAGGCCTGGGGGTGGGGTGGATGCCGGGTGGAGGGATCAATGGGGGGGAAAGGGAACGTCTGTAATATTTTCAACAATAAAGAAAAATTTAAAACAAACAAACAAACATATCCTCTGGTGAGGTTTTAAAAACATGAATTTGTAGTGTGGGACATTTTAAAAATAAATCTTGTAACAAAATATAATTCTATCAGTCTTTAGGAAAAACAGTAATTCTTCCATCTATTTAACTGTATTAAGTATTCACATTTGTAGAAACTAATAATACAAATAAATTAATATATTAGAAAATAAATAGAAAGTAGAATTAGAAATGAGAAAATAAACCATTTTTCTCCTGCTGTTTTACTGATTACCTGCTGCTAATAAGAATATTTCCTCCTATTGAAGTCAGCCTGATTTTGCCTGTACAGAGTTTATACAAACAAATATATTCGTGCCCTTTCCACCTAAAAAAATAAGAATAAAAATCTCTGAGATAATGAATATATTTCCACATAAATAAAAATTGTTCTCATGGTTATACAATTATGTTTTTTTCTAATATTCATAGTATGACACATTTAGAACATCAACTGTGGCCTACATTTAACTGTGTCCTGTATTTTGTATTTACTTTTAGCCTTAAAAAGTATTGAGAGATATTTGTATTTGCTAACTGTGAGCAGAATGAATGTTGTGAAAGACAAAGGGGCACTAATAGGTTGTGATGGGATATTTCATCCTATTTTTGGGTGGTTATTAGATTAATTATTATAAGAAATGTTTAACATTTTCCAGAAGCCTGAGGCAACTCATAGATATTTCTTTATTGAAGTCCTATGGAATCTATATATATTAATACTATTCAAAATGTATTCATTCAGCAATTTTACATGACCAGTTTTTACCAGCAGATGAAAATACCCCTCCTTTCCACTGCTAATACTACAATTAGTTTAAGAGAGAAATTTGAAAAAATAAACTTCTAGAAAAAATGTTTTCGGTTTTGTAATCAGAAATTATACTTTTATTGTTTAGCCAATGAATTTGATTTAGATACACAAGAACCTCTAGGTAACATTTGCTCATCTGAGACTTTATATGAGAGATCTCTGGGGGAAAAAAAGTATCTTTAATAGAGGATTAACGTACAAAATAGACAATATAAATAAAGTATGTGTTATTTACTATGAATCTGTTAATAGAAAATGAGAAGGTTGATTAATGACATTATAAACATAACCTTAATGAAGCTGATATTAAATAAAATACCCAATTAGTTGGATTTCATTAGCTTGCCAAAAGAAATTCTCCTGTGTGCTGTAGAAAATGCTGCAAAAAAATGGAAACTTGATTGATGTATTATGTGCTCTTGTAGGTTTAAAATTTTAGTGGTGGAAGAGAGGGAGCATAATCTGATTTGTGTGTTCAGTCAGATCATTTCATTGATCTTGTACATTCTAACATTCCAGTTGGCAGATGAAATTGAAAATGAACGTCCAAAATGATGCATTTTCTTTTCAGTGCAAGTAGTCATTAAGGCTAGAAGTCAGAGTGCTAGCTGCTACCGTATCCTAATAGCTGTGCTGCAAAATATTGAAAGGAGATTCCACATTACCACATTCTGCATAGTGTCCAAAACAAGCAAAATACTCGATTTATGTATGTTCACACCAAATTCAAATAGGCATATTTCTCTACTGATACATGGAGTTTACCATGTTTAGTCTGGCACAGTAAGCTTATTTAAAGATATTCATCTTTCAGTTTCAACTCATAAAGCCAGGGAATAAATATTTATATAAGGTATTACAAATTGTGTCTAAACAGCAGTATGCTTTTTCTACTTTGCCGTTCTTATACCTAGCGTTGACTGCGAAGTGAGGGTTCATGCATGTTTTTTACAACTTTTCTGAATGTCTTGTTAATCAGAGTTTTACTCATAATTAAGAAAAATTATAGTCTCCCAAGCCATGAAGTTGCAGCATACTTACTTGTCACTGTATTTTAGTTTACAACTTTCTTAGAAGCCTCTTGCATGCATGGCAGGAGGAGAACAAGCTGTAATAGTCCTATGAGTGTACATTTCCTTACCAAAGATATTTCTCACTTTCAAGCACAGAGAAATATGCAGGATACATTTGAAATCACATAGTAATATTTTGAAAGCGATTTTACAATTGCCATTTAGAGAAGTAGCATATTTGGTTCAGATGAAATGTGCAACTAGTTATAAATCTTTTGTGTTTAACATTTATTTTCACCACTATTTTCTTTAACAAAAATCTGAAAAGGCATTTACCTCCTGTACCTTACATATTTATGTGATTACAAAGAGTTCAATCAAGATGAACTGTAGCTGTGAACTAGCATAGTTCAAGAATTAACATTATCCACATTACCCCAAAAGAGGTCTGTTTTTTTCCTTCTGTTTCTGGGAAACAATCTCCCACTCCTTGGGCTATCCTGCCTGATAACATATCTTTGTTTACCTGAGAGTTTTCAGGCATGAGTGATAGCCAATGCTGACAATAACTTATGGTAGGAACTTTTGGATTAGAAGGTATCAGCTAGACTTCTGGAGAGGCTAGAGGCTAGTGAAGGTCAGCCACATGGACACTCAGTCATATGAACATGACAAAACCCCAATAAAATTTTGTATACCGGAGCTTGGGTCACTCCCCTTGTTGGCCATACTCCATGTATATTGTTATACATCATTGCTGGGAATAGTTGGTATCGTTCACAGCTACACTGAAAGAGTGCTACAAGAAGCTTCAAACTTGGAAATCTCTTAGACTCTACCCACCACTCCTCTTTCTGAGGCTGATTTCAATATGGATCTGTTTACTCTGTTAAACAGTGCCTGTGAGTATAACAACTTCAGTGAGTTCTGTGCGTTTGAGTAGATTATCAAACTCATGGGTGGTCTTGGGGACCTCCGGACTTGTAATTTGTGTGAGAAGTGAGGATGGCCTTGGGGACTTCCAAACTTTGCAGAACTAAATATTTTTCTCTTTGTTTGTTTTTGTGGTAAAGAAGGAGTTAAGAACAGTTTTCTAGGACATTTAATGTAGGTCTATGCATATAGAGAAGTTGTCAAATGTTTGTGAAATTGATAAAGTTAATGTTTTTTTAATATATATTTTATTGATTTTTAGAGAGAGAGGAGGGAAAGGGAGAAAGAGAAACTTCAATGTGATGTGAAAGTGAAACACTGATTGTTGATTCTTTGGGGATCAGGCCCGCAGTCCTGGCATGTGCACTGGACCAACAACCTTTCAGTCATGGTAGGACACCCAACCAACTGAGCCACACCAGCCAGGGAAAAAGTTAATGTTTTAAAGCCCTTAAAACAGTGCCTGAAGCAGATTAAGCACTACATAAATATTAGCTCTTACCATTTTCATGCTTTATACAGATAATTTCTTTTAAGTATGACTTCAATATAGCAAGTACTAGTTAAAAATGGATACACAGTCAGTCATTGCTATGATCCTAAGTGATTTTTGGTTGACTTTTGACCAATTACCATTGTCTCCATTCATCAGTCTCTATTCACTCTCTAAATGAAAAGACTGAATTTTCATTCCAAAGTTCTTTGTTCTAGAATCACCTGTTCTGTTGATGTGATACATTTTCTGTTCTTAAGCCTTCCAGGCACATATATGAGTTCCTCTGTTTTCCCAGATCTTTTCCTGAGGTAATGAGCCAAACATTAGTTTCTTCAAAAGTCGTCTTCTGTCCTACTTTTGGACAGTCTCAGGAACTCTTTATTTTTTATTCATGTAAAATTATATATTCATTCCATCTGTAATCAATTTGTAGCATATGCATTGGATTCTCTTTCCAATCTATTAACTTATTTAAAATTCTTAATTATCTTCATGTGATAATTAAATTTAGTACCTAGAAATCTACTGATGCCTCCTGAATTCTTATTTATATAAATCGCTTAGGTATATTCACATTGATTTATTTTGAAAGAAAAATTTTTTTGCATTATTATATATATATTTTTTAAATAAAATTTTGGGGGTGATATTGGTTAATAAGATTATATAAGCTTCAAGGGTACATTTCTATGATACATAATTTGTATATTTTATTTGTGCCCACCACCCAAAATCAAATCGTATTCAGTCACCATATATTTGAGCCCCATTATACCTCTTCACAGATAATTTTTTTTAATGATAGGATCACTAATGTTCAATTAGATTTTTTTTTAGGCAAATGTATTTTTATTAGTTGTACATCTTTAATAAATATTTGCCATATTACTAAAACTATTATTTAAAATTTTTAAAGTTCATTAGTCCAGATAATAGACAAGTGAAAAATATTAGTGTATGTACTGACTTCTTGTCAGCTTATTTAAAAATATACTTTACTTCCTTAATAATACTTAATATATATGGATTTCACTAAACTAATTTTTAATTAATTACTATAATTTAATATGAGTGATCATTTTTTTCATATTTGAAAAAAATATTTCTAATATGTGTTGTATTAGAAACCAGATAATGAATGAAACATACAGTACTTTTGGGGGAAAAAACATTTATTAGATAGATGTATTATTAATGAATTATCTGCAAATTTTTTAAAAATTGTTTGTTTCTGGTAATAAATTTGAATCTCTTAAGCTTATTCATATAAAGATATTTTGGTATATTCTTCAATTATCTATATTCTAGATAAGGAGTTTGTAGATGAAAAGGGGGCTGTGCAATAAACCTGACAAGCTCGGGGGCCCACATGGCAGGCCTGACCAACTCAGAGGCCGAAAGTCACACAGGTTGCTCTGATCATAAATTCCTAAAGATGCAGGTCACAGCAGGTAGTCACGTCCCTTAGAAAAGCTATAGCTTCCTTAGAAAAGGTCATTTTTTACCTTAAGTGAGCTGTGTCCATTGCCCTCTAGGATAACACACCTTTGACACGTCAGAGTAATTTTCTTATCCTACCCCTGGAAGGCACAACCGCAGGCACCAGAGACAAGACCACCAGAGCAGGAGACCGCAGCCCCCTCATTGTTATTTTGCTCCCCAGTACCATCTCTATATGCTGCAAATGTTAATTATTAACTATCCTGAACCCATCAATGTAAAAGAAGTATGTCTTTCCCCTTTTTGCCTTTTGTCCTATTGTAGAGATTTCTTTACTGTGCTTTCTCCCGCCTCCTTAATCTTGCACCAATGGATTTTATGCACCTTCCCTATGTGTTCTGCTTTGCTTCTAATATGTAAAACAAGCTGCCAAACTGCCATGTGAGATCTTGCTTCCTGGCATATGTTGTTGGTTTGGCTCAAATAAACTCATAAAAATTCTATATAGGTTTGGACGTTTCTTACATCGACAAATGGTCAAACTTTTTTTTTTAGGAGTCAGATATTAATATTTTAGATCTCTAGTTCTTAGAGTCTCTGTTGCAACTACTTAAATCTGGTGTTGTAGTACAAAACCAGTCATGGAAGAATATGTACATGAGAGGATATGGCTCCAATTCAACAAAAGTCTATTTAGAAAAACAGATGGTCAGCCTATAGGCCACAGTTTACCAAACTCTGTTGTAGGTTACTGATATGGAAATGAATAAATCAGTAGACAGATGGAAATTATCTAAATATGATAACACACTATTATCAACTTCACCATTTTTGTTGTTAAAACAATATTCACATCATCATATCATGCCATTCAAATCCACTTGATTTTTAAGTAGGTACTTATATCAGCTTAGGTTAGTAAAGTGTTTTGTTTTCAATGCAAATTCAAGAATACAAAAAAATATTTAAAAATAAAGAGAGCTTTAGGGACATGTGGGCAATATCAGAAACTCTAAGGTATCTGTGATTGGAGTCTCAGAAAAAGAGTGGAACACAATATTTCAAGAAATAATGGCTGAAATTTTGCAACTCTAGTAATATACACAAGTGTACATATTCAAGAAGCTTAGCAAAACCCAAGTAAGATACATGTGTTATATGTCTGTGTATTTTCTAGCTCTATCCTCTGAAGGGGAAAACAAACAAAAAACCCAATGACCAACTTACTAATAATGAATACAACTTTTGACAGATTATGGTTCTTTAATATCATTTCTACTAATATGAATAAAGTTTACTTGAGTAAATGCTGATTCTACCAATTTCTTGTTCTATGACAAGAAATACACAATATTTTGTTATACCACAAATGAAGGAAACTGTCAAAGATTAGAGGTCATGTAAAAAAGGCTTAGAAGTTCTTCTACAATTACTCTCATTAACCAAAAATAGGATAATTTTGATCATCAGTAAGCACAATAATTGTAAAGAATAGAAATATTAAGTATATTTGAATCCAGGATATTTTATTACTCAAAAATGCATAGTAATAACACATAGGTCACCTTTGAATAATTCTGGAAAGCAACTCCATATTCTGAATATTGGCAAATGAAGAGAAAGAGGGATTTTTTCTGTTTTGTTTTTGTTTTTTAATTTATCTTGTTGTTGAGAGTATTAGAGATTTCTCCTTTTTTTCTCTCTCCCATTGAGTCTCTCCACTCTGCATCTGCCCTACCCCCAGGCCTTTCCTATACTATTATCTTTGTCCCTGGGTTATGCATTTATGCAAATAAATTCTTTGATTAATCTCTCCCCACCCACTCCCCCACCCCTGCCTCCCTCTGAAATTCTTCAGTCTGTTCCATGCTTCTATGTCTCTGGATCTATTTTGTTCATCAGTTTAGGAGAAATAGGTTTTTAATCTGTCTTCCAGTACAAACTCTGCCTTAAAGTAGCTCACTAATTTTTTAAAATTTATCTTTATTGTTGTAAGTATTACGGATATCCCCCCTTCTTTCCCCCCATTGATTCCATCCACCCCGAATCCACCCCCCTCCCAAGCCTTCACCACACTATTGTCTGTGTCCATGGATTATGCATATATGCATATAAGTTCTTTGACTAATATCTCCCCATCCACTCCCCCACACCCCCTTCCCACTGAGATTCATAAGTCTGTTTCATGCTTATATGTCTCTGGACCTATTTTGTTCCTGCCTATTTTGTTCATTAGATTCCACATATGAGTGAGATCCTATAAAACTGAATCAGGAAGAATCAGAAAACCTGAATAAGCTAATAACTACTGATGAAATTGAAACAGTAATAAAAAAAACTCCCAGCAAACAGAAGTCCTGGCCTGGACGGCTCCAGAGGGGAGCTTTCTAATTGTTTAAGTTGTAGGGTTAGATAGTTTACAAAAGATCTTTCTTGCTTTTTGAGGTAGGCCTGCAGAGCTATGAACTTCCACCTTAGGACTGCTTTTGCTGTGTCCCATAGATTTTGGGAGGTTGTGTATTCATTTTCATTTGTTTCCAGGAAATTTTTTATTTCTTTCTTGATCTTATTGGTAACCCATTCGTTGTTTAATAACATTATTTAGCCTCCATGTGTTTGAATGTTTTTGAGTGTTTTTACTGTAGTTGATTTCTAATTTCATGCCCTTGTGATCTGAGATTGCTTGATATGATTTCAATCTTCTTGAATTTGTAGAGAGTTGTTTTGTGTCCTAACATGTGGTCTATCTTTGAGAATGACCCATGTGCACTTGAGAAGATTGTATATTCTGGAGCTTTGGGGTGAAATGTTCTGTAAATGTCAACTAAATCTATCTGATCAAGTGTGTCATTTAGTCACTGTTTCTAGGTTGACTTTTTGTCTTGAAGATCTATCCAGTGAAGTCAGTGGGATGTTAAAGTCCATGACTATGACTGTATTGCTTTTGATCTCTCCCTTAAAGTCCTTAAGTTATTATTGATAGGTCCTTATTTATTTCCATTTTAATTCTTTGTGCCTATGTTTCTTTTTCTATTTCTTCTTATTATTACAGCAGTCCCTTTAACATTTCTTGTAATGCTTCTATTTCTATTACTAAATGAAACAGTCCCTTTAACATTTGCTGCAATGCTGCTTGGTAATGATAAACTCCTTTAGCCCTTTTTTGTCTGGGAAGCTCTTTATTTCACCATCTATTTTTAATGATAGCCTTGCTGGAGAGAGTAGTCTTGGTTTCAGATCCTTGCTTTGCATTATCTTGAATTCTTCATGCCATTCCTTCTGGCCTGTAGAGTTTCTGATGAGAAGTCAGCTGACAGCTTTATGGGAGCTCCTTTGTAGGTAACAGATTACTTTTCTCTTGCTGCCTTTAATATTCTTTCTTTGTCTTGAATTTTTGGCATTTTCATTATGATATGTCTGGGTGTGGGCCTCTTTGGATTCTTCTTGCTTGGGACTCTTTGTGCCTCCTGAACTTGTACGACTTTTTCCTTCACCAGGTTTCTGCCATTATTTCATCAAACAGATTCTCTAACTGTTGCTTACTTTCGACCTCCTCTGGCACACTTATGATGTGAATGCCGTTATATTTCATATTGTCCTGCAGGTCCCGTAAACTGTGCTGTTTTTTTAATTGTTTTTTCTTTTTGGAACCCTGACTGAGTGATTTTTTTCTATCCTGTCTTCTAAGTCACTGATCTGATCCTCAGCTTCCTCTAATCTGCTGTTTATTTCTTTCAATGTATTCTTTATTTCTGCTATGTCATCCTTCATTTCCTTCATAGTTTCCATATATTTTTTCATGCTGTTGAGCATCTGTACAATCAGTATTCTGAACTCTATATCTGAGAGATTGCTTATCTCTGTTTCATTTAGCTCTTTTTCTGGAGACTTTTCTTATTCTTTCATTTAGGGCTTTTTTTTGTCACCCCATTTTGGCTTCCTATTTGGATTTGTTTCTATACAGTACATAGGCCTTCTAGGACTCCTTTTGGGAGGGTCTCTGGTGCAAGCCAATATGAGACGCTGTTTGTGATTGACCTTACGTACCCTGTTTGGAGCTATCAACAACCCACGGCTTGAGATCCCCTTTGTTGAGGCTGGGTACATTTGGACAGGACCAAGATGCATGCCAAAGTCTGCTTTTCCAAGGCCCAGGTCCAGAAGCAGATCAAGCAAAGACTCAAAACACTCTGAAGTCTGCCTCTGCCTGCAGTCCAATTAATCTGATTCTCTTAATGAGCCACAGTCTATAGAAACTCCACAGAGTAGGGTGAGAGGCTTTCCAGCTGGGTGAGGTAATTGCTTCCCCCTCAGGCAAAAGCTTCTTGGAAGATAAGTGTCTCCCTCTTCAGTATGGGGGAATGCCTTGGCAGGGTGCCCTCTGAGCTCTATCTCCAGAGCCCATAACCCTAGATACTCCTCACACAGCTCCAGTCCGCACTTCCCTTTCTGTGACAAAGCCCAAGGTGAGTGGTTGCACACAAAACTTTGTGCATTGGCTCTTTAAGAGAGTGTCTGCATTCCCAGCAGTCTCTCCCTGGCAGACAGAAACCCAGCTGCTTTTCACAGCCAGATCTTATGTGGCACCTTTCTCAACTCTGGTGCTCTTGGCTGGGAAGCCCAGCCTGGGGTTTAGACCCCAGAGTCCTCAGTGGGAACACCCCACAGCTGAGATGTCCCTCCTGACGTTCAGCTGCTGCCTTTGGGAGCTCAGACAGCCCTCTCACATCTGCACTTCCTACCAGTCTCTATGTGGTCTCCACTTTTCCTCCTTGGTTATGAGGGTGCTCTCCAGCTCATCTTCAGTTGCAGTTGATTATTCAGGATGTTTTTTCTATGTTTTAGTTGTAATTCCAGTTTGGACCCGGGAGAGTGGCAGTGTAGCTTTCAGTCATTCCACTGCCATCTTTAATCTCCTAGCCCACTAATTTTTAAGGGAAAAGGTTCTTTATAATATTTCAGCTAAATAGGGAGAAGGGATAATAGAATTGGAACCTCAACATTTTGCAATCCATTACAAAATAATGAAACTTGATAATCATTATTTCATTACAAAATAAGAAAGTTAATGATCAACATTTATTTGGTTCTTGTTGGAAGACAACATCACCTATGTAGTAATTTTGGTAAAAACCAAACAAAACAAAATCAGATTAAAACTCTGGAGTAAGCATTCACTTTAAGAAAAATACAGGAGACAGAACAATATATCCAATGACAGTGCATGGAGATTCTTAGCAAAATCCCGACTGAACAGAATGAATGGCCTAGTTTCTTCAACAAACTTGAAAAATAATCAATATAGAGGTGGGAACAATTGCAAGTTAAAAGTTTCAAGAGATATATAAATGGCAGGTTATTGATTTTTTGCTGCGGTTATTTCTGATTGAAACAAATTTTAAAAACAATGATAAGACATAAGACAATTAGGAAAGGGTGAACACTGACAAGGTATTTTATATTGAGAATGCTGTTAATTTTTTAGGCATCACAATGTTTTTGGGCATGTGTATATTTTAATTAAAGAGCTTCTGTCTTAAAAATAAAGTACAATGATCTCTAGCTAAACAGTAACTGGTGGATAACATTGATGGCTTCCAGAGTCAAGCCTTATATTTAAATAATTTTCCAACTCAAGTTAGAAATCAGTTTTGATTTATTAACCATAGTTCTTTTAAAGTTTTGTTTTACTGAAATAATTATTTGAATAGTTAGATAAATAGATGATAGTTGGATGGAAGTATACGTACGTACATATGGTGATGGAAGGATGGATGAATGGTTGAATGGTTTAGGGAATAGAGAGAAACAGAGAGAGATGAGGTGGAAGAGAGGAGGGGAAGAAAATAGACAGGAGAAGAGGAGAGGAGAGAGGAGAGAGCATGTACACATATATGCATTCAAATATGCCAACACTGCCCCATGAACTTGCTACTAATCACAAGATATCTTCCTATTTCACTGACTTAATTCCCCTCAATCTCCTTTTTTCTTTCCAATATTTCTACAAACATAACCCCAAAGAGGAAATTACAAAAATTTAAATCTCTAGTAAAATTGTTCTTGCATTAATATCTAGGTTAAATGATCAAAGATGCTTCATAAATACTCAACTAATTGTGTGTAAGGTTAACATAAGTATTTGACAGGTAAATAGAATGATCTTTACAGAAGTTGAGGAAAATGCACAGATGAATAGCATAAAATTTAACAGAAATTTTAAAACAATGTTCTATATTAAATATTGGTTACTGAATAATGGGGAATGGTGGCATAATTTTACCCATATAAAATATATTCAAAATCAGTAAGAGGTGAACAATTAATTTAATGAGAGCATAGCTATTGTGTGGTCTGTGGGGATTCTACAGAGTTTTTAGGGTAATTTAACTTCACTACTGTATAAAATGACATAATTTTCATTCTTTACTTCTATATTTGGTTTATTATATGAATTATATTAGCTTGGAACATCAACTCAATCAAGAATTTCTTAAGTAAAATAATTTAGGCAAGATATAATTTATTTGGTAATTTGTATAGCTAAATATTAAATCTGGTGGAAAATTCTGCTTGGTTATTATATAATTAGTGGCAAAGGAATTATGCAAAAAAACCCAACAACACATCTTTAATAGATGAAAATGAAAATATTTTAAAAAAACAACAAAAACAAAAAAGGATGTGGATTACTTTGTATTAAAATCACTCTCTTTGCCCTGACAGGTGTGGCTGAGTTGGTTGTGTGTTGTCTCATGCTCTGGGGGATTGCTTGTTTGATTCCCAGTTGGGAAACATTCCTGGGTGGTGGGCTTGATCCCTTGTGGAGGGTGTGGAAGAGGCAGCCAATTGATGGTTTGCTCTCACATAAATGTTTCTCTCTCCCTCTCCTTTCCTCCTTCTCTAAAAATCAATAAAAATATTTTTTAAATCACTCCTTTTTTAGAGATTATAATAATATGATTTAGGAAAAGATACAAAATTAAAAAATAAACCCTGTCTTTATTCCTCTTTTTTGTTCTTTAGCTACTCAGTAGGTGTTTCTACTTAAGAAATAACAATGCATCCATTAAGTATATATAGCTGTAGACTCATATGATCCTATTGAACAAATTAAAACAGTAAGTGGAAATTCAATTAAAATATCATTTGGTGATTTTCCTCAATAGTAGGCTCTATAATACCCTTTGTTTAGAACACTGCCCTTCTATTCCCTTCTAAAAAGTGCATTATACTGTATTATTTCTTTCAATTAAAATGAATTATATTTTGAGAATTTTTTGACACTTTCATGACACCTCATAGTGAGTGAAAGCCAAGGGCTAATTTATTATTTCTTTTATAATTCTTATTGCCATTTCTCTGAAAACAACTTAATTGTAACCCAATGAGTTAATTCTGCTCTTCATCCATATATAATGTAAATAAATGTCTATAATTTATTCCTATTTCAAATCTAAAGATTTTCAAACTATTTATAATTAAGAGCATATATCAAAATTCAGTCAGTTTTATTTTGTATAGCATTTCCAGTATGAAATGTGGAATCTATACAATTTAACATCTATCTTTATATTATTTATTGTACTGTGGAAGTTGAAATGTTTCCTTAAGGTTTGCAAAAGTTAGCACTGTAAGCTCTTGGTTTCATTAAAAATAAATAGAAATGATTGTAACCACTTGGAAACTCCATTTCTTTAACATGACCCTTTCTCCTGTTTACCCACTTCCTTCCTTAATCATTAAGCCCTGAGGACATCAGATCTGGTCAGCATCAAATTGTCTAAAGAACAAAGCCTCACATCTGTTGACTACAGAAACAGATTTCAGGTCAAGTTATATACAACATTTTGACTTCAGCTGTGTTTCAGGCCCAGGACCACACTCTCATGAAATCAGAACAATGCCATGGCTGATATCAGGACCCCATACAATGATCACCTACCTATACTGCCTCCTCTGGACCAAATTAATCAATAGAGCCCATAACCCCAACTCCTTTAGTCATCATGATTAATGATTTTTCCCCCTATGTAAGCCATTCCCTGAGAAACATCATGGAGCCAAGTCTTTGGAACCTAGGTCCCCTGTGATTCCTGGCTTGGATCCATTTCCTCAGCTAATAAACCCTTACTTCCTTGGCTGCAAACTCCTGTTCACATTTGATTGGGCTTTGATGCACGCAGACAAATGGACCCCTTTAGTCCAGTGAACACTCTTCATGAAAAACATACTGCCTTGGATTTTACTGAATATTCATCACAAAACATTATTTATGGACTGGATACATTGGAAACAAATTGGCCTCCTTTACAACATTAAAATATGCCTGCAGGATCAGTTTTTGGGAATACAGGAATATCTTTAAAATATTCCTTCTGGAGTATAGATCTTCATTTATAGGATGTCCACCACCATATTCTCTACTCATCACGGCATACCTATATTAATTTCTGATTCTCTTTATCTCTCTCTCTTTCTCTCCCTCTTCATTTTTTTACTTCTCTTTTCCCTCCCCCTCCTCCATGAGATTCTAGGACATTCCATTTTATTGCCAGTTGTAAATCTTTTTTAGCTCTTTAAACAATGAAACTGTAAATTTAGAAAATAGACACATTAATGTACACTTTTCAAAGTAGAGACAGACTTAACATTTCCCAGAGTTTTAATAAAATTTTTCTTATCTCTACATGTCTGTCTTAATTATCTACATCAAAATTGGCCTGTTGTCATATATTTCCTAGTTGTTCCAGTGTAGAACAACTAGGAGATATATAAATCATAAAATAAATGAATCGTACAATTTCAATATTTCAATCAAGCTTATTCTTTTGTTCTTTTACTGTTGCAAAATTGGGGGTTTTGTTTTTGCTTGTTTTCTAATTTTTAGTTTTCATGAATTCCAAGGCCCTGTTAGGTCTGGGAAATCAATTTAGAAAGCATTTTATATTATTTTGGAATCTCCAGAATGTGGTAGGCATTTTAAAATCCTGCAAAAAATTACTATATAGCTGTAATTATAAAGTAAATCTTGGTATAGCTGTAAGACTTCCTCAGCCTCAGTAGTCTTGCCTTTTCTAGGAGATTTAGCTTAATTCTAATGGTTTCTTTCCTCTCTTCAGCTATTTAAACATCAGTGTTCTAATAAAACTTCTGAGGCGGTAAGTTGAGTCAGTGTTCAGTGAAGAGATCTTTCATACTGTTTTCTTTTTTGTTTATTTATGTGTGTTCTTTAAAATATATTTTTATTGTTTTCAGAGAGAGGGTCATTGATCGGCTGCCTCCTGCCGCCCGCCCTGGGGATTGCATTCTGTACACCCCTTACTGGGGATCATGCCTGCACATGCTGTGCCCTCACCAGAATCGATCCTCCATCTCCTGATCATAGGTAGATACTCAACCACTGAGCCATGCCAGCCAGGCTGTTTTTGTTTTTTTAATCTCTGTTTTATGAATAGTTTCACATTTGGCTGTGTTATGCCCTCTGGGGGATCAACCAACCTCCAAGTATTTTCTTGCAGCCTTTTCTGGACTTCTTGTACCTTTATTATGAGAATCGTGAAGTCTTTTCTCTGAACCTTTTCTAGCTGATTAATGTGGTCAATGCTATGTCTTTGTGTGAGCCACTTTGATTCCTTTCCTTGAAACTGAATTCACAATTTTTTATACTTTTTGTTCCTTATTGATTCTCCTGCAAAGAACTACTCTCTTTTTCCCCCCAGGATATTGAGATTCCACAAAGCACATTCACTTATTTTAGCTTTTAAGAAGGTTCTTACTGAATCGTTCTTTCCATAGCAGGACTGGGAGGATCTGGTAAAACAGATAGGAGTCCGTGTCTTCAGGTACTCAGGAGAAGAAACCAAAACTAAAATTAAAATAATTAGTTAAATGAAACCTAATAAATTATTTAAATCCAAGTATAAAATGTTGAGGCAGAGGTGTTATAAATTTGATATTATAAAATGTGGAGATATAAACATCTGTAAATATTGTCGAGCTCAACACCTCATTTTACAGAAGAAACTCATATGCAGGTCCAAGCAATTTGCTTAAAATGTTCTGAAACAAGAAGATAATTATTGTGACAATGTCAAAGGAAATGCCCTTAATCACTTCTTTCCAAACTTATATAAGCTTTCAAACTTCAGAAGAAATTGATAGTGTCTTTGACATGCATTAAGTTAAAGGGCTGAATATTCCTATTCATTCAACAAGTTCATATCAAATGTCTACCACATAGCTGGATATACTGTTTGCAATGGGAATACAATGATGGATAAGATGTGATCCCACTGTTTAATAAGTAAAAAGTAGGGGGATACATGTAAAAGTAATGTTGAAGTATATGGATTATGATCTTACTAGAAGACCTTTGTTGCACCTATGTACACAGTGTGGCAAAAGTAGGTTTCCAGTTGTGTATATGGATAATAATACAATAATTAATAAATAATAATATAAAAATAAACTTTGTTTTGCATACTCACAATTTTAAAACTACTTTTGCTCCACCCTGTACTGTGTGTTAAATTTGCTTGCAACCAATGACTGTATTATTTTTATTTCTATTCATTTGAAGTTAATTTGTTTATTTGGAGACAATAGCAAATGTGTTGCTATCGTTAGAAGCAAGAAACTCTGCTTTTTTTCCCTATAATCTTTCTAAGAGCTTTAATTGTTTCTGAAATTCACTATCAATCTTCTTTCAATAATTACTGTTTTAACAAGCTTTCGTGGAACTTGAAGTGAAGAGTTCACAATTATACAGCTGCGCTCTACTTTTGTTGGGAAGGTCAACCTCTTTGCATCAGTTGATTTTTTTATGTGTGTAGAATTGAAACTAATTTTACATTAATTATTGCTAGTGTCAAAGAGCGATAGAAAAAATATTCTCACAAAAATAAATAATAATTAAAGAAAGAAATTAAAAGGGCCAAATGCATCTTTTTATATTTCATAATTTGGATATTTTATGCAGGGCCCCAAAATAATCTCTCCTATATTTTAGTGACAATGCTATTGAAGGGAAATTCTCTGATATTTTTCTTTCCAATTATCACTTTTTTATAATACAGGTTTACATATTTATGTTTCAAAAGAAAAGAAAAATGATGTGAGCCAAAATAAAAGCGCCATGATCACTGATTATCATTAACTCAGAAAACATCAAAGAATAGTGATAATTGATGAACGTGAGGGCAGAAAAATACTCAGATATATTATCCTCTATTTCAGTGTTCCACTGAAAAGGTAGGTGGTTCTTGACTTTTTCCTTCTGACTTATTTTGCTTAGCATGATATTCTCAAGATCCACCCATGTTGTCACAAATGGCATCACTTACACTTTTGTGATGGCCGAGTAGTATTCCATTGCATATATGTACCGCATCTTTATCCAATCATCTATGGAAGGACGCTGGTTGTTTCCATGCCTTGGCCGCTGCGAATAATGCTGCCATGATTTTATTCATATATGGGATATAAAACTGAAAGCAACAAATGAACAAACAAGACAACAAAGGAAAACTCACAGACACAGCAGTGGTTACCGGAGGGGAAGGGGGGTGAGGGAAGTAGTAAAAGGTGTCAAAAACATGGTGACGGAAGGAGATTTGACTTTGAATGGTAACCTGGTAAATCCACAATGCAATATACAGATGATGTATTATAGAAATGTACACTTGAAACCGATATAATTTTATTGATCAATGTCACCCCAATAAATTTATTTTTTTTTAAATGAGAAGATATGTGAAATCAGGAAATTAAATGTATAATTTTTGTGTATCCTTCCATAAAGTGTGTTAATAACCATAGGTTGGAAAAGAGGTGAGAATATTTTCACATTAAAAATTGTAAATCCCTCCTAACATTAAGCTAACTTTATTAACTACAAATGCAGTTTTGGATATTAAATGTACAAAGGCATAAATGTCATAGACTCTCAATGAACTTTTAAATTAATAGGGATGAGAGGCCTGTTATGTTCGTTCTTCCACAAATAAAAAAGAGTGACTTCTAAGCTGATGGATGAATGATGAATCAGAATATCCCCAGAGTTTGGAGGAGTGGGACAGTGTAACAAGGGCAGCAGCAGCAAAGTATTCTAATCAGATGCACTTCACGAGCTGGTTCTCTGAGACGTAAGAATGTCACATTAGGATACATGAAATAAGTATGTTAAGGTTTGATCATGGAATGTTAATGTGCATGCATATGTGTGCACGTATGTATGCACAGACAGGTGCACACTTAGATGTGTTGGGAGGCTCAAAGGAAGGCTTTAGGAGCAGCAACCTGTTTGAAAAGAGACGCCTGTGAAGGCATTTGCTTCACCTTTTCATAAAAAGAGTAAGTGTCAATTTTCCATATCAGAGTGTTGGCTGGGTCACACTGATTAAGTAGAGCCCCTCAAGCTTGCCTTCTCCCAATCGTTTGCAGATGAATTGGCTAGGCCAAGGCACTGAGGGCCCTTCTGATTCTTGTTAAACACCTTGCTGACCAGTCATGAGTATGCACGTGTTTCTGTGTCCGAACAGTGCTGACCAGTCACTAGTTAACTTGTGTCTGCATTTACATTAATAAGTAATTTTAAACACCTTGCTGACTTGTCAGGGGTATTCAAGTGCAGAAAGTAGCCAACTGCATGGGCGAGTTCTGGCTCGAATGGCAGGTCAGCAAGGTGTTAAGATTTGACTTTCAAGATACTGACAATGGACAGGAATATATAAACTGTTTCAGAGAAATTTTATGCACTTTAGCCAGAAAGAGAAAAGCAACCCCTGACATCTGGGAGCTAGCTGGGCATTGGAGACCTGAGAGCTAGGTGTTGGTTTTCTCCTGTTGGACATAAACAATTTCACAGAGTATCAACATCAGTACAGTCACTCTGACCATAATGGTTCGAGACCAAAACAAGACCACTCTGTACTCATGTCTAAACACAGACAATGAAAATTATCCAAACCATAAAAATGACCAAACATCCCCCTATTCTGGTTAAAATGTGTGAGTGCTGCCTCTTTACCAATTACAGTTTTAGCCTCACACTAGTCTTCTTTCACTCCAGATACACAATCACAGAATTAAATCCACCTCTTGACAGTACAACCAATTTAATCCAAGGGCAAAGCCCTGCCTCTTTAAACTCTCCCTAAAAACCACAGGACATAAGTTCAAAACCTACAGTCCTTTCTAAGACTCTCTTACTGGGATACTTGTTAGTCCATTCATGTGTGTGTGTGTGTGTGTGTGTGTGTTTCCTTATTATAACCCAATTGTGTTCCTTGTTGTCTTTAGTTAGAAGCCAGTGATATTAGTAGCTTATTTTCCATCACTTATTTGGTTTATAAATTAAGGTTTAATATATAAATATTTTATTTGAAATTTCTCAGAGCAAAACTAAAGGGAAAATTTATAAGACAGGTAGAAATTAAAGAAGAAATTCTTTACATGAGTTATTGGTCTCTCTCTCTCTACTAGTCCTAGAAGAATGCATCTTCAAATTTCTTTTAAAATGATTGCATCTCAAAAATGGCAGATATATTATTAAAAAGTAATGTGATTTTTATTATGGTAATCACCATTAATGCTATAGCACTCTTAGTTTATAAGTACATTTCAATTATGCTATTCATTAGGCTCTTTGAAAAAGGTCTTCTAAAAGACTAGATTTTCCCCTCAACATACTTAGTTATGTATGTTGTGAGTCTTATTACATTTCCATAGTAGTGGTAAGAAATATAATATTTTAAAAACTATTCTTGTTTATTATTCAACACTAATAATATTTTATGCCTTGAGTAGTAAGGAGATGCATCTTTCTTTCAAATTGTGATTGAGACTAGGTAACTGCTGTGAACTATAATTTATAATTTTTTATACTTATTAAATACAAGTGCAGTTCCATTCATTGATAATTAATATTGGCTTATAACTTTGCAGTTTATTGTAGTTAACTATAATATTGCTTGAAATATAGGTAGAAAATTGTATGTAGTTTTAATTAGTTTTGATTTATAAGTGTGCCTAAGAGTCTTCTACCTCAAAAAAGTTAAAAACCTGCTTTATTGTTTATTTTGTTGAATTCCTATGGCTGAATAGTCATTTTAATGTATATTTTATGTGACAAGGTAACATGGGTGTTGTGTCATGTAAACAAAGTGAATAACATATAACAATTTAATATAGAAGAATATTTTAAAGTATTTAAGATAAAATAAATAACTGATATGAAGAGTATCCATAGGACTTTTTAAATTTTATCATTGGAAATGCTTGTCTAGTCATCTGAATATTTTTTCTATTTTTTGACATTTTGAACCAGCTGTATTGTGAATTTACCAGTTGAATTTATTGAGCATACTATGCAAGAGTATTTGCATATTAGTCAGAGTTCTATGTATTCTACTATGTATGGATGCTAAAGCTGGACAGAGAAGGCTGACTGGGGAAAAAAATCATTTGAGAATCATGTTGGAAGAGAGATCTACCACTACCCTGGACCTCCGGAAAGACGAACAAATCAAGCCTGAACCACTGTTGGAGACGAAAGTGACAAAACTGAAGCCTTCCTACTTTGAGCTCATCTTGAGAAGTCAGGGTTCTTTGGAAAAACAACAATAATCCTGTGAAAAATAGAAGGCAGTGGGAAAAGAGGGAGACCACGTATGAGATGGAATGATTTCATAAAGGAAGCCATAAGCATGAGACTACAGGAGCTGAGCAGGTCTGTTGAGGACAGGGCCGTGTGGACATTGCTCATTCACAGGGTCACCAGGAATCAAAGCAGACCAAATGGCACAGTCCGGTGGCAGACTGGAGACCTAGGGAAGAACTGATATTGCAGCTCAAGTCTGAAGGCAATCGAGAGGCAAAATTCTCTCTTATGCAAAGGACCTTCAGCTGATTAGAAGAAAGCCACCCACATTATGGAGGGTATTCTGCTTTATTCAAAGTCTACCTATTTAAATGTTGCTCTCATCTAAAAAATATTTTCACAGAAGCATCTACACTGGTGTTTGACCATATATCTTGGTATTAGGATCTAGCTAAGGTGTCACATAAAATTAACTGTCACAGCTTGTAATATTACTTGCATATTATCGACATGATGAATATTTAACCCTTAAACTATAAGTGGAGTTGTGCTGTGTTTGTCACCCTTTCCCACAGAATTTTGCTAGCTTGAGAAAACAAACAAATATACTTCCTATCCTTGGAGGAAACCTGAGTAAATTAAACTAATTATCCTAGAGTATTGCTTAAATTTCTTCTAGAGAGAGGGTGACATTAATATTTTTGCCATAAATATTTTGTTAGTTAGGCTTACAGCATAACAGTGTGTGTTAGTAAGTAGGTGTTTAAAAAATACTGAAGCATTTCAAGCATTAATACCTGATTATAGGCAAAATAATAATTAAATGCTAAGCTGTTCTCAAATTACCACGTGCTTTCTTGAAAAAAAAATTAATAAGAAAAAGTCTTGGGAAAAATTTTTTAAAAATGTTTTGTTCATGAAGATCTATTATAGCAATAAAAATACAAATACTTGTTTTTTAAATAATTATATATGTATAAAATAAACCATTATTTTGAGGAAAAGTCTAAAAATCCTGAATGTTTGACTGTATTGTTTTTTCACGGGACATCAACTAACAAGTAGGACTGTGGCCTGGCCTCCTCTGCTCCCCTGTACCCACCCCCTTTCTCTCTCTCTCCTGTCTTTTTCTCTTTTGCAAGCATTGTGCATTCATTTTCACTTGAGGAACTACAGAAAGTAACTTAAAAAAGAGTGTCCAGAATTTAAAGTGAGGATCTGCTTTTGCATTACACCTATGCATATGTGGGCAGAGTATCTAGTACATACTTTCAGCAAGGTTTTATTGCATCTGTGGCTGAGTGACATATTTAAGCACTTTTAATTGTTTCAGAGACATGATGCATTTTATAAGCAGTATATTTTCTTTTATCCTAAAAGATGACAATCTAAATAATGAAAACAATTGTTTAAATGTTCAAGTGACTTTATTTTGTGTTATAAGTTAGAAATAGCTCTGATTTGCCGTGACATGTAAGCACAGCATACATATAATGAAAGCTACGATTCTGCTAGCTCTTACTCAGGCAGCATCTACCCTGTTATTGCTGATGTTGGTAGGTTGAACGCAGAAAATAGCACAGCGTAAGCTTCAAATAAAAGGCAATGGCAGTTTCATAACTCATTACATTTAATGGGAAGTGTGCACACATGTAACAAAGCAGAAATTTTAGCTAATAAATCTTTAAGACATGTACTTTTTCTTTTATATCTTTTTTTAACTCTACACAGACATTATTCTACATTTCCACATCTTTCATGGTTATAGATAGTTGGAAAAATAATCTGCAAATTTGTTACCCCAAAACACATATACGCACATACAAAAAATTAAATTAAAATGTTAGAAGGGCACTATCTCATTAAAATGACTTATTTAAAAAGTTTCAATATTTTCCTAGCAGTATTGGTGTTATGAAAATGTCTTGCTAGGAATTCCTGGAGTCAATGTTCTAGAGGATCCAATGTACATGGATATTTTATCATAGTTTCATACTTTAGATTGACTTTGTGTGCACACACACAAACAGAAATAGCAGAAACTTACTTTTGGTAATATAAGAAAAATTTCAAAACAGTGAGGAAAGATATACTTCCTTTATTCTAAGTCTTTTTAAAAATTTACTTCACAGTTATAGTTAGCATACAATATTATATTAGTTTCAGGTGTACAACATAGTGATTAGACATCTATATACTCTATGAAGTGATTGCCCTGATAGTCTAGTAACCAATCTGACATCACACACAGTTATTACATTATTATTGACTGTATTCCCTATGCTGTACTTTAAATGACTATTTTTATAACTGGAAATTGGTACTTCTTAACTCTTTTACCTTTTTCAACCGTCCTCCCAAATTCTCTCCCATGTGGCAACCATCGATTTTTTTTTCTATGTCTATGAGTTTGTTTCTGTTTTGTCTCTCCATTTACTTATTTCTATTTTTTCAGATTCCACATATAAGTGAAGTTGTGTGATATTAGTCTTTCTTTGTGTAACTTATTTCACTTAGCATAATATCCTCTAGGTCCAACTATGTTGTCACAAATGGCACGATTTTACTCTTTTTAATAGCTTAGTAATATTCCACTTCATATATATACCACATCTTGTTTTTTCATTCATCTGTAGAGAGACACTTAGGTTCCTTCCATGTCTTGGCTATTGTAAATAATGCTGCAATGACAATAGGGGTGTATATTTCTTTTCAAATCAGTATTTTGGATTTATTTGGCTAAATAGGCAGAAATGGAATTGCTGGGTCATATAGTAGTTCTATATTAATTTGGGGGAAGCTCTATGCTGTTTTTTTATAGTGGCTACACCAATTTACAATACCACCCAGGCAATAAACTCTTTGACATTAGTCTTAATATTTTTTGGATATGTATCCTAGGACAAAGACAACAAAAGCAAAAATAAACAAGCAGGACTATATCAACCTAAAAAGCTTTTGCGCAACAAAGGAAACTGTCAACAAAACAAAAAGGCAATGGGCCAAATGGGAGAAGACATTTGAAAATATATATCTGATGCAGGGTTAATATCAAACATATATATAAACAACTCACACAGCTCAATATAAAAAAAAAAAATACATGAACAATTCAATTTAAAAAATGGGCAGAGGACATAATAAACATTTCTCCAAAGACAGCATACAGATGGCCACAGACACAGGAAAAGATGCTCAATATCATTAATCACGAGGAAAATAAAAACCACAATGAAATATCACCTCACACCTGTCAGAATGGCTATAATTAGTAAATCAACAAACAAGTGTTGGAGAAGATATAGAGAAAGTGAGCTCTTGTCTCACAAAGTCTTTATTTCAAGACAGACCTAAAATACTGACTCTTATACTGAGGCCCATTCATAAACATCAAGAGTGTTTGAATTCCCTAAAGTTATGTAGAAAGTTTTATTTTGATTCATATTTTAATGTTTTGGGGTTGGAGGGGTTAAGAAAGAACTTATGTGTAGATAAGGCACCTCTTTTGGTGTCTAACCAAGCCAGGCATCTTTTTCATTTTGTTGAAGGTTTCTATATAATTCAAACATCACCCTGACATCTCTAGCATCCATAAGTCTACCTATTTTTTTTAAGGCAAGGTCAGTTCTCCTTAAATGTAATCACTAATTTCTTTGGGAATTTTGTTAAGAATGTATTATTTTTACGTTTTTAGACAGAAAAATTGTTGATATTTACAAAATTTCTATAAAAATACAGAAGACAGTATTAACTTAAATTATTACAGGTGTTTAATATATAATGTTATTTCAACACAGGATAATGAACTTCCTGTAAGTAAACTCTTATAGTCTAGGCTTTGAATTAAAAAAATACTCTTCAAAAGAAAATGATACTGGCCCTTCCCGGGTGGCCCAGTTGTTTGGGTCATCATCCGTAACCAAAAAGGTTGCGGGTTCAATCTCCGGTTGGGGCAGGAGCAGGAGCAGGAGGCAACCCGTGGATGTTTCTCTCTCTCTCTCTCTCTCTCTCTCTCTCTTAAATCAATAACCACATTGCTCAGTGAGGATTTAAAAGCGAAAACAATATTGTTTCCTTCCGTCCTTCCTCATTCTTTTTTCTTCCTTTCTTTTGTGCAGAATTCAATTAGAACTGATTTGTTACTTTTAGTTAACTTACAAAGGTGGTTACCATATTATATTATTTGCTAAGACAAAAATATCATCATGACAAACTCAGTAAAATATGTCTCAACTATACGGCAGGAGGAACTGTATTAAATATCATTAATTATTTTCCAAAACTTCCCCAAATACAAAGCATCTACAATAAGGCCTCATACTAAGGATATGTTGTAGACTGAGCTCCTACCTTTGTTTTAGTAAGACATACTAAATCTTAACAGACACTTTTTCCCAGACACCTACAGAGAAATTAAACAGAAGGAGCATACAATATGAAACATAATGTAGTATATTCTAATAAAAAGAGATTAAAACAGTCAAGGAATCTCTGTCATTCTAAAATGATCTGTATTGTTCATCTAAGGTTTGACTCTCTCCCTTTGATTTAGAACAAAATATTTGCAGAGGATGTTCACAACCAATTTAAGAACCCAAACTTAGTTTATTAAAACCACGCTCCACGGTGGAGGTAGAGGAAGAATAGCATACTTTGCATTTGTTACCAGCAACATGCCTTGTAATGAAGCTTGTTGTTTATTTTTTTTATCTTAATTTTTTCTTGTAGGCATTACTGATTTTCCTGAAAGTCATAATAGATTAAATACATTTTTTTTCTTGTTCCTCTCACCTCTTGGGTCTTTAACTCAGTCTTTTTTGTATAATCAACAATAGAAGTGACTGGATAATGTAGAAAACAAGAGAGTTAAAAAATTAATCAAAGAAGCAAGTAGCATCCTTCCTCTTGGAGGCCATTCTGAGACCCTCTATGAAATTCAGAATCACATTTACTTTAGCCTGTCTCTTTATCTCCGAGGAATAATAATGGAGAGAAAGGCCCATAAGTTACCAAGTTGTGAATGTTTCCTATTCTGCGTCTGCTGATACCACTTGAAGTTTCACTCCGTTATGGACTAAATGTTTGTGCCCCCCTGCAAATTCCTATGTTGAAGCCCTAACCTCCAGAGTGGCTGTATTTGAAAGTGGGGTCATAAGGAAGTTCTTAAGGTTAAATGAGCTCAAATGCATGGGACCCTAATATGATAAGACTAGTGTTCTTATAAGAAGAGACACCAGGGAGATTGCCCTCTCTCTGTTGGGATGCGTGTAGGAAAGGCCTTATTACAAAAGAGCCATCTGCAAACCAGGAGGAGAGACTTTCTCAGAAACCTACCCATGTTGGAACATTTTCAGACTCCAGGACTGTGAGAAATATATTTCTGTTCAGTGTGTGGTATTTTGTTCATTAGGGCAGCTGATGAGACCAACCCATTTCCCCTGTTACAGACACAACTCCAAAAACTTGTTCACTATTTAGATTTATGTCTACCGTCTTTTCTGACAGTTGTTACTACTACCAAGGCAGCTCTTCTACATCAGATCATGCACAGTTTTATTTCTACTTCTTCAAATGTCCAGATTTCTGCTCCCTACATTGAATACTTATTAACTATCATGATGAACTGTTATATCAAATGAAAATTATAAAATATAAAGTATGACTTTGATGATACAGCAAAAAGTTCTTGTTCCACAAGGATAGGTTAGGAAAGCAATGACCAGAGGTAAGAACTAGTAGAGCTTTTATACTATGGGACATTAGGCAAAAAGGGAGGCCTACCGTACACTTCATATGTATATGTATGAATCCTAATCCTACTATACACATTTTTCCTGTGTTGTGTGAATGTTTTCTGTCCTGCAGTGAATCTAATGGTATTTAATAGCAGAGTTCAGTTACCCCTTTTACCTGTGAGCAACGAAGCCCTGAAAAAAGCAAATCTACTTTAATTCTGAATGTCTGGTGCTATTTAAAACACTAGTGGACTTTGATAGTTTTTATTATAAGCACTGTGAATTCTGACCCAATTCTGTCACTAGGTTGTTACTAGTTTCATATGTTTGCTGTATATTTTCAATTTTACATATTTTGAGATTGTCTCAAAGTTTTCGTTGGTTTCTTTAACGTGTTTCACATATTGTAAATTTAAAGTATTATCATCTAAACTAGAATGTTCACTAGATTCTTCTTTAAGTAACCTTGGAGAAGCATAAAACAATGATGACATTGATAAATTTAGTGATGTGTATTTCCTTTGAAATGTAATGAATAGCTGAATGACATATGAAAGGAGAAGATACGGAATGTGTAGGCTTTATAAAGTGGAAAAATACAATAGATATTTCTACTTCATTTTTGTTTTAACGCTGACTTTGGCAGCAGCCACTCCTCTACTTGTCTCTATGGTTGTACAAATGACAGGTGCCTGGACATACAAAACTTCAATATACACAGTCACATTTCAAATTAGTTTGCATGGCCAGTTTTAAGATTCAAACTACTTTTCACAGTTAAAAACACACACAAAGAAGAACAACTGAGACATCTAGCCTATCTCAGAATAATATAAATCTGTCTGGTTAAGACAACTATAAACACTTTCCTCAGTATCAACTGAGGCAGATAAACTTAGGGCTGAGGAAAGCTGAGTGCACTATTGTAACTCCGAGAGGAGCAACCTGCAAGAAGCAGCCTTCCCTGTGCTCTCTGATTCCCACATTCCAACCCGTGTTCCACCGACGAGCTGTTTGAAAAAACTATACAGATGTGGTCAAATTAATTTTACATTTATTTAGTAGTTTGCTTCATAGTAAATTTTCATTATGTTCTCTGCATGGGCAAATCAGTGAATAAAATGCATTTAGGTTGAACTGTGCTCTCTGACATTATGCTTCAGTTTGCTTTGTTAGCAAGTAGTACAGAAAATAACAATAATAATAAAAAGGACTCTGTACTGGATAGTTCTATACAAGTCACCATCAACCCCCAAACATGAGGCTGAAAGGACTGTGAAGTTTCACTTGATATACGCCACCCTGTTTTTCGTGACATTTGAAGGGATGGGGGATTCTTGAACTAAATTAATTTACTCCATTCCCTGCCACATTGCACCATGCTGAATCCTGGTTTATATCACATTTTAGAAAAGAAAAACTATGGGTTAAACTTCTTTAATGGCTCTAAGACCTGAACATACAAAATACTAAAATAATCATCTATCTCACATCTCTAACGGTGAATAGCATTTACTCTGAAATGTACTCACTGAAGATAATGTCTGAGGCTGTTTCCTCTTTCCTAGTCCCGAGATGTCTCCATATATTTCCGTAGACTTGTTCAAGCCTTGCTTTACCAAAAATTGCAAAGCTTTTATTTTTCCCAGTGTGCAGCCGAGGACAAGAGACAAACCAATCTCTCTGATCTTAAATTCACTTGGGTGCATGTCATCTTATTATTTTCTGCTGTTTCTGCTTTACTGAAGACTTACAATCCTATTTATTTCTTTCAGATCATTTTTCATCATATTTTTTGAAAAAGGCAAAGTGAAAAAATAGCATCCTATGAAATTATTACAATTAGTTCTTGCCGTCGCCTATGTGTCTCTTAGCTGTCGAACATTTTGGCTCTGAGCGTGGCCTGCAGCTGAGGAGCCAAGTTCTTAAGAACAGACATTTGGCTGACACTCGGGGGAAAGTGCTTCACAGAATCCCGGCTCCGCTTCCTAATCTATGAAATGCAGCCGGGCGGGGGGGGGGGGGCCATCCATAGGCTTCCAGATCTGAGTCATCTGAATCACTTGGGTTCCTAACAATAGTTCAAGTCCATTCCTTTAGAGACTCTCACCACATTCTGAATTGGGATGAAGCCATAGACATGAAGATCATTGTTGACAGTTGAGATAAAATTGGTCCTATCAACATCACAGCTAAAAAATGCAGTTAGCCTTTCGAAACTACACAAATCTATCACTGCAAATAAAAGAGATTTTGCCTTAATTGTAGGATATTTTTTCAATTCAAAGCAAAAGGAAAATCATTTTGAACTTGGTAATAGGCTTAAACTTTAAGTTCAACAAATAATATTTTATAAGAAAAAATTAAAATCAGGGCTCTTAATTTAAAAACAAAAACAAAAACACATTTCTCGAATTTCAAAGCATTTGAGACTGATAACATGAGTTAAAAACTTTTGAATATTTATTTTAGGATATATATGTGCATATATATACATGTACATGTATGTATATAGAGAGATCCTCACCAGAGAATATGTTTTTTATTGGTTTTAGAGGGAGAAGAAGGGAGAGAGAGAAAAAAAACACGATGTGAGAAATATCCATCGGTTGCCCCCCCTCCCCATCCCATGGGGAGACAGCCCGCTACCTAGGTATGTGTCCCGACAGGGAATTTAACCTGCAGCCTTTTGGTGTAGGAGGTGATGCTCCAGCCAACTGAGACACCCGCTCAGGGCCACGCATATTTTTAAAGCAATATTGAATATAATAAATTTCCTTCAATGGATCAAGTTAGGCTGCACACGATTAATCTATTTTTCATTCCTTTAGAGTAAAAATAACTTTTTAAGTATTTCTCTGGTAATTTGCCGTGGGCTTTCTTCTGAAAGAAAACTTCCTGAAGCAGAAATTTCCTAAAGAGGTTTCCAGTGAAAAAGTAGGACTAGAAGCAACACTGAGTAAAGCTAATGCAAACAAAGCTTTGATTTGCTATTTAAAGCTTCATGGAATGTAACCTTTTAAACTTGTATTTTGCCAGCACACAAATGACCTTTAAAGCTAAGTGGTAAAGTCTGTTGTTAGATTCACTGTAGTTTGATACTGGCGGTGGGTGTTGGAATTTTTTTTTCTTTCTTGACATATCCTTAGAAATGCTTCTGTGTTCCAATAGATGATGACTATTTAATAGCATTAAAAAAGAAACAAAAAGAAAACCTGGTCAGAAGAAAATTTCCTATCTAGTCACATCTTAATGTGAGCAGAATATTGAAAGGATTTTCCAGTGATATATTAACAAGTTTATATCTTACAATATTCAAAAGCAGTGGTTAGACTCATCCCATTCAGGCTGTTTAGCATAGAATTTAAGAGGGAGAGATCTAAATTTTGAGGCTATATGTGCTTCTTCCCCAACATGGGGCCTTTGAAAATTTAATTTGCCTTTCTAAAATTCCCTGCTGTAATGGACCAAGACTAGTAGAGTCCTTATAAGATTTTGTTGAGAATAAAATGAGACAATGTGTATAAATCAATTATTTTGGTGCCTGGTTTATGCTCAGAACTTAGTACATTTGAATAATTATTATAGCTATTTTCCAGGAAAATGTTTATGTACATTGATTTTATACTTTAATCATAATTTCTGATAATTTTAACTACTAAGTTATTTTTGTTTAGATATTTTTCTCTTTAATTACATTGTGATAAGTTGGATTGATATCCTTAGAAAAACTAGACCAGTACAAGGCACATACTATATACAGGGTGTCACCCAAAAACATACATGCAATTTGAATAATTATAGTCAGTGATTATTAATACAGTTCATTTTCAAAATTTAAAAGAATCTACAGAAATAATTTTTGTTTTTTTGGTCAATGCCTGTTGATAGTTCTGGTGCAGGCATTGCTGATAATGCAAAGCAATGGCATCACAAACTTCAAGAATCATTTCATTTGTTATTTGTGTGCCATTTGTGGACTCTTGCTGTTTTGTATGGTAAACTGTATCTTTTGTATATCCCCATATGTAAGAGTCTAGTGGCATTTTAGGATAAATTTTCTTTGTTCAAAGCTTAGTCTGGCTTCACCCATTATTTCAAATCAGTTAAACCTCTAAAGGAGCGAAAATCAAGTGAGTTACCAGCTGTTAAAGTGTGTGTACATTTTTTGTATATTTAGTGTTTGACAACTACTAGAGCTTTGATAATACTGAAAATCATTGCCATTAAACAATTCAGTTAATGGCTAAAATAACAACAACAACATGCATTTCCCAGCATTCTTAATGATAGATTTCTGTTTCTTTTTTTCCAATAGCATGGTTTATTCACAAGAATAACCTAAGCTCTTGATTCCTGCCTTCTAATTTATGAGACAGAAAACTTCTCAGAAAGTCTTATCTCTCCTGCCATTTTTCCTGTGTTTCTAGAAGCTCATTTTATTCCCAAAGAAATACTTCTACTATTTTTTGACACCTTGGATGGTTGTAACGCTGTGTTTCTTGGTTCTGTGCTTAAACTCAGTGCTCTTTCCCACAGAAATAAAAACTCTATTTCAGAATAAAAATTATACTTTTATATTTTATTTTCATTCAACCCCTTGAACTAGCTCTTACACAGTGTAATATTAACATCTGAAACTTCAAATAAATGATATGTAAAGATTTTATCTCTCTGCTCAAACATTATTTATCCATAGTTATAATAACATTTAAATGAGATTATCAGTTTTTGTATATTTTAATCATGTCTTACCTTCTAAAGACTATTACATAAAGCAATGTACATATATATACATATACATGTAACAATAATGTTTTACATGAATATTCTTGAAAGACTCAGAGTTTAAAAAATCAAATATGAGTAGGCCATATTGGATGCTCATGGCTGTATTTAGGGATTGCTAAAAGTAAATTTTTTGAAAAAAAACTACTTATTTTAGTAATGAAAGTAAATGTTTCTGATATTATGAACCACAGCACAATGATAAACGGTATCACTGATTTCTGTTTTACTTTGACCAGAGAAAATAGAAAACAATGAAACCAGTCAAAGCAAGCCTGATAGGGAACTAATTATAGTTATGGTTGGGATGTTTTTTCAGATGTTATTGCCCATCAGTGACAAAAAAAAGAAATTATCATGGAACAGGGGGAAAGCATAAATATGTATCTTGGAAGCTGTAGCAAGGTAAGGTAGAAAGAACTGAAAATCAAAAAGATAAAAATTAGCAAGAAAAACCTGAAGATTCATGAGGAAAATTTAGGTATCATGTATAAATTTTAATGGAGGAACACACTAAGTCCATAAACACAGTTGTTGCATACGTTTGAGAATGTAGGTCCTATTACTGAAGTATTTGCCTATATTCTGTATCTGTGATCCTACCGGAGGTGGAGAGTTCTGAATAAAAAATAGTAATTATAGCTGAAAAGATTGTAAGTGTATTAGTGTGCTCTCCTTCTGGATAAAGAAAGTTAGAGCTTCTCCCTGGGCCCCACATGTTTCTACAGAGACAAAAGATCAGGGGTTAGAAAATGACAGGGAGCCACAGGACACAAGAAGCATTTCTCATGGGCATGTTCATGACAAAAAGGCACAAGATAAGGCTGTGAAATAAAGGGTTAGGATGAGACCTGAATTATACACTCGATGAGAAGCAAGAAGGAATACAGAAACTTTTCAAGAGATATAGTATTTCACACAGACAAGTCTACAAAAAAGCAAAATAGCTTAAGGCTATTTTATCACCAAAGCTATTTGTTTCCTCAGAATTTATTTGAACTTCAGAAGATGCATAACTCTAAAGTTAATTAGAGAGTTTGGGCTCAAAGAAAAGAGAAAAAATAAGATTGTGTCAAGGTGACAGATAACACAACATATACTTATAAAGCATATTTAATATTATATGTGGCCTAACTTGAAAAAATATTAGCAAAAATGTGTACAGAATATTAATTATATTCTTTATAAGCAAGGGTCATTATAACTACTTTAAAATACTTTAAAATACTTTAAAATATTCTGTTTCATTATGAAGTGTTTTGAGAAAAAAAATTGTTGAGATAAAGAATTAAAATTGTCTAAAATGGTGATTTAATGATTATAATAAACTATTATCCACAGGTAACAAAACATGGATTAATGAAATGGGAACATCTTAAAAGTTTAAAGAACTATTAAGGCTCATGAATCTGATGTCATCTAAGTTTTATCAGCATCATTTGGGAACTTAGTAAAAATTAAAATTCTTGGGCCCAGATTTAGTGAATCAGATATTTTGGGGGTAGATCTTAGCAATTTGTGTTTTATCAAACCCTCCAAGTCATTGTTATACATGCTAACTACTTTATTTTAACATTGTTAAACTTGCAGAACTACTAATCTATCACTATAATACTTGAATTAGGATTGCCAGGAAACAAACAAACAAACAAAACAAAACCAAGAACTGCAAGAAAAGGACACCATTTACATTAAATTTTCAGTACAACAACAAATAATTTTTTAGTATAAATATGTTCCTTATAAAGCATTATTGTTATAGTTGATTATCTGAAAGTCAAATTTCACTGAGTATCTTATGTTTCATCCAGAAACCCTAAATTGAATGGACGCCATCAGAGATAGATTGGTCAATGTAACCCCCTCATCTTAAACATGGAAACACTCAGGTTTAAAAAGATATAATAAATGTACACATTTGTTTCAAGAGATAGTCTGTGTGCCACAATATGTTACTTATTTTTTCACAGTTCTGGAGACTTCAAGTTTGAGGTGAGGGTGCCAACATAGTTGGTGTCTGGTGAAAGTTCTCTTCTGACTTGCAGAGGGAGAGGGGAAGAGTAGAAAAAGGAAAGAGGGAAGGGAAAAGGGAAGGGAAGGGAAGGGAAGGGAAGGGAAGGGAAGGGAAGGGAAGGGAAGGGAAGGGAAGGGAAGGGAAGGGAAGGGAAGGGAAGGGAAGGGAAGGGAAGGGAAGGGAAGGGAAGGGAAGGGAAGGGAAGGGAAGGGAAGGGAAGGGAAGGGAAGGGAAGAAACAAACTCTCTAGGGTCTCTTTTAATGAGACCTCACCACAAGTCATCTAGATGTGATCACCTCCCAAAAGCCTCATCTTCAAATGCCATCTCATCAAGGGTTAGGACTTCAACATATGATTTTGGAGAGGTGCACAAATCAGTCCATAGCAAGGATTATTCTGTATCATAAATGTAAAAAAAAATCCAACTGTGCTTTGAAAATATATATTTAGAAATTTCATATGAAGAAAATAAAGATTGAAATTCCCAATAAAATATAATATTTCTGAGAAAAATTCTGGAGTGTTTTGATCTGAATTACGCACATTCATGAAGCTCTATGTTGTGCAACAGTCAATAAAGCCACATAATCCAGAGGATACACTGAATCTATCTATTTTGTATAGATAAAAGTGCATATCAGCCAGCAAGGATTCATTTCTTTTTAATTAAAAGACTTTATTTTTTTGAGCTGCTTTAGGTTTGAAGAAAGTACAGAGGTGCAGTGTATCTCCTTAGCACTCTCTCAGTTTCCCTTACTATTAGCATATTTTATTAATATGTACATTTGCTACAATTATTGGGGCCAATATTGATATATTATTATTAATTAAAGTCTCTAGTTTACATTAATTATGGTTTACTTTTTGCAAAAGTATTCTATGAGTTTTGGCAACTATATATAAGGTATCCACCATTGTAATATTATGCATCATCACTGTATTGCTTTAAAGTTCCCTGTACTCAAGCATTCATTCCTAAATCATGTTTTCATTGATTGCAAAGCCTCTACTGAAGAAATATTTGTGTAAAGGAAGAGGAACATCTTTAGTTTCTATAGAAGCAATTTATATAGTTGTATATTTGTTATTGTATCTGTTCCCCCCCGCCCCCCAATAAATTCAAAGGTCTGAGTTACATGGTCTTTAGAGATGAGATTTTTTATCTCCCCAAATTCACCCTGAGCACCACCAACTAAAATTAAATGAAACATGGAACATTAGAATAATTAGAAAGCACCCATAAAAAATCAAAATCTTCCTCTGTGAATCTCTTGGCAGCATTAAATGACATACAGGAGAAATTTATGTTACCTTTCTAATAGCAAAGCAATCTTTTTTATTTGCTGTATTTCAAGCACAACATCTGGTTGGTTACATTTCAGCTACATTTCATGTTGTTAATAGTCTGTTCAAAACAGCTACTTCAAAGACTTCTTTCTGCAGCCTGTTTGATATTGGTATTTGTTCTCAGTCCTTTGTGGGGTGCATTAATTGGATCATTTTGTACTAATCGAAACTGTTTGCCAAACAGTTACTTCGGCAGTTTGGAATAGAAATTCTATTTTTTTGTCTTGCATGCAGGCTCAGTCTGGATCAGAGTAGATACAAGAAAACTTATAGATGTGCATTTTCCTCTTACTAGTCCTCAATCTCTTAGCTTCATAGTTAATTATGTTCAATACACATGCCTTTATAGATAATGAGAAACTTTATTTACAAACCTTTTTTAATTTTTGCTTCTTTTTAGTTCTGCTGGCTAGAAATCTATACCTATTTGAGTAACTATATATATATATATATATATATATATATATATATATATATATCCCTTTTGGTTTCTATTGGTTATTTAAATTCTAACATAAAAATTGTTGTTCCTTTGTTTAATAAAAAGTGTCAAGTAAAAATAAGCTAAATTTGTGAAACACTTTTCAAACACTGAAATCTAATGTGTGTTTGCTTAGAAAATTTGAACTGTTTTTAAGATTAGTGAAAAACATTCTAGCCCTGGCCGGTGTAGCTCAGTTGGTTGAGTGTCATCCAGTGGCACCAAAAGGTCGCTGGTTCGATTCTTGGCCAAGGCACATACCCAGGTTGCCAGCTCAATCCCATGCGTCCGATCAATGTTTCTCTCTCACATTAATGTTTCTCTCTCCTTCTTCCTTCCTCTCTCTCTAAAATTAAGAAATATATATATATTTAAAAACATTCCAATTAAATTACAAAATAATATTCAGTAAATATTTCATGGACTTTAAACAAAGAAGAAGTGTTAAGAATATAATATTAAATATTACCATATTTGACATCATAACATCTTAAGGTTGCTTTTACTAGAGTATAAAAATCTTGCAAAAAAATAATAAAAAATTAGAAAATGTAACCATGAGAATACTATATTAATAAAGTATACAATTATAAACATAATAGAAAAATTACAAATCAGAAAGAGAGGAAAAATATGAAATATTGAAACTTTACTATAATTATAAGCATGTAACAATATTTTATATCCTTGAATCTGTGGTGATACAGCCAAAGAGAATCAAAACCACAAATTGATTACTGAAGTATGTTGATAGAGAAAGGAGCAGATATAAAATAACCATGGGCCACTGGAGACGCACGAATTCTCTAATGTTTCATAGTAAAGACTGAGCCTTTCTTGGGATGAAACACTAAAAAGTGAGATAGAATTCAAACACTGATGGATTAAAGAACTAACATTAGGAAGAAAAAATAAATGATTCTAGCTACTTCCCTTTGGTGAGACAAACATGGTGGTATATAGTTCTGACCCTTCCTGGTGAGAGGGAAATATTTAATAACTTGGTTCATGTCTGTGGCTTGGACAGTGTCATATTCCACATTTTCCCAGTAATACATTAAAGACATACAAAGCTCACTCATAAATTTTTGAATTGTATTAATCAAAAATAGAGGAAATGCATTCATATCAGAACCAATAACCAGAAAGATCCATAAATAATTAGAAACAAAGGAGAAAATATAGTGAGATTAAATTTCACAAAGAGAAATTTAATTTTCAGTATTTGGAGGGGGGGGAAACTACTTTTTCATTTATAGCTCTTATTTGGAAAGTCTGCATCAAACTTGTAATTAGTCATAAATTTTGTACCATCTTAAAGTGACAGATAACCATAAAACAGGCTATTTTAAATGTACATTTATAGCTATATTCAGAACAATAGAACTGATATAGGTCTGCCTTCTTAGAATGTCTTTACATCTTGTTGAATCACTAGGTTGTTTTTGGCAGGGCACTTTTAAGACGAATATAGAAATTCAAACACATTTACCCAATAACAAGTGTGGTGATGCAACTTAAAAACAAGCTTTATTAATAAAAAGATAAGATTTGGGAAAGAAAAGCCATTACAGCAATGTTCAGATATTAAGAAAAATGTCAAGCAAAGTTATTACACTTATTTTCCTTTTTAGCAAGGATAAGATATAACAGAAACAATAACTGGAAGATATAGAAACAAATCTCAACATCAAACATAAATCTCTGATACAATTGTGTAAATGGGGAATTTGCTACTTTAAAGATATTCAAGAGTAATCTGGAAAAACCATTCTGTGGTTAAATACAGAAGATAGAAGGATGGTGGGAGAAGACAAATGCATCCCCCTTCTAGTCCTATATAATATGGCTCTGTGCTAACCTGATAAAGAAGATCAGGTAATGCTGAGAGATTCAGCTCAAGATCTTAAAGGAGGGAATTAAACCACAAGGACATCGATTTAAATGGCTTCCTTTAAAACAATAACTGAATCTAAGATTATCAGCAATAAATTAATACAACTTCTGATAGCAAAAATTTGTCACACCGACTCAAAACTTTTCACAGGTGTGAACGAAAATATGCGAGTCAAAGATTCACTTAGCCATCTGAATGCTATCAAGTTCTGTAGACGTGGAGTCATTAAAATAACAACCCTTTATGCCCAAAGCGGACGATGCATTAGCTTGGTGGCCTGTTTATACCCTAAGGTGTGGGTGACCTCCCAGGGCCCTGCCATTTGTCCTGTTCAGGCTTCTGTGCTCTTATGTCATTCTATGGTGGAATACCTTAAAATAAAGTTCACCAAGCAAAGCTCTGTTCTCATAAAGGTGCACTGAAGACTTGCTTGTCCACTGCCTATGACTGTTGACCCTACAAAACAACCAACTGAACATTCTGACTTTTTACTTTTCAAGCAAATATTTGACGTCTCATTGGTAACGTTTTAATCCCTTTGAATTAGTTTTTTTATCTCTAAGATTGCTGTTACCGATGTGCCTTTTGGAAAGGTTCTAAGTAATAACAAAATATCGCTTTTCGAAGTCTTTTGGAACAAGGAAGCATGTAGAAGATACTCCTAATGACTTTTTTATTAATCTTCATGCTTCCTGAGGAGTATATCCTCCATCTGCAGCTGAAAGGGGATTATATAGCAGAGCAGTGAGCCAGGGTGTTTCAATATAGCTTATGGGACTAGAGCACGAGTTTCTTTTCTGATTAAGTTTACTATTTGCTGAGAGTTGCTCTTGTTAGAAATAATCTCACAAATGGATTTAAGAATTCTTTCTAGGAAAAATGAAATAAAAAAGTTAAAATATGGCAGTTCTCATTTTAAGCCCACGAAACCAAGTTTTAGTGAATCGACGTCTATGTAATGTTAGCCTTAATATTTTTGTTTTGGTTGGAGAAATGAGACACAACCAATTTAAACATTTGAATGATTATTTTTAGTTTTATGTGTGTGTTATGAATGTTGGCTAAAATAGCCTAGGTGTCTACACATGCCCCTTTTAATGTAAAATTAACATAAATTTGATTTTTGGAATTGTAATTGACTTTTGAAGACAATTTTTTTATTCATATATTTATTTTCTCTATATTTATCAAGCATAATCAATGTGAATAACATTTCTAGAATTTTGAGACCCCAGCATAAAATGTGGTATTTACCCTCAAGGTTCTTAATATTTATTGAGCTATCATTTTGAATTGTGAAATGTTTAAAATCAGTAATTGATTACGTTCACTAATAGCCGTATTAGTTGTTCAGGTTAAATCATGCATTAAGCAGTAATTTGATTTATAAGGATATCAATTTTCTTTGTTAACCAACATTACTTAAAATAGAAATAATGGTAGAATAACATTTTTAGCGAAAAATACATTTTAAATTATTCAACGATCCATTTAACATCAGTGAATAATACTGAAGTTTCTCATTCTAATTTAAAATGAGAAGATCATCTTAAAAGAATTTAAGTGGTTTGCAATATACATGCAACTCAGTCTTTTGTTTTGCAAGTACAGCGCCCCATCCTCATGTCCAAATGTCTGTGCTTCTTTGTATAGCAGCACTGACTGCAGTCCCAGTGCCGTTCACGGTGCTGCAAAAGGGAGCCAGCCAAATGAGTGCTGGTGGATAACTGCAAGTCACCACTTATTATAAAAGTAAGCCAGTAGTTATTCCTAATAATAGTCAACAGTTGTATTTCTTCAAATAATTTTTGACCTCAGATTCTACTTCTTAATAAATTTTATTTTCCCGCTTTCCTTTACATTTTGAGGTTGACATGCCATCTTTAAGGAGGTTGCCTTGCGCTTGATGGGGAAAGAGAACTGTCTGGGTTTAGTTTATCATGCATCTGAGATTCTTAAATGATTATCAAATAAAACATGAAAATAATTTTAAACATTAATCTCAAATAAATATTAAAATAAAGTTCTGCAGCATCTTTAAAACAGGTTATATATCATAATAGATATGAATATATAGCTATAAATTGATTTCAGTGTATAACAAATATTTCTGCATTGTTAACTCTTGCTGTCCTGTTGTTTTATAATTCTCTTTTTACAATTTCTACTAGAGATCTCTCCCTGTGTACTTTACTATCATTCTAGAATCTATATTTAGAAAACCAAACTTTCTGCTTCAGCACATTTGACATGTGATTATCAGACTGATTTTCTTAATTATTACATGTCAACACCTTGTATAGTTTTAATAGTTTTTTTAGAGAATATTGTTGGACAGTATTGCAGATGCCCTCAACATCCTGGGCTTATATTATTTTACTGTTTTCTACAATATGTAGTCTTTTGGAAGAAAGAAGATCAGCTTCTACTGAACATCTACCATTTCAAATTAGTATCCTTGGAATATTTGTTTGCTTAAATTAGTTTAATATTCTCAATGCCGCAAATGAGGTAAGTTCTTAAACTTTTATATATTAGAAAATAAATTGATGCCCCTTCTAACCAATACTTCACTTTCAACAATACCATGGCCTTCCTCCTCCTTCTGCAACTTTGCATGTGGCCAGGATGATTTATAATTCTTCTTTATATTCAAGTCATGTCCCTAAATCAAAATTTAACTTATATCTCATTTACTCCATAAGCTGCTGATAATGCAAATAAGTGTGAATTTATTATCTGAAATTATATTTCCCTTAAAATTAAAACTTTATAAATTATAAGTAAGTTGAGGGCACGGCAATAATTTTGTTCTTTATTGAATCCCTCAAACCTGGTACATACCTGGTGCGGGAAGAATAAATAATGTATGTGTATTGATGAACGAGTTCCTGTGTTTATATCACTCTAACATTCCTATAAACGTTAATAATCTTTGCAAAACATAGACTATATTTTTATTACCATGTTTCTAAATATTCTAAAATGAACCTAATTTTGGAGGCAGCCTGAATGCTGACTTTATGAACAGTACATAATATAGGTGGTTAAATAACTTTTTCTCCAGTTAGAAGCTCATCTTCAACAACTCCTAGGAAAGACATAGACATGTGTCACATTTCAAATATTTTGTTTCTGCTTTTGATTTGGTTGTTCTAAAAATAAACTGTACCTTCCGGCTCAGAACTTGTTAGAAGGACAATTTAAGTCAAGGGAGATACCATTCTTTTATCTGTTCTTGAATAGTGTCCCACCAGTTTATTAGTGAGAACTAAAATTTTGTCTCAGAATCTCATAAGTATTGAATATGCACACAATGAAAAAGTGCTTCTGAGACACGTTTGCTTAGGTTAATACAGGGGTATATGTAAAGTTAATATTCCTTGCAAATTATTCATGAAAACGCATAAGAACTTACACTAAAAATCTTTGGAACATAACATTTTAAAGGGATATCTGAACAAGTTCATAAATAACATATTTTAAATTCCCATATCATCCATCCCCCTGCCAATATTCTGTACAAATGAGGTTTATTTTTTGTTTAGTTGAACTACATATTAAAGTTAATCCTATTTCATATCCTTTCAAGTTTTCTTACAATTTTTTTTTTTTTTTTTTACTCAACATTAAAATTTCTTTCCACTTCTAAAAGTGAGGAGCTTCCACTATTTTGTAAGAATCAGAATGTAGCAGACTCAGAGAATTACACTGAGTCATTACAGCAGTGTGGTGAAGGCCATGAGTTTTGGATTCAAGTAGATGGGTCTGAGGCGGGTTTTACAATGTATTAACAGTATAACAGTATGGACAAGTTATTTAAACTTTATATTAGTTTAGCTAGAATTTGTTAAAAATGACTTTTTGTTTAAAAGTTGAGTAAAGAACCTAAAATCTTATTATGGAGATTTAAAGATGTAATTAATTTAAAGCAGTTGACTAAAACCTACTTACTATTTACTAGTATTAGATTTAGAATATTATTTGCTATAACACCTTGTGGAAGTAAAGTTTTTAATATATGCAATTCATTATTGTTAATAATGTAAGTAATTTCATAATTGTTGCTAACCCTTTAGAATATTAAATTACTATTGACACAAAAGTCAAAATACTTTCCCATCATTTGCACCTCTAATTTTGAATTCTTTTGAGTATTACTATTGTTTTGACATCCAAAATATATTTAAAACTCAGATTTTTTAAATGTGAGTTTTTAAAATATTTTTAAAAAATCTCTAACCCATATCAAGTGATAGAAAAACATAGTGGGAAAATAATATCTAACTTCAGAAGATATTTTATCTATATAGCAAGTGAAACATCAAGTGATGCAACAAAACTGGGAGGAAACTAAGATTCTATATTTGGAATTTGATTTTACAAAAATATTAGTTTCAAAATATCTGTTTCATAAAATAATTTCCAACTCTATCCCAAACATGCAAGCACATAAATGTCTGTGCAAATTTTTTATTTTTCTGAGATTTAATGTTCTCAGAATTTTAAAATACACAGATGGCCATAGTGCTCATGATCTTTGGGAAGTCTTGCTCCCTAATGCCTCTGGGTGTGTTGAGCTTTGTTTGTGAGAATGGTGTCAGTCTGTTAGAACAGCTTGGCCCATTTTAACAGAATTTCATTCTAAATTAAAGATAGCAAGATAAAGCTTGTAGTTTAGTAGGGGAAACTTGAATTCTATTGCCAGCTCTCAATGAACAAAAAATATTTTTCACTGCATAATTTATGCTTCTTTTTTATTTAAAAGAAAATAATTAATTTTAGCATTCTATTTAAAATTGCATCATATACACAGAGTAAAAATGATGTGACTAAATTTAGTATTTTATCAGCTATATGGACTGGATATAAAAGAAAAGTGTATTTGAGTTTTGCTTCTAGCAATTCACATCTGCATGGTTGCATGTTCTTTAAAAAAGCATTTAATTAAACTCAAAATATTATGAGCTTTTGTCGATATGCAGATCCCAACTGAAAGTATTTATAAATGCTTAACAAATTGGGCCTATGTTTGCATAAATTGATGTTGTTTCTATTATTATCATTATGGATATTATGAAGTTAGAATCTTTTTTATCATATTTAGTTCATACAGAATAGATGATGACCTGGGTATACTAAAAAAAAGTGTTAAATTAAACTGATACATAAAGAATATCTACTTTATACACACCTGATGTTAACCATTGTGTACATATTACATTATTAAAATGGTTATTTTACAAATGGAAGCCATGAATTCAAAGATTAATTTCTTGTTTAATGTTTATACTCACAAAAAATAGTTTACCCAACATTTAAACCTAGGCCTGTCTCTAAAGCTGCATCTGGTGTCCCATTGTATTTGGTATCAAAATTATATTAAGGCTTCTGCATTTTGGGAAATTTTACTCCCTATAAGATCATATCAGATGCAATATCATTAATTTATAGTCTAAATCAATTTTTTGAAAATAAATCAGTAGTCAATTTATTTATTATATCAACATTACAAGAGGAATAAATTCTATTAACATTAATGAATTAGATGTTAGAATTGTTTACTGATAAAATAATCTCATATAACCTTGTCTGAGACTTTTTTACATATTGTTAATAATTTTAACAAATTTTTTTCAGGAGTAAATATAAATCACATTTAAAACCCAGCTATTATGGCAAAAGGCAGTGTGAATAAGTTCCAAAGCATGTAAATTGCTAAAAATACAACTAATAATACAATTACTAAAATAATATATAACTGACACTAGTGATTTCAAGTCATTTGTGTTAAATAGTTGCATTTCTAAGTCTGATACTTAATAAAAATTTGATTCCTCACATATAGTAAGATGATGCTAGATATTATAAAACAAGTCACATAGTTTCCTATTTTATATCCATTAATGAGAATTAACAATAAAAATTATGGTATGATAAATTTCATTCTGTGCTATATCCTTACCTAATGAATTACTGATCCACAGATATGATAAGATAAAAAATTAAGTTAATTAACTTTTTGAGTCATCAGTTAATTAAGCTAGGTAATGAAGAACTACATGTAGAGCAAAGAAATCATTGACCCAAAGTCAAAGAATAAAGTTAAAGGCTTGTAGAATATAATTATTTGTGCAGTATATTATACTCTTACAGTGTCTTAAAGTATGGTTTTACTTTTTGCCCAGTGTGTGTGTACACATCTATACATGTAGTTTTAAGAAAGGTAAAGGTATCCCAATACTCTTATTATTAATGCTGCCTTTTATTTTCTTTATATGGTCTCTGCATTCCATACAAAATATTTAGAAATGGAGACACACTTTGCAGGAGTTTTAGAATGTTAAAAGTTAACATGCAGCAGTGAAAATATAACAGTTGTCTTTGATGAACTCATTTTGTAAATGAAAAGTTTCAGATTTTCCTTTTAAGAAAAATTACTTGCATGGTGATCTAGATTTTTTACAAACTAAAAAGGAAAGGAAATAAGAAAATAAGAGTCTTTAAAATGCATCCATTGTAGAGTCATGCATGTCATCCAGTATGTACCTTTTCTAGAGGCATTAATAATGTAGAGAACCAAATTTTTGTCCCTGGAGTGCACTCTCCCAAGATACCTGCATGGCTCCTTCAGTCAAGTCTCTTAGTAAATGGAACATTATCAGATAAGCTTTTGGTGAACACTCTGTTCAGGTTATTCCCCTTTCTATCTCTGTTCTCTAACCTTGTTTCATTTTTTGTTGTAACTCTTATACCAACTAACACACATGTGCTCAGCTGTTGTTGATGATGTTGTTGTATTATTAACGCTCTCACTAGCACATAAGTCCACAAGGACAGAGACTTTGCTTTTGTTTACTCCTCTCTCCCAGCAACTACCACAGTTATGCACTCAAAATTTTTATTGACTATTGAATGAAAGAACACGAAACATAAAACAAACCCCAAACAGATTTAAATAAATAAATTAGTATGGGTATTAAAATATTTGTGTAGTAGGAAGTATTTAATCAAAGAAACAATCATTACTGTAGTTATAATATAGCTATGAAAGTTATAACTTTAATACTCACCTTCACAGTCTTCTAAGGATTTTCTTCTCATAGAAATCTGTGATGTTAAGAACACTGAAAATACACTTTCGTCACAACCCACACTTGGCAGTGAGGCAGAGAATTCTGCACATAGAAAACACAAAGCAAGTCAGGGGGTGGGAGGTTCAGCATTTGGTGTCATCCAATGTGTGAGGCAGATGCTGGGAGGTGGCCTGGACACATAGCAGTGCCTCTGAGATGTGTGCTGGATTTCCAGAGGGTTTGACAGACTCAGGTGGGATTCTAGGAGGAGATTTTGATTTATCAATGAGTTACCAATGGATTCATAAATTAAATGCTACATGTTCTAGTGATTTTGTCTCTCAGATCATTAACATCTTCCTTCTCTCTTTCTTATCTGTATGTCATTAGTACATTTCCTTTTTATGGACTGTCAAATAGATAAGTGTAATTCACTTTTATTGGTCTCCCGATTTACCTTCACAAGTCTCTACTATATCTGATGCTCTGCTTCCAGATGATCTATTTTTTATTCAAAACATATATTGTCATCTCAAGATTCAAGATTCCTCAAAGCATTCATTGCTAAAGATGTTATTACTATTTTTGTTCTTGGTGGTGACTGTCAGTCTCCTGCCACCTGGACTATACACTCTCAAAAGGAAAGGATTGTTTTTCGCTGTTATGTTTCTTGATGTACCCCCAGTTAAGATACGCTTGATAAATATTTATTGAATAAATACCAATAGTCAAAGAAGTGTGTCTAGTGTTTCATTTAGTTCTGATCAGGCCTAGGACCATAAGCCGGACAGTGATTTCTAACACTGTTTTTTTCTTATATAACAACTCTTCCATCTGCCTGACCCTGTCCCCTTTCTTGATCACATCTTTCCTCTCTCTGGGCACCTCCACACTGCCACTGCCGGCACATAGGCCAACCCTGATATTATTAGCTCACCCTTCTTCATCGTCACCCAGGATGACGCCCTATCCTGAGCAGCTGTTATTGAGTAAACACACATAAGGCATAAAACTCATAGCATCATTTAGGAAGTAGCAAGTACTAGAATGCTGGGGAGCTTAAACAAAGGGAAGAGGGAGGGAAGGTGAAACTATACAGTTATGAAAGGTCTTGTCAATCCTATCAGATATGGAGGAGAGAGAGAGAGAGAGATGTTGGACTGGGATGGGGCTGTAATCATTACCACAGTCTCCTAAATGACCTCTTTGCATCACAGTGTCCTCATCTTGGTGTTTCCTTTTAGCACTTTACTGGCTCTTGTCACAAGTTTTACCTGGTGAAATAGACCTTTCAAATGCTGAACTGGTTTTAAGATACAAGCAGATATCTGAGACCCATTAAATGAATGGGACAGAGAGGGTAAAAATACTCAAGCTTTTTCTGCCTCAACTTGATTTGCTCCCTACTGGCTGGGAGTTAAAATCGTAAGGTGCCTGTTTCCTTTTAGGACACAGCTGTCAGCCTGTGGGAAAAGCAAAGGCAGAATGTGAGGTGTAGGCTGATATAGTAAAGAGTAGTTCCCCCTTTTCTCATGGTTTCACTTTCTGTGGTTTGTTACCCAGCATCAACCACAGCCCAAAAATATTAAATAGAAAAGCACATTAATAAGCAACTTCTAAGTTTAAACTGTGGCCATCCTAAGAAGTGAAATCTCCCCCCATCCTGCTCTGTTGTCGCCCAAGACATGAATATCCACACTGTGTGAGCTCCCAGAGCGTCAGTCACTGAGTAGGCATCTTGACTAGCAGGTCCACTGCCCAGGGGTATTGTGTTTAATACCCCTTATTTTACTGAATAATGGCCCCAAAGTGCAAAAGTAGTGATGCTGGCAAATGGATATGCCAGAGAGAAGCCATACAGTTCTTTATGTAAATGAAATGGTGTGTATGTATAGAAAAAACAACTGGCACATATAGGGTTCAGTGCTATCCGCAGTTTCAGGCATCCACTGGGGATCTTGGAGAGTCTAACCCATGGGCAAGGGGTGACTATTGCGTATCCTTAGTTTGCCTTGTTTGAAATTTATAACATTTTCGTCACCTTGGGTATATATATAACTATCACCCTCTAGAAAAATCTTGATTCAATTCAACTAACCTCAAGTCACATTCACTCAGGATCATGTTAAAGATAATGGAGGCACAGGAAGCTGGACACACAAAGGCCTCACGTCGAGGGCCATGTTGCCATCGAGAGGAGAGAGCCAGGGAGAGAAGCGGGGAAAGTGGCATGAGAACAGGAATCTGGAAGAAGGCGGCTCTGCGAGTTACAGGACGCCCACGGTGACGTTCGCAACCTGGGCTCCTTTTCCAAGGCTGGCCCTGGTTGTGACACCACTTGTGACTTTGCTCAGTGCACGAAGAAAAAGATGGATTTTCAGGCAGAGCTTTTTGTTCAACGCACCTGGAAGACTGGCACCTGATTCTGTATTCATCTATAAACAGTACATTGATTTGGAGACAATTTTTCCCTTCCTCAGTGATTTCACTAAAGATGGAAGGAGTACAGAATTTTCTTTGCCAGAAAGAAAAGAAACCTTATATTGTCTCTCTTTTTAATGAAAGGAAGAACAAAATGGAATTGAACTGAATTGAAAGATGACATGAGGGGAATGGGCATGGTGCGAAAGGAGGTGACACAGGTGTCATATAGGGACTTTCAGCCAGGTAATCCTATCATTGAAGGGTGAGCTTGTGTGAATGCTGTGTGTGTATGAGTTTTCTAGCCACAATCTTACTCTTGTGGTTTTTCCAATAGTTGACGTTTTCTAATGTAAAAATCTTTTGTCTAATGTCTTTTCAAAGGAATGAAGCTCTAGCACAAACATTTGACCACTTTTTCAAATCTTTACCTGTGAGGGATGCCCTAAATGACTGAAGGACTAGCGTAGTGATGAATGGTGCAAAAACAATGTCGCTATGCAACTGAGGCCAGTTATTAATTTGTTACAGTTGAATGCATCTGCCATAAAGCTCTCTTTATGCGGGCCTTTGAAAAAGAGAGAGGGGGAGGGAGACAGGGGGAGGGGAGGGCGAGGGGGGACACCACAGTGAAATATTTCTTAAACAAGATCTGTTCTTGCATACAACACAATGTCACTTTCACAAACTGATATTCAGGGGAAAAGAGAAAAATTGTTACAAATTTCCTTCAGCTTTTCTCCAAATATTTTAAATTAAAGAGTAGCAATGAGAGAAAGTTTCCACCTTCCCACCTTGTCTCTCTCCATGTGCACAGGCGTAAGTACCTGGAAATATGTATTGCTGCTACACAAGGTGGCATTCTTATACTTACATGCTGGGATTTCTTATATGCCTTTGAGCTTTTAAGTACTGAATAATTAAAATATGCATTGCCATTTTTTGACATTTAAATGTCTATTTAAAACTCACAGCTTCATCGGTTTTAAATTGTCTAGACTAGAATCATCTGCTGGTTAAAGAATTCTTCTACCCCCAATTTCCTTTACTTCACTCTCATTTGAATATAGGAAAACTTATTTTCTATGCCATAAACTGTTTTCATGTAAAGTTATATATTTAGAGCAACATGTTGGAAAAGTACTGCACTTTTACAGCAATTGAATAATGAATCATACCTAAATCTGTGTCTTAGCCATGCCAATTTCACAGAATCTCATGCTGTTTTGGCTTTTTGTTTTATTTTGTTTTGTTTTTAAGTATTCACAGTAAATTTTAGGCACAATTCTCAGAGATGTTACAATAGTCTTATGTATCAACAGTGTTTTAATTTCCACATTGGTTAACTCTGGATAGTATACACCAAGTACTCTTCTCTAATTGTGATGGTGATGTTTCCAGTAAAAATTAAAGCTCTTTTTATTTTATTTTTGATTTTATTAAAGCTCTTTTTTGAAATGCATTTATTAATTTGAGAAAGGAAGGGGAAGAGAGAGACAGAGACAGAAACAGAAACATCGATTTGTTGTTCACTTATTTATGAATTCATTGGTTGATTCGTGTATGTGCCCTGACCAGGGATTGAACCCACAAACTTGGGTATCAGGAGCACACTCTAACCAACTGAACCACCCAGCGAGAGCCATCATATGTTTTTAATGAGTTCTAATTTCTACGTATAGGTAAATAATGTTGAAATTTTACATAATGCCCTAAGCACACGGTGTAATTAAAATTCAACCAAGTGTTTTGTCCTAAGGCAGATGGTTTGCTTTATGATGAGCAAGCACATCCTCTAAAATTGGTCCAGGTAAGAGAATTTGTCTCCTAATAAATAGAGTTACTTGAGATGTGAGCCAAGTGAAATAATTCATTTATTGTAATATGATTTGAAAAGGTGAACTTTTTTCAAAACTGAAAACCTACAGAAAGTTAATTTAAATACTAATTTGTAAAGACTTTTAAAATTCAACGAAGATGAAATGATCTGGGAAAATTAGAAAAAATAATTTTAAAGATAGAGGAAATGAAGGAAATGATATGAAGAATATGAAAGTAACAAAGAGTAAGATTGAACCTTAGGAGTATAAGGTAGAAAAAAAAGGCAGTCTTAAGGAAGGGACAGGTATTGATGCCCTCTATAACCTTCATATAATTTCCACAATTTTATTCCTGATCATCAATATCTTTGGACCATTTTGCCAGTAAGTTCTCTGTGACCTTCTTTCTTTCCTTCTTTTTGAGGGCATTCCTGTCAGAAATTAAGAGACTTGGAAGCAGAAAAGTTCTGCTGGCCACAACATAGTAACCTGGAGCCAAGAAAGGAGGGGCAAGGGTAGTCGAGACAATGAGCAGAAGCCCAGCAGAGACTTGGAGGAGAGGTATTACTGCATAATTTCCCCAGTTTGCTTCCCATTTTAGAGTGAAAATATCATGAGGCGACCAGAGATTCTGTAATTGGATACAGTTAGGAGACATTTCGAAGTACCTGTATTACCTGAAGCTATATTGCTATTATTTTATTCAAGATTAAGAGGTTCATTCAAGTTAGTAGCATTGAAGGAAATGTGTTGAAAAGTAGATCATAAAAGGGGGGAAACTGAAATGAGTGAAACTGAGGCTCTGGCTGATCACACGAGCTGTCGATGTTATGGGGATTATGTGTACTGCATCGCAGGTGATGGAGTCTGACTATATTTAAAAATCAAACATAAGGCATTGCTATAAAATGTGTCTTTAAGAACTTTATTTCAAATCTGCATGCTAAAATGACTCTATTGGCAAAGCAGGACAGAATATAAGATTCAAATATCGTGTCACATTTATATTTGCATTTTTTAAAAACAAAGCTATGTAACCCTGAAACCCTCCTTAATGAACTCAACAAGGAATTAAGATAATTTTGAACATACATAAAATACCACAGATTGAAATGCTTTTTGCCACTGGTGTACAAATGTTAATAAACATAGAAATTACAAAGCCAAAATAATGCTTGTGGTTCCTCACAGAATGTGAGATGGCAAGTTTATAAAGAAATAGTTTGTTCTAATTCTACTCAGGGCAGGTCAAGGTGAGATAAAAATAAATGTAACTTTTTTATTCAGATGTTTTTCCCTTTGATCTCATTCTTTTGTGTGTGTGTGTGAGGTTGTAAAAGGTCTTCTTGGTCAGGCAATGGAATTTTAGCGCTAGTATTTTCACAAAGGTGTGAAGTTCTTTGCTTTGTGTTCTCTGATCCCTGAATGCTCACCTGGCATTAAGATTCTGCCCTATTTATTTGGAGTCAATAATGCAGCTTCATGAGATGTGAGCACTAGAATATTACCTTTGTGCACTAATTAATTGAATATGGTAATGAGGGGATGACTACAAAGTCAAAGTAGGAGAAAATGAGAAATAAGGCAATTTATTTACTGGTGCATAAACAGTGAAAGCAGGTTTTACTGTTTCTAAAACAATTGTTTTGAATAGATATATTTTACGTATATAGTCACATACTCATTATATTTGAATACATATATTATTAGAAGAGTCCATTTTACTTTAGCTTTTTAAATTGAAAAATAGTGATAATGCCTTAAACCTAAGATATCAAGCTAAACTCTGTAACTATTATATAATTCTTACACCAAATTACTAAATAAAAAATGGTTAATTTGTTTTTACATTGTTTCACAAGTTTTAATTTTGTTTCTTGAATATATATTATTGCACTTTTTTATCCAAATCTTTACATTATGAACTAGAGTAGAAAGTTTCTTGACCATCACTGCTAAAATTTAAGAGCAAAAATAAAACTGTATTTTTAAGAAATATTTTTAATAATTATACAATTATACAATTGTTTTAACAGTCAATTGCAATTGTTCCAAAAATTGTTAATAATAGTCAGTCACAAATGTGCGATTTTATTTTTATTTTTTTAATGAAATATTGTTTGCTTAGGTTAAAAGGTCTCTGCTCACACTATCCAACCCACAAAAATAAAATCTGTGAGCCTTTAACTAAAAAGAAATTAATAAATAATTTTTGGAGGGGTTGATGCTTGATCATTTCTTTCATATTCTAGGACTTTTTTTCCATGAAAAGTTAAAGTATGCCCATAAGATATGTAAACTATATCATGGAAATGTGTTTTATTAGTGTCTCCACACAAAGTTGATTAAGAGAAAGAGATCTAAAGTTATGGAGTTAGAGTTTATGACCAGTATCACATCTAAAATGTTACTATTGTTTTCAAAGATGAGGCTGTGAAAGGTAATTACAGTGGTTTTCCACCAAATGACCCTTTGGCCACTGTTAAAGAGAGAATATTTTTTAGAAAACGGAACTGATGAAGAATAGCATTTCTATGGCCTATTAAATATAATAATTATAAAGTATTGTTAATATAATTTTTGGCATTTGTATGTTAATTTGTAGTGTTTTATTTATTTTTTAAATTCTTTAAGGTAATATACTCTCACCAAGAGTAGTTGCTTCCAGCATAAGGAAGCAGTGAAGAAATTCATGTTTAAATTTAGACAATTTTTTAATAATGCTTGATTATTTCAGAATGGGAACAGTGGTTAAATATAGAAATATGCCAGTAAAGAGTAAGGATATTATATCTGTTGTGTTCTCACCAGAAATATCTGTTCCATAATGATGAATCTATCGATCTATTTATCGATCTACAACCTTTACAATACCAAACAATAAATTACCTACTTTCCTAACTGTAGCTGTTGTTGAAATAATGTCTTGTGTAATTTAAGTATCTTTAAATACCTTTATTAATATGATTCATTTGTTTTATTCTCTTATTTATTTTTCTTTCATCTACTGGCTATCTCAGGTTTCTTTCCATTTCTAAATCTATCTGTGAAAATGGCCAGCCTCATTTCTGTGATTAAAAATACAAGTGGCTATCACTGTGGAAAACATTCCTATTTTAATAACTGATATATTACAAAGAAATAGTCTAAGAATGTTTTTCTCTATATTTTTTCACTTAGTCAAATATGTATAAAATGACTTTCATAAAGGATTTATATAACTGATATTTCAGAGCAAGCTTAGCATTAACTCGGGCTTCTCGGTGAAAACAGGGTTCATAAAAGGTAATGTGCATCTGAGTCATCTGGGGGTGCTTGTTAGACGTGCAGATCCTTGGATGCACTCCCATATTCACTGAAGCAGAATTTCTGGGGGAAAACTTTCTTAGGCAGATAAATGTGGATCATGCTCTAGCAAAGACTTAGCTGTATGAATGAAACTAGCTAGCCTCATAAAAACTACAGATTTAAATTCCTTCTGTGTTCTATGCTACACATCTTAAAATTCACAGAGTGCAACAAAATTAGCCAGTTTTCTTTTCTATAAAAAGGGAACTAACATTTGTCAAAAAGCTGGAAATTGAAAGTGTAGAATTCAAATGCAGATCTGTCTGGCTCCCAAATTTGTGCACTTTCTGCAGCAATATGGACATCAATTTTAGTTGAAGAGTTTCTTGCATGAATGTATAAATTACTTTTCCATCTTTCATTGCATAATCATATAGGGAAAAAAGAAGAAAATGTGAAGTAGGTTTTGCCTACATTTAAGTTGCACCTTTCACAGCACCATTAGTTTACAATTTTAATAATGTGAATGAAAATTTTACCTTCTTCCCCTCCCAAACTACTATGTTCTTCATATATTAGTTTTCTTAAGATTTTTCTTTCCTCAATTAAATATCTTCCTAATGTTCTACTTTTTAAAACTCATGTTGTGCTTTAAGTTCTGTCTTAATTTTAAATGCTTTTGTTCTTGAACTTTAATCTCTTACCTCTACAACACTTTGCTTCAAATAAAATGAATAAAGCCTGGCCAGTGTGGTTCACTTGGTTGAGCATTGTCCCATGAACTAAAAGTCTGCTGGTTTTATTCCTGCTCAGGGCACATTCCTGGGTTGTGGACTCAATCCTTGGAAGAGGGGGTGCAGGAGGCAGCCAAGAGATGTTTCTCTCACTCTCTAAAATTCAATTTAAAAATATTTTTAAAAAATAAATAGAAACAAATGTGAGTAAAAAAATATTGCAAAGCACTTTAAAGTTTTTATTTTATTTTTATTTTGTACTCTATTTACAGAAAAGTTGCAAAAAGTATATGAAAAATTTCCATATGCCCTTTACCTACATTTCACAAATATTAAGTATTTTATTACATTTACTAGTCATATCCCTCTCTCTCTCCCTCTTTCTCTCTCCCTCTCTCTCTCCTTCTCTCTCTCTCTCTGTTTCTCTCTCTCACCCTCCCTCTCTCTCTCTTTCTCCCTCTCTCTCTCTCCCACATACACCAATATATATGCCCTGGAATGAGTAAGCTACACATATGAAGTCACAGTGCAATTTTCTAAATCAGTAAATTAATATAATTATGTAATTTGTTGACATTCTAATTTCATCAATTGTTTCACTAGAAGCAAACTAATTTACTAGCACCCAATCACAGATCCATGATGTATTACATAGATATCACATCCTTTTCGACTCTGCAAATTCAAAAATATATATATGTTTCAGGACTTTGGCATTTTGAAGATGGAAGAACAATTATTGCATAGATGTCCTATAATATGTATTTATCTTGTAATTCATCATGGTTAATGCATTCAGCTTATGCTTTTATGGCAGAAGTTCCACAGAATAGCTGTTTTCAAAGATTCATAAAAAGAAAGCTATGATGAAGAATGGCTCTATTACTGATGATGTTAACTTCTTTAACTTGGGTTAGGTGAGTATCTGCCAGGTTTCTCCATTGTCAAGCTACTATTTTTCTTTTTTACAGTGAAGATTTTATAAAATTAGCAATATTTGCTACTTTAACAAGAACATTCTTAATTGAAATTGTTATGCTTTTTCCTATGAGTACATGACACTGAAAAATACAATGACTATTACAGATTAGTGCCACTGTCTTGATTCATACTAATATGTAAGATATTTTATGTATTTATTTTATTTTAATCATTTTTATTTTTTAATTACAGCTGACATCCAATATTATATTAGCTTCAGCTGTACACCTCAGTGATTAGACATTATATAACTTACTAAGTGATCATCCCAATAAATTTCATACCCATCTGACACCATACATAGTTATTAGAATATTATTGACTATATTCTCTATGCTCTGCATTACATCCCCATGACTATTCTGTAACAACTAATTTGTACTTCTTAATCCCTTCATCTTTTTCAGCCATGCTTCTGACCCCCTTCCCATCTGGCAACTGTCAAAATGTTCTCTGTACCTATGAGTCTGTTTCTGTTCTGCTTGTTTGGTTGTTTGTTTGTTTTAGATTCAATTGTTGATATGTATTTATTGCCATGTTATTGTTTATATTTTTTTACCTTTTTTCTCTTCTTCTTAAATTAGACCCTTTAACATTTCCTGTAGTACTGGTTTGGTGGTAATGAATTCTTTCAGCTTCTTCTTGTCAGGGAAGTTCTTTATCTTTCCTTCAATTCTAAATAATAGCTTTGCTGGGTAGAATAATCTTGGTTGTAGGTCCTTGCTTTTCATCCCTTTGAATATTTCATGCCAGTCTCTTCTGGCCTGCTTAGTTTCTGTTGAGAAATCATTTGACAGTCTTATGGGAGCTCCCTTGTAGGTAACTAATTGCTTTTCTCTTGCTGCTTTAAGAATCTCCCTTTGTCTTTAATCTTTTGCATTTTAATTATGTGTTTTGGTGTGGGTCTCTTTGGGTTCATCTTGTTTGGAACTCTCTGTGCTTCCTGGACTTAATATGTCTATTTCCTCACCAGGTTAGCAAAGTTTTTTGTCATTATTTTTTCAAGTAACTTTTCAATTTTTAAATCTCTCTCTTCTTGTTCTGGCACCCCCATGATACAAATATTGGAAGGTTGAAATTGTCCCAGAGGATTTCTTACACTAACCTCATTATTTTGGATTATTTTTTCTCTTTGCTGTTCTGATTAGGTGTTTTTTTGCTTCCTTATATTCCAAAAGGCTGATTTTATTCTCAGCTTCAGCTACTGTACTGTACTGTACTGTTGATTCCCATTAAATTATTATTTATTTCATTTAGTGTATCCATTTCTGACTGGTTATTTTTTATGGTTTCTATGTTCTTTTCCATGCTGTTTAAGTTATCACTAAGTTTCTTGAAGTTCTCACTAAGTTCCTTGAGCATCCTTATAATCATTTTTTTGAACTCTGTATCTGGTAGTTTGCTTGCCTCCATTTCTTTTATGGAGATTTCTCCTGTTCTTTCATTTGGGATCTCTTTCTTTGTCTCCACATTTTGGCTGCTTCCCTGTGTTTGTTTCTATGTGTTAAGTAAAGCTGCTACCTCTCCTGGACTTGGTTGGTAAAGTGGCCTTATATAGCAGGGGGCTTGTAGGGGCCCAGTGGAGCATCTTCCCAGCCGCCTGAGCTAAGAGCTCCAGATACACATCTGGGTGTGCTGTGTGCACTGTCCTGTTATAGCTGAGGCTTGATTGTTATTGGTGTCACTGGAAGGGATCAATCCCCAGGCCAATCAGCTGCAAGGACTGGCTGTGACTACATTAGAACTGCTGTGCAGGAGCCAACCCTATGCAACATGACTTGCTTCAATGGGGCTTGGTGCTCTCTGAGTCTGTCCCTTGAATATGTCCATCATGAAGGTGGTAGGGCTATAATTCAGTGTGGTCTGAAGATGTCCACATGGTGTACTCACTCTAGGGCCTCCCAGGAGGTGTAAGGTCATTCACTCCCTGTGTCCTGTCTGTGCTACCTGGCACAAGATACAGAGTCATCTACAGATGGCTGCTACATGTCCTGGACTTAGAGGTGCCCGTGAAGGCCAAGCTGCAAACTAATCCTGTCTGCCCCTAGTGCCGGGCCTGGGGCCACTTATCATGAGGTACAGGGTACACAGAGGCTAGACGCTGTTTGTTAGAGAAGTTTTAGAAAATCATCAAGACACAGTGATCAGTGTGAACCAGTTTGACGGAGACTCAGATATAGTGTTTGCCTTACTATTTTGTGTGGGGGGTGTGGATCTCAGAAAAGAACAATGGCCTCTGCCAGCAGTTTTGTCTAGGAGAAAGCTGCCCTTCCAGCTCTCACCCTGATGCCAGACAATTCAGTTCCTCCCTGTATGTCTTTGATTCCTTTCATGCTGCTGCCCGGGAGCTGGAGCTGAGAGAGAGTGACTCCAGCAACCCTCTGTCTTAGCCACAATCCTCACTGTTTTTTCAGCCATAAGTTATGGGGCCTTTTCTTTCCAGCTCTGGAATTCCGGGATGTGAGGCCAGCATGTGACTGGCATCCTCACTTCACACAGGGGACCCCTGCAGCTGAGATATCCCTCCCAATATTTAACTGTCACACGTGAGTGAGACCAGCCTATTCTGAGGCTTGGCCCCTCCCTCGAGTCTTGATGTGGCTTCTTCAAATCTCTAGTTGTAGGCTGTTCCTTCTGCTAGATTTCAGGGAAATCTGAGCAATGGTTGTTCTGTAGTTTAGTTGTAATTTTGATGTGGTTGTGGAAGGATTCAAGTACCACATTACCTACCCACTAGCTTAACTGAAAGTCTATGGGAACCAATTTGTAAAGTTACTATTTTTCCCTTGGAGTATCTTGTGGGAGACACTTTGTGACAATATATATTCTCATTCTCACATTTATTATTTTTATGTCCACTAATACATAGATGATTAATGCCTTAAATAATTATTACCACTTATTAATGATATTATATGGAAATTATTACTATTATAGTCAAATGGGAACAATAATTCCATCATTTCTTTTACATTTATTAGTTAAAAATTATTTATAATTTAGACCCTTCTTTTCTCTTCTATCCAAATATCTGTCTATCACCTATCTGTCTATTTTTATTCATAATGGTATAATTGCTTGAATTCTTATTTTATTTCATGGGTTATAAAATATTTTGAGTCATATATTAAGACTATAGAAGAATCATTGAAAGAAAACATTTAGTATTTCTCTTTTACATTTAGGCATCTGATACATTTGGAATGTATTCATATATATGGAGAAATATATTGTTTTAATAATTATATTCTACTTGTTCAATACACTGTTTCCAGTTGTTCTAGGACCCTCATTTAAAAGATAATCTTTCTTACTGTGATTGGAGATTCCACATTTAAGATATAGTCTCCAATATGTTATATACTTATAAGATCTGACTTATTTGTTATTTATGTCTTCTGAATCTTACTTGTATTTTGTCTACTTAAGCAGTCTTACAGTAAGTGTCCTTGAATTTCCTATTGTCTAGCATAGGGATGCTATATTATTTAGTACAAGAATATTCATTTAAATTGTGAATGATCACTTTTAGCTTCAAAAGCATCATCATTTGCATGAATTAAGCTATTTTGTTTAAATTACACTTTTTCTGGTACAAGATAGCTAACCCTGCATCTTTATTGTTTTAACTCCTCTGGTATATCTTTGGCAATTTCTGTTTTTAGCCTTCTCTTAACCACTCTAAATATGTCTCTTATATAAAGCAAATAGTCAAATTTTTATGTGTGAATAAGATTGGAAATAATTTTCATAAGTGATGTGCACATGTATTGAGATAGCTGCTATATTTACTCTCAATTTTGATATTTGACTTTTAATCATATATGTAGAGTATATTTGTCATTTTTCAAGGTCCCCATTGTCTGTTAACTTAATATTTAACTTTTAAGGAATGCTTGGCATTTATTCTATTTATTTTTGTGCTCATACTTTTATTGGTGCACTTACTTTCCTTTTTTCCCATTTATATTTACTACTTGGTTTATTAGTTTTCTAAGATATACCATGACTCCCATATTTTACTATTCAAAGTCCAGAAACTAATTTTACTTTCCCATTAGTCTCTCCCTTCTCCTTGCATATCTAATTGCATTATTTCTACTTACTTTATACGAACATGCATCTGCATACTATTCTTTCACTTGTATTCCAAATTTGTTTAGTTTTAGGTGGAAAGTTAAAAATATTAAATGCTCTTGATCATTTTTTTGCCTATGTTTTTCCTGTCACTTTCTTGTTGAATGAATATTGTCCATTAATAAATTCCTCAAGAAGGGTTCAAGGGTAGAGAGTTTCCTGAGATCTTTTGTGTTTAACATCGTTTTTCTATAGTTTTGAAAAAATACTTAATGAACAAGGGAGGCTATATCGAATCTTTGGTTGACACATTTTCTTGAATATTTTAAAAATGCTATTTTATTTTATCTATATAAATCACTGTTTCTTTTTGCCTGGAAGCATTAGAGAATTTGTTATCAAGGTTTTTGGTAGACTTTTAAGGAATCACTTAAAAAAGAAAATCACTTGCCTAATTTAAAAAAAAACAAAACAAAACACAACTTTCAAAATGTGATAGATATAAAACAATGCTAGAATATTTTGTAGCTCCTTCTTAAGAACTGGAGTCTATTTCCCAACACTTTGAAACTCTGCTGGCCTTGTGATTCACATTGACCAAAGGATATGGTAGAATTTATGCTGTGCAAGTGCCAGAGCTTAAGTCTAAAGAAGCCTTGTAGCTTCCACAGTTGACTTTCATAAAATATTGTCCTGAGACTGACATGCAAAGGATCTAGTCTTGTTTACTACAGGTTGAGAAGCACGGATTAGAAATAACATGCCACAGCTAATAGCTACCCTCTCTGTACGCTCATGAGAGTGGAGCCATCCAGGATCACTAGGCCTGTTGTTTCCTCTTGCTGACATCAGCCACACAAGTGAGTCTGCACATTCAATAGGGGATCCATTCAGCCAACCCACAAAATTTTGAGAAAATTACATTATTGTTGTTTTAAACTACCAGGTTTGGTGATAATCTCTATGTCAGCAATAGTTAATTCATGCAAAAAAACTGATATCTTCACAGACAAAATAAAGCATTAAATATTCAAATAATAATTCCCAAGATATTTTAAAATTAGAAACATGCGTATAAAGATAGTTGGACTAAATTACTTTAAAATTCCTTCCAAGTCCAGAATTCTGTTATATTGTAAATAATACCTTTGAATCATAATGATTTCTCTATCAGCATAAGCTTAAACTAAGGTTTTATCCAAACTATTTTTCTTTGGCCCCAAACACTTCACTTGTCAAAAGGAAATTGACCTTAGAGATCTGAGGACTGGTTAGTATGCACAGTACCAACCTGTGAAGTAGTCAAGATCATGCATTACTCAGCCCAGGCCATTTCTGCAAATTCAGTTTCTTTGAGAGGAATTGCTTCTCTGGCATAAACGGCAGCCTAAGCTGCACAATCTCCTGATGTCCAGTTTAGATTTCTTTAAAGTAGAGCTAGGTCTTCATGATTCTTGATGCTTACAAAGCAAGTTTAATGGAAAATAAATCTGTATTTTAATACTTACATCCCCAAACTCTCAGAGTCTTTTTTACCCACACTGAATATATCAGAAAATTAGCCTCTCAATTTTATGGGTCATTTCTAAGAACTCAACTAAATTTGTATAAAATTAACTTTTCTTTCTTTTCATGTTTCTATTTCATTGAAACATTTATTTGAACTAAACAACTGTAGTAACAGTATGCCTGATAGAATTCTTTTGAGGGAACAGACACAAATGACTAGTATTGGTATGTAATGATTAACAGGGGCAAGTGGGAGAGTGGACTATATGAGAGAGCAGTCTAATACCCATCAGTGTTTACTTTTGTGCTTCATTCAGTAGTTTAAAAAGAGAATTTAATTATCAGTTAAAAGACAAAACATTTAAGTGGAGGCCATATAAGAAATCTCCTGTTGTATTTTTGTGAAATAGAATACATAATTATAAAAGTATAATGTGAAGATATATAAAGGTATACTGTTAAGAACCAAAAAATGAGTGATGAATGTACTTAGTGTAATTAATATTTACATGCAAAAAAATTCTTATATTCACTTAAATTAAATTTTTGAAAAAAATATTTAAAAACTGACTCCAAATCATCAAAATAGTGAAATTATAATAAAGGAATCTATTATGAATGTAGTTAAATAGCAATTAAGAGAACAGTATTTAAAAGATTCTGATAATTGATCAAAGAGGGAATCAGTCATGAACACATATTGTTATTGATTCAATAACTTCTTAATATTTATTTATGAAAAATTATTTGAATTACAATATACGTTGCTCTAAAAAAATGCCTTAGTGTATGCATATAAGCTAACAATAGATATATCTCTGAACAATAGGTTTAAATAATTTATGAGTGATATTGTATTAACACTTTACTGATGATATGGTTTAAAGTGAAATAGGATGTTAATAAAATGTATAGTTGTAACAAACAATGAAAAATATGTTTTACTTTTTAAATATAGCGCAGTAATAAAATAAATGTATACTTTTAAATATAATTGAAAAATGTAAAATTACCTTCTTGGGAGAAAAAAAATAAAAAGAAAGCCTTTCAAAAATTATAATATTGAAGTAGTGTGTTTAATAATGTGGGAAGCTTAAGTAGAAATTGAAGAACAAATCAGGTCAGTATTTACAATTCTTCTGTTTGATAAAGACCTACCACCACACTACACACACACACAAACACACACTCACACACATGTGCGCTCACAAAAACACCTGGATCACAGTATTTAATGTAACAGGTTTCCTTTTAAATACTGGCATTAAGACATTGAGATAAACCTAATTAGCTAGATTAGTACATTTTTTAAAGTTAAGAGCAGTTATTTTCTGTTTTTTCATAGATCTTATTATCCTGCTCCCTGAGATATAATACTTCAAGGTCCCTTAAAAAAGTGTTTTTTATTTAAATTACTGTACAATTTAGAGACTATGTAATATGTGAAATTTGTGCTAATTATGCTATATTGCAAAGGAACATAAAAAAACCTCAATAATACACCTAAACAGAGTAGAAATACAAAAGTTAATTGACATGATGAAGGGTGTAGGAAGAAATCTAAGTAATATAAAGTACAAGAGAAGGGATAAAATTAGAGGCAAAGTACCAAACATTAGTAAAACTTATCACTAATCTATTAAGTTATTGAAGAGTCTCCTTTGAGAAGAGATAAAGCCTTATTACTGGCTAGATATCTAAAGTTTGGCAGGTATAAAGAGATGTACTGAAGGAAGTAACTTGTCCCTGGTCCAATCACTTGAAGTGAAGAGGGAGTTTTATAATCTAAAGCATATTTTGCATTTCTAATTTGGGCAATTATTTGTTGCCAATAGCTTGATCATAATTTCCATAAAAAATCTAATATGATATATGAATTTAGGCATGCTGTGACAAAGTGTCTTAAATATCTGAATAACATTATGTCAGAAGGTAGTCTGAATCATTTCTTGAGATAAGAATTCCACATTATTCATCTCTTAAAGAAAATCAAGTATTAAAAATAAAGTCTATAGGGTTTCTTGACTAGTATACTCGCCAACTTATATATTATTTTAAAAGTATATTGTTTTTATCCAGTTTAACATAAGAACAAACTCACAGGTTGGAAACATTGAAAAAATCAGGTAATAAAAATCCCAGCATAAACAAAAAGTTATTTTCAAAGGAATAATATAAATTATTTTACATGGAATATCATGAGTAAAGAACTTTGTCTTTAGGTGAAAAATAAGTTGTAAAGTTTATATAGAGAAAAAATAAGAGCAAAGATCTGAATGAAAGTTACAGTGTTAAAACATAGGGAACAATGCTCTAAATCTGAACCAGTTATGCCGCATAAAAATTAAATATTAAATATGACTATTCTGTGATGTCATTTGTTTATGTCACATTTTTATCACATTCAAATGTCAGTTAAAATAAGGAATAAAAGATAAGATAAAATTTCATCAAAACATCCAAAACACAGACCATTAATCCATCTCATTGAAACATTGATAATTAATTTTTACTAATAAAAATGAACTGAAATTTGAATCTCACATTGTATCTAACCCTGGCATACACTGTTTCTTTTCAACCTTTTACAATATTTTTAAATTTAATTTCTAATCAAGTAATATACAAATTATTTTAAAAGTCTAATATCTCTAAGCTTTATCATGAAAAACAATATGTATATATATTAAATTCCACATGTAACTGAAATCATATGGTATTTGTCTTTCTCTGTCTGACTTATTTCACTTAGCATAATTCCAGCTACTGCCATTAATGTTGTTGCAAATGCAAGATTTTATTCTTTTTTATGGCTAATAGTTTAATATATATATATATATATATATATATATATATATATATATCTCCATTCTTTATCCATTTGTATATCAAAGTACACTTAAGTTGTTTCCATATTTGGGCTGTTGTAAATAATGCTGCAATGAACATAAGGATATATATGGCTTTTCAAATTAGTGATTTGGGTTTCTTCAGATAAATACCCAGAAGTGGAATTGCTGGGTCATATGGTAGTTATATTTTTAAGTTTTTGAGAAACCTCCATACTGTTTTCCTAGTGACTAAACCTATTTTCAATCCCACCAACCACACACATGGTCTCGCTTTTCTCCACATCCTTGCCAACACGTTTGTTAGTTTGTTGATGATAGTCATTCTGACACGTATAGGCGATATCACATTGAGGTTTTTTATTTGCATTTCAGTGATGTTGAGCAATTTTTTCATATGTCTATTGGCCACCTTATGTCCCTTAAAAAATATTTTTAATAAAATATATCTTTATTGACTTCAGAGAGAGGAAGAAAGAGGGAGAGAGAGAAACATCCATGATGAGAGAGTCATTGATTGGCTGCCTCTTGCATGCCCCCTGCTAATCTAACCCACAGCCTGGGCATGTGCCCTGACCTGCAATCAAACTGTGATCTCCTGGAGCTTAGGTAGATGCTCAGCCACTGAGCCATGCTGGCCTGGCTATCTGTCTTTTTAGGAAAAATATCTATTCAAGTACTCTGACCATTTTTACTCAGATTATTATTCTGGTGTTAAGCTGTATGAGTTTTTATATATTTTGGATATTAATTTCTTATCAAATGTATAAATTGAAAGTATCTTTTCCCATTCAGTAGGTAATCTTTTCCTTTTGTTAATTTTTTTCACAGTGCACAAATTTTTCAGTTTTATGTAGTCCCACTTGTTATTTTTTTCTTTAATTTCTCTTGCCTGAAGAGACATCCAAGAAAAAAAATACTGCTAAGAGGGAAAACACAATGTTACTGCTTATGTTTTCTTCTAGGGTTTTAGGGTTTCAGGCTTTACATTGAAGTCTTTAATCCATTTTGAGTTTAGCCTTGTGTATGGTGTAAGAAAGTGATCCACTTTCATTATTTTTCATGTGTCTGTCCAGTTTTCCCAGCACCATTTATTGAAGAAGCTATCTTTACCCCATTATATAGACTTGCTTTCTTTGTCATGGACTGATTGATCATATAGACATAGGTTTTGTCCTTTATTTTGTTCCACTGATTTATGTATCTTTATTTATGTCAGTCCCATGCTGTTCTGATTAATATAGCATTGTACTATAGTTTGATATTAGGTAGCATGATAGCACCAACTTTGTTCTTCTTTCTATAGATTGACGTGGCTACTCAGGGTCTTTTGTGGTTCCATATAGATCTTTGGATTATTTGTTCTAGCTCTGAGAAAAATGTCATTGTTATTTTGATAGCAATTGCATTGAATCTATAGATTATTTTGGGCAGTATGGACATTTTAATAATGTTAAAGTTCCTTATCCATGAACAAGAAATATGCTTCCTTTATTTTCATATTCAGCTTCTTTATTGAGTATTTTATAAATTTCCACAGATCTTTTATCTTTTAGTTACATTTATTACTATGTATTTTATTTTTTGAAGAAATTGTAAATGTGATTGTTTTCTTAGTTTCCCTTTCTGATAGTTCATTATTGGTGTAAAAAGTACAATTAATTTCTGAATATTTATTTTGTATCCTGCTACTATACTGAATGCATTTATCAGTTCTAATAGTATTTTGGTAGAATCTTTAAGGGTTCTCTATATACAGCATCATGTCATCTGCAAATAAAGACAGTTTTACTTCTTTCTTTTCAATTTGGATGACTTTTAGTTCTTGCTTGATTGCTATGGCTAGGACTTCCAATATTATGTTGAATAGAAGTGATGAAAGTGAAAATTCTTGTCTTGTTTCTGAACTTAAAAACAACAATTTTAGCTTTTCACTGTTGAATATGTTATTAGGTGTGGGTATATCATACACGGCCTTTATTTTGTTGAGGTATGTTCCCTCCACTACCACTTCACTGAGTTTTTATCAGAAATGGGTGCTGGATTTTGTCAGATGCTTTTTCTGCACCTATTAATATGATTTTTGTCCTTTATTTTGTTTATGTGATGTGCCACGTTTATTGATTTTGAATATTGAACCAACTTGCACCTCAGGAATAAATCCCACTTGATTAAGGTGTATGATCTTTTTAAGTATTGATGAATTTAGTTTGCTAATACTTTGTTGAGAATTTTTATGCTATTCTTCATCAGATATATTGACCTATATTTTTATTATGTCTTTATCAGGGTAATGCTGGCCTCATAAATGACTGTGGGTATCTTCCTTCCTCTTTAATTTTTGGGACTATTTTAAGAAGAATTGACATTAATTATTTTTTAAATGTTTGATATAATTGTAAAGCCATTTGGTCCAGGCTTTTTTTGTTGGGAGTTTTTTATTATTGATTTTCTTTTATTAAGTTATCACTACAATCAGATTTTCTGTTTCTTATTGATTCAGTCTTAGAAGATTGTATGTTTTTAGGAATTTATCCATTTCTTTCAGGTTGTCCAATTTGTAGGCATAAAATTATTTGTAATATGTTTTTACAGTGCTTTGTATTTCTGCGGTGTCAGTTGTTACTTCATTTTTTATTTTATTTGCCCCTCCCCCCACAGTTTTTTTGAGAGGTTGGTTAAAGGTTTATCAATCTTGTTTATCTTTCCATAGAACCAGCTGTTGGTTTCATTGATTTTTTTTGTAATGTTTTATTAGAATCTATTTTGTTTATTTCTGCTCTGATATTTATTATTTTCTTTTTTCTACTCACTTTGGGTTTGTTTATTCATTTTATATTTTTTTAGACATGAGGATAGAGTGTTTAATTGAAAATGTTCTTGTTTTTTTTAGGTAATATTGCTGTGAATTTCCCTCTTAGAACTTATTTGGTTATGTCCCATAGATTTGGGTTCATTGTGTTGCATTTTCATTTGTCTCAAGGTATGTTTTTATTTCTTCTTTGATCTTATTAGCTCAGTCATTGTTTAGTATCATGTTATTTAACTTCCATGTGTTTGTATGTTTTTCAGTTTTCTTCCTATATTTGATTTCTCTTTTCATATCATTATGATCAGAGAGGATGCTTGATATGACATCAATCTTTTTAAATTTGTTGAGACTTGTTCTGTGGTTTAATATGTGGTTTATCCTGGAAAATGTTCTGTGTCTGTTTGATAATAATGTATAATTTTTTGTTTTTGGTGAAATGTTCTAAAAATATAAATCCATCTAATTGTCATTCGGGGCCACTGTTTCCTTATTGATTTTCTGTCTGGATGATCTATCCATTGATGTGAATGGGATGTTAAAGTTTCTTACTACTATTGTATTACTGTCAGTCTCTCCCTTTATGCCCATCAATATTTGCTTTATATATTTAGATGCTCCTATGTTGGGTGTATAAATGTTTACAGGGGTTATATCCTCTTGTAAGATTGATCCCTTTATCATTATGAAATGCCCTTCATTGTCTCTTATTTTATCTTTTGTTTTAAAGTGTATTTTGTCTGATACAAGCATTGTTATGCCAGAGTTTTTTCATTGCAATTTTCATAAAATATCTTTTTCCAGCCCTTTATTTGCGGTCTGTGTGTCTTAGCTAGCTTAGATTCTTCCGTGCACTATTAGTTATTCATCAATATCTTTTCTGTATTGTGTTCCTAATCTTTTACTTAACTGGCAAAATCCCTAAACTGATTAAAGATTGGTCCTCTGAATTCAAGTCTACAGAAACATATAAACCCATAGAAACTGTCTACTAGAAAATATACCCATATGCATTCAGTTGGATAAGAGGCTTGAAGATTATGTATATTTCCTAGTTTCTAGTTCTTTTGCTCTCTTGTCTGGCTTTTTAACAATATCCTAGTTCTCCTGTAGCCTACAATATATAATCTTCCTTGGTTACTCTCAAGTATTTTGATTCACTGCTTACCCTCAAGTATTCTTGATTCACTGAAACAGGAGAAGCAATAAAACATAAAACAGTAGAAACAGTCTTTTTTTTTTTTCTATATTCCCATAATTAAGTCTGCCAACAAACTTGCACCTCCTTTCCACATACTTTGTCTTATCTTAAAGCAATGAATCTCCTTTATTCTAACCATAGCTTACTCTGCAACATTCCCCTCTCTTCTGTATTATCACCATAAGCTCACATAACACATCAGCCTTATTTAAACAAAAGCATTCCTTGAAGCTACTTCTCTTTCCAAGATCTCTCTTCATCCTCTGTTCAACTTCACACTAAATTTCTTTAAAAGAATGGTATTGACAGATATTTTTACTCTTCATTTCCTTCATTTTCCTTCTTTTATAAATCCTTATTCATCAGGCTTTCATCCTACCAGTCTATCAAAACAGATCTTACCAATGTCACTAATGACCTCCACAAGCTTAATTTATAACAAATTCTTAATTTGTCAGCAGCCTTTGATACTGTTGATATACCTTTACAAAACAACAGCAAAAAAAACCCTCTTCTTTCAACCACACTTGCCTCTTCTTAGGTATGTTTGCTTATTCATGGTAAAATCTTTCTAAGCTATTATGTGTTTCATAGCTCAGTCCTTGGTTCCCATCTGTAATTAGATACACTCTCTAAATGACATCAGCCAACCTTAAGTGCGCTCTCTATATAAATGGTTTTTGCATTTTTATATCCCCCTTAGACTTCTTCCCTAAATCTTGTCTTATGTATTCAATCCTTTACTCAACATTTTATTTAGATGTTGTATTAGTTAGAATATTCTAAGACCAAGCTATTGTAATGGGGATACCTCAAAAAAGTCATAAGGAAATAATAAAATTCAGAAACACAAAAAATAAAAAATTACAAATGGAAATATAATTTATAATAAGTGAATGATAAAAAAGGAGAGAAGATAAAAAGATTCAAAGAAATAAAAGTTAAGAATTTTCAAAAAAATTATGAAAGACATAAAGTCATAAATTCATGGATAGTGAAAACATTATACATAATGAAAATCAGAAAATATTTTGACCTAATTATAGTTAAATATTTTCTAAAAGATTTGTGGTGCCTTCTAAAGCTAATCTTGCTGTAAAATTAAAAGCCTTAAATGTTACATATAAGAAAAAAAGTTGAAAGTATAAAAGCAATTGAACTAATTATTTTTAGAAGGTAGCAACAAAGAGCAAATTTAACCCAAAGAAATAATAATAGAATAGAAAGAAGATAATAATAAAAATAATGAATGGATATGCTTTTCTTAATGATATTCATGAAAATAATATAACAAAAAATTATACTAAAAAGCCCAAATTTGGTGCCTTCAAAAGACTAATGAAATTGATGATATTGCCAACGAAAGGAGTAGGTATTAATGAATAATATCAAAGACAAAGAAAGGGACATTAATACATATTTCTGATATTGAAAGTATCAAAGATGCCCAGCCTGTCTGGCTCAATGTATTGAGCCTCTTCTCATGCACCAAGAAGTCACAGGTTGACTTTTGGTCAAGGCACATGCCTAGCTTGATTCCAAGTAGGGGGCATGCAGGAGGCAGCCAATTAATGTCCCTTTCATCAATGTTTCTATCTCTCTCTCCCTCTGCCTTCCTCTCTATGTAAAATCAATCAAAATATTTTTAAGAAAAGACCAAAGACAATATTAAAGAAAATTGTGCCAATATCATTGAAAATTTACATTAAATGAATGTATTGCTGAAAAACACCAAGACCAACACAAACATATACATAAGCCAGTGTATCTCAAAACAAAATATTTCCTAAAAAATCTTCCACAAAGGAAATCTAGGTTATGATGGCTTTTTGAGTAAATTCTGTAGGGCAGTAAGAATTTACTATTGTCAATGTTTTGGGAAATATGAAATGCTTCTCAACTCGTTTTATGAGGTGAAGACATTGATTAAAAAAAAAGAAAAAAGAAAAACGACTAGAATATTTTGGTAAAAAGGAATTATATATCAGTCTCATTCATGAAAAATTGTTTGATAAAATGTAATATGGAAAAATACAATATCTCATTACCAAGTGGATTATTAAAATATTTTAAAATATTAATAAATGTAATTTTTAAAATTACAGAATAAAGCAAAATGGCATATGCTTATTTTAAAAATTGATACGTAGGAAAGTTGGATCTGACCCGAGATTGAATAAGGGAAATATAGAACCCAGGGGGACAAACTGGAACCCACGTTTGTCTGTCACCACATCCAAATTCCCAGCTTTGATGAGATGAATAACCTTCTGAAGAAATTGGTTCTCTTCACCGTGGAGCAAAAAGTGCACTTGACCAAATTCAAGCTTTTTAATAATCCATGGTACTCATTTGCACCTGGGATCAATAACTATGCAGTAGATCAGCATTCATTCTTGCCCACTTTTGAATTCAGTTACACTATTTCTATCTTTTTTGTAATGTTACATGGGTCCCAGACGCATCCTCTCCCATAGTTCCCATACTAAATTTGATCACCTAAGCATTCTGGATTTTTAGTAGAATTTATTCAAAATGAGGAGGTTATTCTTGGAGGACATATATGGAATTAATTGATGTAGAGCCCTGTGCTCTTTTACCTTATTCTAAACTGATAATAAGATTAAACTGGTAAAACCCACCCAAAGAGTAGAACAGGTTATAAGTTAATGTAAGATAGAAAACGGGTGGAGTAGGCAAGAGTTTTGAAACAGGATTGAGAAATCTGCAGCTCAGTATAAACTGAGATAAGAATACTATAAAACAGTCATTCTGATCGATGGACCCTGAACTAAAATGCCAGCTATAGGGAGTGATACAAGGGAATGAAAAAAGTAGGATTAATTTAAAGTCTGCCTCAATATCAGTCAAACTCCAAACCTCTTTCCCACTTTACACACCACAACCATATAATTTTCTCCAAGCCAGAAAATTTAAAAATTTTTTATTTGTACAAGAGAAATGTCTACACAATGCTGAGACCCAGGGGCTCTTCAGTATTAAAAATCATTCCCTATCTGGCCACTTGAAAGAGATTTCAGATGCAGTTGATTAAGGTCAGAGTGAGTCAATGAAACACCTAGGGTACAAAATTTAATACGTTAATCACTTTCAAGTTCACACAAGTGCAACATTCTCATGATTAGTATTTACATGTTACTACTTTTTAGGTTATTCTGTTTATACACCATATATGCTTGGGATTCTTTATCCATTCAGCCTCTCTCCCTTTTAATTGAAATGCCTAGATTATTTGTTTCATTAATTATTGATGGTTGGATTTAATTTACTGTTTTGCTCTTTTCTCCTCTGTCTTTCTCCTCCCCTTTCCCTTCTTCTTTAGTCTAATAGAATATTTTTGAAAAAAATCTGATATACATTCATTGGTTGTTAAAAATGTAGAAATCATTAGTATTTTAGAGGGAAGGGGGTTGGGATGGGAAGAGATTAACCAATGAACTGATATGCACATATGCATAGCCCTGGACAATAGCCTGGGGAAGGCCTGGGGAGGGGTGGGGCGGAGTGGAGTGGGAGGGGCCAGTGGGGGGGGAAAGCAGGACATCTATAATACTTTCAACAATAAAGATAAATTCAAAAAAGAAAATAAAGCATGGTCTTTACAATTGTAAAGTTTTCAGACTATCAGTATTGTAATGCACAGAGGGTTGTTCAACTAGAGGAGATGTGTTTAATGCACCTTGGATGGACTGAGGAAAAGATTAAAAAATAGTCCTTTGTAGGGTGATGTATGAGGCGAATCTTGTAGGTTAGATACGAATAGTTAGAGGAAGATCTTTAAAAGTACAACAAACAACATGAGTAAGCATTGTTCCTTTCCTCCCCTTCTTTATGCAACCAGAGAATTTTTTATTTCTGAATGAGATTGCATGGTTTCATATTTTCCAATCTCTGGCACACAATGCATGCATCGTTTATCATTTCATAATTCTCTTACGCTTTCTAGCTATGAAATTCAGATAGGTTTCTTTATCTTATTGGAATTCTGTGGCCATTTTAAGTAACAGTTTGGGGAGCAGGTTTAAATTCAAGGGGAAGGTATGGAGCTTTCCCGTAGGCCCTCTGCCTCCACACATGTATAGCTTCCTCTGTTATCAACATACCCCACCAGAGTGGCACATTTGTTACAGCTCATAAACCTACAGTGACATATTATTACCACCTAAAGTTCATAGTTTACATTAGGGTTCACTCTTGATGTTGTACATTCTATGGGTTTGGACAGATTATAATATGTACCCACAGTTTAAAGTACCATATAGAGGAGTTTCATTGTGCCCATTTTTAATCTTTACACATCAGTTATATTGTTCTCAGTTTATTCCCTTTGTACTTGCCATTCCTTCTCCTTAAAATGTAATTCCACTAGATCTGGACATTCAGACCTCAGATTAAATCTGAACTGTTCAAAGCAGTACTTTCCGAATGGTCAATTTATATGTTCCTTAATCCAGTAATTTCTTGTTCAAACGCATATATTATTACTCAATATCCTTGTGTTTTATGTGGTCCTTTCTTGTTTATCTCTGTATCTGCACATGCACATAAGGTCCATAATTGCAGACACATTATATGAATTATTCATTGCATCTAGTCAGTCCTTAGGTGCCTGAGGCCTCCAAAGATCTAAAAGAATGTTGCTATTCACACACACATGTATATATATAATATGTACTATATAATGTATAATGTATAGGTATAAGGTATAATGTATAATATGAAATGTGTAATATGTAATATATAATGATGTATAATATATAATATTATATACATATATATGAGAGAGAGTGCAAAATCTTCCCCTAAATTTTCTGAATTTTATCCAGTGAAAATCTATCTCAATGCCTGACTTCCTCTGTTTCTATGTATAAATTCAAATTTAAAGATTTAAATTTTTAAAACGAGTGCTGAAATCACTACTTATCTTGCAACTTTGTAACCAAAGCCACAAACTTAACTCAGAGCTTTTCTACAACAGAAACTTATTTTAGAAGAGTCAAACCATTTAATGTATTGAGCATTCTTCCACCCAAATGATTTTTATTTTAAATTTAAAATTTATGGAATTGCTTATTAATAGTCAACATATACAACTAAGCATATGATTTCTCAAGTATTTTTAGAGCTTTCATAATTTTAAAAAGTTCTTTTATGTTGGGCATATTTATCTAGAATTATATGTTGCTATAGAGTACACATGATGACATATTTTTTCTTTCTTCTTTTTAAATTAAATTTATTGGGACGACGTTGGTTAATAAGATTATATAAGTTTAACCTGTACAATTCTATGATACATTATATATTGCATTATGTGGCCAAGACCAAAAGTCAAATTGTCTTTCATCACCATATATTTGACTCCCTTTAAGCTTTACCACCTCTTATCCCCCTTCCCTCTGGTAACCACTATACTGTTGTGTGTGTCTATGAATTTTTGTTTGCTTTCTTGTTTGTTCATTTGCTGCTTTCAGTTTTATACCCCACATATGAGTGAAATCATATGGATCTTATTTCGCTTAGAAAAATATTCCCAAGATCCATCCATGTTGCTTCAAATGGCAGTATTTTATCTTTTCAATGGCTGAGTAGTTTCCCATTGTGTACATTATGGCTGAGTAGTATTCCACATCTTCTTTATCCAGTCATCTAGTGAAAGATAGTTTGGTTATTTCCATGTCTTGGCCACTGTGAATAATGCTGCAGTGGACATGAGGGTGCATATATCTTTGAGAATAAGTGTTTTCAATTTTTTTTTTTTTTTTTTTTTTGGTAAGTAGCCAGAAAAGAGATTGCTGGGTCATATGGTAACTCTAGTTTTAATTTTTTTGAGGACCGCCATACTACTTTCCATAGTGGCTGTACCAGTTTACATTTCCACCACCAGTGAATGAGGATTCCTTTTTCTCCACAACCCCTTCAACAGTTGTTATTACCTGTCTGCTTGATAATAGCCATTCTAACAGCAGTGAAGTGGTCTCTCATTGTAGTTTGGATTTGCATTTCCCTAATAGCCAGTGAAGTTGAGCCTCTTCTCATATATCTGTTGGCCATTTGTATGTCCTCTTGGGAGAAGTATCTATTCAGGCCCTTTTCCCATTTTTTAACTGGATTGTTTGTTTGTTTGGTGTTAAATTGTATGTGTTTTTATTATATTTTTTATATTTTATATTTTTGATATTAACTCCTTGTCAGAAATGTTTTCTCTCTTTCAATTGGTTGCCTCTTTGGTTTGTTGTCAGTTTCTTTTGCTGTGGGAAAGTTTTTTAGTTTGATATAGTTTCACTTATTTATTTTTTTTCTTCACTTCCCTTTTCTTTAGGGTCAAATTCATAAAATCTTCTTTAAGATCAATTCCATGCTGTTTTGATTTTTGTCACTTTGTAGTATAATTTGAAGTCAGGGAATGTGATACCTCTGGCTGTTTTCTCTCTCTCAAGATTGTTTTGACTATTAGGGTCTTTTGTAGGTTCATACAAATCTGGTGATTTTTTGTTCTATTTCTTTTGAAAAAATGTCATTGGAATCATGATGGGGACTGCATTAAATCTGTAGATTGCTTTGAGGAATATGCACATTTTAACTATGTTGATTTTTCCAATCTATGTATATAAAAGATCTTTATATTTCATTGTGTATTTTTCAATCTCTTTTAATAATGCTTTGTAGTTTTCTGTATATAGGTCCTTTACATCCTTTGTTAAGTTTATTCCTAGGTATTTTATTCATTTTTTGAAATTGCAAAAGAAATTTTTTATTTCTTTTTCTGAAATTTCATTGTTTATAGGAATGCAGTGGATTTTTGTACATTGATTTCGTGTCCTGCAACTTTACTGTATTTGTTCATTGTTTTTAATAGTTTTCTGGTGGAGATGAGTGTTTTCCATGTATATAAACCCTGGAGACATATATTTTTATATGCAATTAATCTCCAAGTCTTCAAAGAGAAAGAGTAAAAGAAAATGCTGGTTATGGGCAGGTTTGAAAAAAAGTCACAGCCCACTGTGAAAGAATAATTATATTCCTTTTGCAAGAATTGTTTGCTTAGATGCAGACAATTTTGTCACACAAAATTGGGAGACTCACTGTTGGCCAGTTTCCAGTGGCATTTATTAAATATATCTTTGACTTTTGACAATTCTATCAAAGCCATATTAATAACAAGAAATATATTAATTACTGAAATATAGAAAAATATTTGTATTTCATTCACATTAGTCCTCTCTCTTTTAGGCATTCAGAATAGAGAAGTCCACACGGACTTAGGACAAAGTGATTACCTCAAAGAGATATGCCTGTTTTACAAGACCCATATACCTGTTTTATCCCTGAGGACAGCAGAATGATGATATAGAATTAATAGTATTGTCTAAGCCCAATAAAAAATTATTATAGTCAGGACAAAGAAATGTGGAACAAAAAGATACTTAATATAAAATGAACATAAAAGAACATAAAAAGTGTTAGTAAAGCAGATGTTCATCTATTGAGCTCTCTAAAGACCTTAATCAGAGAAATAATCTCATAAGTGTCTCTTCAATTCTCAGTGAACAAAATTAATTCTGCTAAATTTAGAATTTGGAGATGTAAATATAAATTAGTATTCAAATTACCTTTGAATTACTCATTTGACATGAATGGACCAAAGGAAGTTGGACTATGAATTAAAAAAAAAAAAAAGTTGGACTGAAAATATCGACTGTTAATATAAGAAATGATGAGTCTGTTGGACAAAAATTTTCAAGTTAATATCTATATTGATCCTCCAAATTGTCAAATCATAAATCAACTGATAGTTAAATCTGCATTAATTTTTGCAAAGAAGAAATACTGAAAATGTATAACCTCTAATCAAGCTTTTGGATTTTGGAGAACGGTGAAGTTTATGTAAAATATAAATAAAGCATTGTTTTGATTGGCTCAAAGAGAAGCAGGACTGCATTAAAAAAGGTTAGTCTTACACCTGGGCTGTGAGGTGGACTCAGGATTCAAATTCTTGGAAACCATGGAGTTAAGAGAAATGTAGGTCTTGTGTTGAGTCTCAAAATTCTTTATTTGGGTCATTTCACCCAAATAAAGGTTTCTTCTCTGTAGTCAAAGCGATTGATTCCAGGTAAGGTTTTCAGGTTTGTGTCCTTATGTTAATTAAAAACCAAGGCAATTTCTACTGGTTGAAATCTGCTTAAATTCTAAGTTCAAGTTTGAAACTATGTTCATCAAAATCTTTGTTTGTTTGCTTCCTTGGTACTGACTTCTTGCGGGGTCTTTGAATATTCCTGGAACACCTGCAGAAATTCTGAGGGCACTTGTGCTCAGTGCTGCCAGTAGGTAAGTAAAGTTCTGTGTTTTCTTCTCCTCAAAGGTCCATCTCAAAGAAAATTGAATGCAAAAAGATTTTAAGGTTTTAGTTTTATTTATACTTCAGCGATGACTACTGTGGATCTTAACAGTGTTTTTCCACAAAAACTCAGGGTTGTGGGCATATTATTTTACTTTTTGTTTGTTTGGCCATTATTTTCTTAAAATGCCCTTAGCAGGTACGCAGTCCATTTTTCTCTCCCTTTCTGCTTTTCTTAGTGCCCGCGCGCACACACACACACACACACACACACACATATATATATATTTTCTCAGCAAGTTCCATTCTTGTTAAGTTTTAGCTCATTGTATGTGGGTCTTCCTCAATAAAATTACTTTTTTGTCACAGTGGGAAGCTTATCTTCGATGGAACATGATAAAATTTGCGGACAGTATAAATTACAATAGAAATATTTGGTTCTAGTTGGGTTAGAATCTGCTCTATCCCTGTGATCCAAGAAAAAAAATCAATTATAATCCTATCTAGCAATTCCTGCTGTTTTCCATCACAGTGTAGAGGTGAGTCGAAAGTGGTCTATAACAACTAATTAGCGAAGGAAAGCCCATCATTTATTTCCTCAAATTTTTATTATTTTAAGTGCTTCTTTTTTTATAAATCTTTATCATCATCAGTTCCATACATTTCTCTTCCTCACTGAGTCCCGTTTTAAATTTTTCATATTTGATAGGTTTTTGATTCATTCTTTTATTTGTTCATTTGTGTCTCTTGAGAGTCTAGGGCCATTTGAGACACAGAGTGGGTGTTTGATATTTAGTATACAGCTATGCATTTTTAATAAAATCAATATGGAATATCTGGAAAATAAAGCAGAAAGTTTAGCTCCAGAGATAAGGAATAAAAAGAACAGAGGTTTTAATGTTAGATAATCTCAGATTAAAATCTTCAATCTTTCTGTCTCTCATTTGCAAAACAGGAAATGCTATATGTGATGCATTGATTTTATGTAAGTCAAATGAAATGATATATTAAAAATAGCTGCCACTGTTATATTTTGCTTAATAAATCTGGCAGTGAACAACATAAAAATTATTACAATAGCAGCAAGATACAATATAACTTACCCATAATTCCCATACTTAGAGATGACATTGTAATGTTTCCCTGTCTATTACTTTTTTTCTAGAATCCATATATTTGCTCGGCAGAGAGCATTTTCTAAGGAAATATTCTTCACGTAAAAGTTTAAGTATAGCTTCAAGATGTTTTCAACTACTTAAGAAAAATACTTTAAAAATTCTTGTTGGAAATGTAAGAGATTTCCAGTTTTTATTCTAAAAGAAGTTTTTATGAAAGCTTTTATTTTTCTAATAGTGAAGCATAAATATGCCTGCTTTTGTGCAATGTGCACAGTTTAACTGTTATCGGTGGAAAATGTTATGTTTTTTAAACATGTTTTTATTGACTTCAGAAAAAGAGGGAGAGAGAGGGAGAGAAATATCGATATGATATAGCAACATCAATTGGTTGCTTCCCCTGCACACCTGACTGGGAATTGAACCGGCAACCATTCTGTTCATGGCACGACGCTCAACCAACTAACTGAACCACATAAGCCCGGGCTGAAAGTGTTTTCCTAATAAACAAACTTCAATTATTCATTTTTTGAGTATTTAAAAAATACTTCACATATCGTTACTAATTTTTATTGCCTCTTTTGTTAATAGCCTATTCATGATATTTTTTGCAAACTTTTTAAAACTTATTTATAATTGTCCATTATATTAGGAATAACAACCTTTTGTCATAATTTGATTAAACTATTTTTTCAGCATATGTAATATATTTTCAATATTTAGAAACTTAAATTATATACATTTATATTTATTCAAAATTGTTATTATTATTGGTGGCATATCCTATGGCATTTAAATGTCCAAAACTCATTCTTATTCAAAGAAAGTTCAGACTTTCTAAAATTTAATTGTCTAATCTAGTTGTAATATATTTTGATGTGTAACATGAAGAGAAAATGTAATTTGTTTAACTTTTCCTTTAAAAGCATATTTATATACCAGTGTTGACACATCTTAAGTCAAATGTCATCCCTTTTATTATAATTTTCTCTAATGGTTTTAAGTTTAATTTTACATTACAATTAAATGTTTAATCATAGGATATATTTTAATTGCTAGAATCAGGTGAGGATCTAATTTTCCATCTTTATTATATTTCCATGGAGGGAGGGAGGGAGGGAGGGAGGGAGGGAGGGAGGAAGGAAGGAAGGAAGGAAGGAAGGAAGGAAGGAAGGAAGGAAGGAAGGAAGGAAGGAAGGAAGGAGGGAGGGAGGAAGACGCTAATTAATTACTCTTGTTTTAGTAGTTAGGAGGGAACTGATAGCCCGTAGTGTCCTGTGCAATAGAAAAATGCAAAATATTAAAACTGGATGACTCCAAATCTAATCTTAGAGGGAATTTTGCCTCTAGACTGTCTTCAGACTTGAGCTTCAACAATAACTCTTACTTGGGTCTCCAGGCTAATGACTTACTCTGCAGATTGCCAGCTCCTCAAAATCTTGTGAGGTTATTTCTTAAAATCAAAATTTCTCTTTCTTTCATTATGTATAATTGCTTTTATGTGTCTGGGGAACTCTAATACAGATTTTTAATATCCCAGCCCATAAATACATAACTTCTCCATTTCTGTAGGTCTTCCTTAATTTTTCTCTGATACTATATTTCTAGTGTAGAAATCTAGCACATCTTTGTTATTAAAATAATAATAATAATAATAATAATGCCTTTCTATAATTGTTAGTTTTTAATATAAAGAAGGCGAATATTTTTGTATATTGTTCAATGATTTTGTTAAATTGACTTATTAATTTAAAAATTTTGTAGATTTTATTAAATTATTTTATTATAATATGTCATTTGTAATGAAACCTTAAATACTTGTTCTTCTACTCAGTTTTTATATATTTTTCTTCACTTAATAAACATTCAGTATAATTTAAATAAAAGTAATGATAAACAACATTTTGTCTTGGTCACGAACTCATGGGGATAGTGTTCAATATTTCACAATTGAGTATGATGTTGACAATAGGTTACTTATATATTTATACTTGTTACCCATTAAGATGCATCATTAAATTCCTGATTTTTATAATTTATTTTATGAACAAGTGTTGACTTTGGTCAGTTATTTTTCTGCCTCTATTGAAATGTACTCTTTTCCCTCGCTTATTTTATTGATGTGATTCATTGCCTTGATTTATTTTTATCATTTTTTTCTATGTCTGGATTTAATTTTCAATTACATTGTTCAGAAACATTAGGACTAGTTTTTGGGAGTGACCTTTAATTTTGCTTTTTCTCAATGTCCTTTTTCAAGTTTGATTTTTGAGGTTTGAATTCTGCTGGATTCATAAAATAAGGTGGGAACTAATCTTTATTCATTCTTTAAAAGAGATTATATAAGATTGATATTATTTTGTCATCAAATGTAAAGAAAAATTGACCAGTAAAGACTTCTTGGCCTGTGATTGCTTTGTGGAAGGTTGTTAGATAGAGATCAAATCTCTATAAAAAATGTCACAATTTACTTTCTCTATTTTTTCATGTGTAGTATTGGTAAGTTGTGTATTTTAAAGGACTTTGTTCTTTTCATGTAAAATATGAAATTTATTGGATGGTATTGCTCATCAGATATCCTTATCATCTTTTAATACCTGAGACTTCATTTTGATGGTTCTTTTTTCATTCCTAATATTGATAGTTTGCTTTCATTTTTTTTTTTTTTTTCTTGAGCAATCTTTAGGATTTTATCATTTTTCTAAAAATCACTTTCTAATTTCTGAACTTTATCTTATAGGTATACTTTTATTCATTTTATTTTCATTGATTTTAATATGCTATTTTATTTTAACTACTTTACATTGATTTTCTACCTATCTCTATTCCTAATACAGATAGCAGCACTCTAAATTTACTTATGAAGACACTTCTAGCTACATTGTACAAGTCTTTATTGTAATATTTTTATTATTGTGTAGTTCAAACTATTTTCTAATTTCCATTTTAAATCTTTCTTCACCCTTTCATTATTTAGATTTCCAGGAAATAAATACTAAACAATTGCTGGACAGTGTTTGCATTTTATACACACATATATGTACACACACATATTTAAATATGGTGCTATTGCTTAGAAGTTTGCACTTTTAAAACATTTAAAATCATATTCTGGATTAGTTCTACAAAGTTTCAAAAATACATATGTTTACACTTGCAAAATAGAAAATATGTATATTGAGTATATGGTGCAATAGATATTAAAACACTTTTTCACAACATTCATTATCAATTTTCCTTAATATTTAATTCACACTAAAAGAAGTATTGTGTGTTTTTCCCCCATTTAAAAAGTATAGAAACAAATATGGGGAATAGTTTTAGTGTCTTAAATTAATAAAAATCTGAGTAATAGGGGATCTTAAAATGTTCTGTTTACCATTGACTGGAATTGTCAATCACTTTTGATGTAGAGACAACTAAGTTGAATTCTTTTGTCCTGTACCTTTGTTTTTCTAGATATTTAAAACCAGAACTGATTGACAGGTGTGCAAGTGTATTGAGAAACACTGTGATCTTTGTGGAGTAGGTTTTTGCAACCCAGGAGGTATGACTATGCAAATACTACCAGATGGTTATGTAAATATAAGTGTACTTGTTCTACTAAAGCTTGACATAGTGACACATTTAATTAATTTTACATATATTAATAATTTTTTCCAGAAAATTTATATTAAGAAATGATTTAGAGGAATTTCATCCATTGCAGAATTCCTCTTACCTCTTAGTCAGGCTGATGGGCATTATGAAATCTTGGCAGAACATTTTATAGTTGAAAGATTTCAATCTCTGAGAGGATTACATGGCAGATGGCAATGTAAAGGAACTACTCAAGTATTTGAGTACAAAGTTTACGTAGCCATCTGCTGGGTATTTATTTCCCTGGGCTTCACAGTTTCCTTGGAGGCTAGGAAGTGTGCAGATTCAAAGTGCTTTAGAGTCCAAGAACTAATCTATATATGAATATATACATTATCTAAACATATATAAAATATTTAGGAAAGTATTCTGCTAGGTAGCTGGTTTTTACTTTTAAGTAGTTTTATAAGATGTTTTATTGAATATTCTAAATAGATACACATAAAATGTCTTGTTTAGTTTTTCAACTGAATAGCTTGAACAGGAGTGTATCAATAGTTAATCTTAGACAGTCAATGTTCCTATAATTTGGTTAAGATTATATTTGAAAAAGTAATGTTTTATAGGTGGATATCTTATTTGATGCATGTTTATAGAGTAGTCTGTTTTAATCATAAAATAATAAAAATAATTTACAAGGAAAAATTAAGACAATAGGTTAAGATATAATTCAAATACTTTCAGAATTCATTTTCTTATATTTTTACTTGTGTTTTTTTTATTCTCCCCCCCTTACTGAGTTTTTGAGTAAAATACAACTTCAGTTATCAGCCACTCAGATGACTACTATATTATTTAAATTGAAAAATATTTATTCAAATGCACATATTCTGGGGAATAAAAAATCCATAATTGTATACAGACAATTATACTAAAATAAAACTCAAAAATACCTGTGACCCTTGCTAAATTGTAGAAACTCTTACCTGGAGTAATTGAGTTAGAGTTGCCTATCATCACTACAGTGACTGAAATTTCTTGATATATAATTTTGCTTTCTCTAGGACTGAGAATTTTCCTGATATTAATGAATAGCTGTAAAATTATTTTAAATTATAAATATTACTTTTCAAGTGTTATATCTCAAATTATCATATAATCAAAGTAAACCAAGGGTTTGGGGGATATATTGTATTTTGAGATATGCATTTTCCCCAAGAAATATCAAGAAGAAACACCTGCTGAAGAAAAGACAGTATTTGCTCTGTGAAGTTCAGAATAGTAAGTCGTCCAAACCTCCAGGGTCAAGGTCAATTGAGATGACCCTGGAACCAGTCAGGCTTTACTTCCAGGGCAATAGATGAGTTATTTCCAGGGTCTGGAAATATAGGCTTTTCCTGAGTAAAATGAACGCTGATGCTTTATAGCTTATATAAAAGATTCAATTTGCAGATTACAAAAGTAGCTTGCTTCAAACTGTAGACCAGTTTGAGTAATCCTACAGTAGGGAAATTCTACTTGGATGCATTGTATTAACAACTCTTGATGTACATAATGTCTAAGGCTATTTTCTGATAGAAAATCATCTCACTGAAGCTACTGGGGTGTTTTCATGGGTTTATTTTTCAGGACATCTCTGAGGATTGAAATTCTCTAGCCTTTTGTGCCAAATAATTAGTACTCTCCTGACCTTTGGTAAAGAATTAGTTCCAGTTAGTAGCTTGGGGAATCCAAAAGAAATTTGTCTTAATATTAAACTGCCTGATCTCATAACATAATGCTGCTTGGGGAAATAGGATTATCTATGTGACACAGGGGATAAAAGTACATATGTTAACAACTAACAAACAAATAGTTTTCTTTATTACTGTTGTAGTTGATATGCATGTAATATATGCACTTTAAAATGGAATAAATTGTCTTGATCTTTAAGTCACGAAGTGAGAAAGACATGAATATGTCAGTCTTTATTAGATACCTGAGATGTCCAATTTACAAAACTCTGTTGGTCTTTACCATTTCTTGATTACTGTATATGATCAATATTTCAGAACATTTTCTAGAAAATGTATGTTTTTCTCATTGCATAGAAGCTGCAGTGTGTTTTAAATAGCTTTGTAATACATTTTACACAATAATATTTATAGATATCCTAGTCAAGTCAAGTGACTTATTTAGTTATTCCACAGGAGAGCTGTAACTAGAAATCAGCAATATTTCATCTTAGTGAATTTTCTTGCAAATACACTTAAACTTCTGAGTGGGTTTTTTTAAACTATTCTTTTTTTTTTTTTTTTTTTTTAAATACATCTTCATTGATTTCAGAGAGAGGAAGTGAGAGGGAGAGAGAGAAATAGAAACATCAGTGATGAGAGAGTCGTTATTGATCTGTTGCCTCCTGCACACCCCAACTGGGGATCGAGCCTGCAACCAGGGCATGTGCCCTGACCAGGAATTGAACTGCAATCTCCTGGATCCTAGGCTGACGCTCAACCCCTGAGCCACTCCTGGCCAGGCCTGAGTGTTTTTTGTAAAAGGAGTATTTTAGAGATGAATATAAATGTATTTATAATAAATAAAAAACTAATTTAGAACATAACTTTAAGCCAGAAGAGATAAAGCACATAATATTGTCTCAGCTTTTTTGTTTGCTTGTTTACTTTTATGTTTATCTTTATTTTACTCCCTTCTTAGGTTAATTTTTTTAATAACTCAAATTTTTGTTATATTTTACTCTGGTGCTCACTACTATTACTATTATTATCTACTCAGTGCTTAGTACAATATTAATACTGTGAATCTTATCATTAGCATTGTGTGTTAATATTTTAATATTGAATATAGTATCATTGATGTTAACATGCCTCTTTTTTTTTTCCGAAGTTTGGAATTCTTTATGATATTCAAGACAAGCAGCACAGGAGACCTGAGGGCTACAGAAACTGAACAGGTTACAAACTCACAGAAAATCTAATGCGCTGGTATGTCTCCCCAATAATTAGCCTTCTGCAATGTATGGAAATTATTTTTCTCATTTTTTCCCAGTTGATCCCCTCCACCTTATACCCCCACTCCCAGGCCTTCACCACACTATTATCTGTGCCCAAGGATTATGCAAATATGCATATAAATTCTTAGGTTAATCTACCCCCACCCCCAGGAATTCGTCAGTCTGTTCTATGCTTCTATGTGTCTGGATCTACTTTGTTCATTGGTTTATTTTGTTCATTTGATTCTGACAAGTATCACATGATCTTACTTATATGCCTCACTTTTTTGACTAAATTCGAAACTTCTAGAGATGCTCAATGTGTTTTCTTAATTAGCATAAGTCTAGAAAAACAGTATATGTTCAATAAAGAATTTATCTGATTGAGTTAAGATTGTAGATTATATAAGATCTCTTCAATAGCCATTTTCCAGAAGAATTTAAAAATTTCACAATTGCTTAACCATTAAAACAAGGAGCAAAAAGTACATTTAACAGCATGGTCATTATTGTAGCTAATCCTGGGAAGGAGAGTGTTCAAGAACCCAGGTACTCTCAGTAATGTTCATTCATGAGTAAGAAAGTTCCTACATTCCCATTTATAGCATTTATTTTCATCAAATATTGAAATACCCAGGGACCCTAAAGAAATCTTCTCTGGTATTTTATTTTTTAAAATTTCAGGCTAATCTGAATAGATAGTAGTTTCTGAGTATCAACATAACTATCTTGAATGTAAAATGACACTCTGTTTATACCAATGATTTGTGAAGGCGAGTGAGGCAAAGGGCTAAGTCACTGAGTGCACAGAGGCATTGGAAACCACCGCCTCGGCTTCCAGGACTCCATCTGGGAAGGCAAAAGAGACCTATGATAGAAGTGAATGAGCAATTAATTAATTTCCTAAAATCCTAACTCCATATTGAAATAGAAAAATGATTACAGTTTGTAGAGAGCCCTATAAACAATGATTGGTGTGTTGCCATTAATCTGGAACTCAAATTGTTGTGAGTATAATTTATAGTCATTCTTTTAACCAACAATGTATGATTGAAGAAGGAAAGACATGCCAGTGTATTTTAGATGATGGCTATCCAAATAAATTGCTCCCATATTAGTGAATTCCATATACTGTCTTTCTGTTATTCCTCTGAAGTTTATACAGTATTAGATGCCTTTTCAGAGATAATTTAAAGACTGGACCTGTTTATAGTTCTATCATGTGAGTTTCACTACTGTAAATTGCCCATTTGTAGAAATTTCTTTTCAGAGATAATTGAACCTAACTTTGATACTTGACATTTTCATTTCCCAGAGGATATAACCTTTATCCTTTACGCTAAGGCAGGTTGGAGGTGATATATATGACACTCCTATTCCTTATCTCAGATGAAATAGGAAACTACAAGTTCAATTTTAAGGTGACTGTGCAAAAGGGATATTGCACTCTGTTGAGGAACAGAGAGATTAAAAAGTTATTGAATAAAAAGTGTCCATCTGGCCATATATTTTGAAATTTGACTCACATGTGAAAAAAGTTTTTCATAAGCAAATGGGAAACAAATTTAGCTATAGATAAGCTAAAATTATTAATTTTAAAATGCTTTAATAATAGGGTTAAATCCAGATTTTAAGGAGTTCTCTTTTAAAAAATGAATACAGATGTAAATTATAAAATTATATATGAATATGAATGTTTATTTTGAATGAGATAATATATCACGATAAATTACAAATGTTAAGAAGGTATCCAATAGCTCTGGCTAGTGTAGCTCAGTGATTAGAGAGTCAGTCCATGCACAGAGGGGTCTCGGATTCGATTCCAGGTCAAGGGTACGTACCTGGGTTGCAGGTTCAACCCCCGGCGGGTTGGAGCACCTGTGGGAAGCAAAAAATAGATGTGTCCCTCTCACATGGATGTCTCTCTCTCTGTGTCTCTCTGTCTCTCTTTTTCTCTCTCTCTCCTTCTCCCTCCTTCTCTTCCACTGTCTCTAAAAATCTATGGGAGAGGGAAGATGGCGGCCCTGCGAGAAGCAGCAGAGGCCCCGCTCCCAGCCACGGACTCGATTTCCTCCTAAAACCCCACGGAGCCAGCTGGGAAACCAGAGACACACGCCTGAGTGGACGGAGCGCGAGTGGGGAGCTCTGAAGACACATCACGGAGTCCGGTAAGAGAAGGGGAGCTTGGGGGGGTCCCCCCTGAAGCCTGTGCTGGGCGCCGAGCCCCAAGGCCTGGAGGCTGCAAAGCTCCCTCCCCTGGGGAGTGGGGACGGCATCCAAAAGCGGGGACCCCACACCCGGAGCGACGGGAGGGGAAGGAGCGCCCCGCACACAGGGGAGAGGGGCCCAGGGGAGCGGTGAGTCCCGGAGGGCATGGCGCCTTCCTAGGAAACAGAGCCTCTAATGGCGGCTGCGACCGGCGTCTGGTGCTCGGGGTGCCGACCCTAGGGAAGGCTGTCCCAAGGGCTGTGGCACCCGAGTGGTGAGGGACCAGAGGACTGTGCTGAGCAGCCGCACACGGGGACCCTCGGCCTCCCTGTGGGGCACTGTGTTGAGCCCCAGAAACCGCTGAATCTGCGGGGCGCGGGGGAGGGAACAGCTCTCCCGCCCTGAGCTCCGGGTGCCCAGAGGCTGAGATCAGTGACCAGCCCTGAGGGTGCCCTCCCGCCCTGAGCTCCCGGTATGGAGAGTCTGGGAAGTGTGACCTGCCATGTGGGGTACTGTGGTGGCGTGTGAGCTGTCCCAGCTTTGCTGAGAACAGAGGTGCGGGGAGCTGCGTGGAGCTGACTTTGGGTCCCCTCCCGCTGGGGGCCTTGGTGCGCAGGAGGCAGGACCTTGTGGGGCAGACTCTTGGCCTGTGTGTTGCTTTGTGTGTTTACAAGTTTGATGGTGGAACTGGCTCCCACCTTCCCAGCGTGCACTCCGCGAACAGACCAGCAGAGGCTGGGATTGAGGTTTGCATAGTAGATGGTCTGAGGGGCGGGCCTGGTGCAACCAGCCAACCAGAGCTGAGCAGGGAGGGGTGGGGCCCACCGGCCTCTCCTACAGCCAGGAGCACCCCCCCAACAGGAAAGGGGTGGGTCCCGCTCACTGAGGCCCCAGACACCCCACAGGGCACAGTCCTGAGGGGGAAGGGAGAGCAGCTCACAGGAGGGCTTTACAAGAATAAGACTCTCAGGGCCTGTTGTTTGGGAGCTGGAGGAAACGTGAAAACCCCTGCTATGGGCAGGGCAGGCAAAGGACGCACCAGAATGTTTTTTTAATCAAACCCACAGAGCCCAGGCTGCTGAGACAGCCCATACAGAAAAGGCAACAGGCTGAAATCAATCTGAAGCTGCAGCAGGTCAGAGCCTGGGGAACTAGAATCAGAGGACAGGGTAGGGACTGAGGAGCTGGTGGTGGAGCGGAGACTAACTCCCACAGAGTGAGGGCCTGACAGCAACACCTCTAAGGGGAGTGATACCCTGGGCTACACTAGCCACCCTGCACCCTAAAGACTCTACAGAGGACTCTGGAGCAAGACCAGGCAACTACAAGTTTGCAAAATAGCTGACAAGAGGAGGTGGTCCACGGAGAGCCTCAGATCAACCATCTACCTAAGGACACCAGAGCCAAACCCAGAGGGCTCCTCACATTAGGTGATACACAAACACCTCCCAGGAGAACAGAAATCAGCACAGAAAACAGAGAGCTGCAGATAACACAAGCTGCCCAGAAGAAACTCACCTGATTGACTGTCTTTTTTTCTTCTTGTTAGTTTGTTTTGTTTTGTTTTTAGGTTTTTTTTTTGTTTGTGTGTTTGTTTGTTTTTCTCTTTTTTCCTTAGAAAGAAGAGAAAGGGGAGAAAATTTATTTGTTTTTTCTTTGTTTTTAAATTTTATAATAATATTTTTAAAATTTTTTAAAAACATTTTTAACTATTTTTTTTATAAAAGAATTTTGTCTTGCTTAGCTTGCTTTTTTGTTTTGTTTTGTTTATTTGCTTTGTTTTGTTTTATCCTTGCTTCTACTATCAGTATTTTCTTGATATCCCTGCTTAACAACTGGGACTTTATGATTATAACCAAGTTTACTGCTTTCCTCTATAGTTTCCAACAAATCTCTTACCGGATTCCCTCCCTGCCTGGCCTATATATCTCTCTCTCGTCTCAATCCATTGGCATAACTTTTTTCTTTCTTCTTTTTCTTTTTTTCTTTTGTTCTTTTATTATCCTCCCTTCTGTCTTCCTGTCTTTTTGTTCAATTGTTAGTTTCTCTTACTCTCTTTATTGTATTTTTATTTTCTCATTTTGAACTATTTTCCTATTCCTATTCTCTCCCTAAATTTTTTTGCTGGCCCTTCTTTCAGAACCTTTTCTCTGCCTCTGTTATCTCCCAGTAGCTTCTCCATTTTTCACAGTTTAGTTCATTATTATTTTCTGAGTTTTCACCACTATTAACAATACACATCTCTCTCTCTCTCTAAGCGATTCTTTTCTTTCTCTCTCTTTTTTAAACTTTTTTTTGTGTGTGTGTGAGTTTTCTGCCTTCACTCTCTCAGTTCTATTTTCACATGGGTTGTTTTCATTGTGACTGCCAAGGTATTTTGTAAGATACCCCTTGTTTCCTGGAAGTTTAGTTGTGTATTGTCTTGCCTTGCCAGCACCCATACAACAGCTTACACGATGAGTTTGGGGCTGATACACAGTTGCCAACCTGAGAGGAGAGTCCTCCCAAGGACTGATCAATGATAATCTAGACCCAACCACAACAGGAGAATATAAAGAAGCCACAAATGGGACACCCACAAGAGGGATATGCCTAGAGCAAAGAGCTCAGAAGTATATGGAAAACACACCTCTGGACTCCACTGGACCCACAAGACAAAATCCCATCCCACAACACTGGGAGACAGCAAATATATCTGATATATAGATACAAACACTAAGACCTCCTAAAATGGGGAGACAAAGAGACAACCCCCAAATTAAAGAAAAGGAAAGAATGCCAGAAAAAGTCTTTGATGAGATGAAGTTAAACAAGTTATCAGAAACACAGTTCAGAGTATTAATGATGAAGATGTTCAAGGAACTTATAGAGAAAAACAAGGCCATAGAGGATAAGATTGAGGACTTTAGGGAAAACATGAAAAAAGAGATACATAACATAAACAAAAATCAGACAGAAATAAAGAATGCTGTATGTGATATCAAGAATACACTGGAAGGAATTAAAAGCAGGCTCAATGAAGCAGAGGATAGAATAAGTGACTTAGAAGAAAAGGTAGAAAAAAAAAATCACTCAATCAGAGAAGTAAAAAGAATAAAACACTTAAAAAGCATGAGGACAGTCTAAGGGAGCTTTGGGACAACATGAAATGAAACAACATTTGCATTATAGGAATGGCAGAAGGGGAGGAAAGAGAGCAAGGGATAGAGAACTTGGTGGAGGAAATAATGATTGAAAACTTCCCTGGGCTGGTGAGGGAGAAAGCCACACAAGTTCAGGAAGCACAGAGGGTTCCAAACAACAGGGACCCAAAGAGACCCACTCCAAGACACATCATAATTAAAATGGCAAATGTCAAGGACAAAGAGAAAATATTAAGGGCTGCAAGAGAGAGAACAAGCAGTGACCTACAAGGGAACCCCCATAAGGCTGACAGCTGATTTCTCAACAGAAACACTTCAGGGCAGAGGGGAGTGGCATAAAGTTCTCCAAGTAATGAAAAGCAAGAACATGCAACCAAGATTGCTTTATTCAGCAATACTATCATTTAAAATTGAAGGTGAAATAAAGAGCTTCCCAGACAAAAAAAAAAAAAGGCTAAAGGAGTTTAGTACCACCAAACCAGCATAGCAAGAAATGCTAAAAGGACTGCTGTAAGAAAAAGAAGGAATAGTGAGAGAAAGGTACATCAGCATAAAGGGGGGAAATGGCATTCAGTAAGTTTATATCAATAGGAACCTTATATGTAAACAGAATAAATGGTCCAATCAAAAGACGTAGGGTAGCTGAATGGATAAAAAAACAGGACCCACATATATGCTGTCTACAGGAGACCCACCTGAGAGCAAAAGACTCACACAGGCTAAAAGCGAAGTGATGGAGTAAAATATTCCATGCAAATGGAAAGGAAAGGAAAGCTGGAGTAGTAGTTCTTATTTCTGACAAAATAGACTTCAAAATAAAGACCCTAACAAAAGACAAAGATGCTCACTACATATTACTAAAGGGATCAATCCAACAGAAGAAAATAACCCTTATAAACATTTATGCACCCAATACAGGAGCACCTAAATATATAAAAAATTTCTTGGGGAACTTTCAGGGGGAGATTGACAGCAACACAATCATAGTGGGGGACTTTAACACCCTGCTGTCAGCATTGGACAGATCATCAAGACAAAAAATCAACAGGGAAACACAGACCTTAAATGACTCACTAGATCTAACGGATCTAATTGACATTTATAGAACATTTCACCCCAAAGCAGCAGAATACACATTCTTCTCAAGTGCACATGGAACATTCTCAAAAATAGACCACATGTTAGGGCACAAGGCAAGTCTGTACAAATATAAGAAGATTGAAATCATATCAAGCATCTTCTCGGATCACAATGCCATGAAACTAGAAATCAACCACTATAAAAAAACTCAAAAATATTCAAACACATGGAGGCTAAATAGCATTATTTAGCATTTATTAAACAATGAATGGGTTACCAATGAGATCAAGGAAGAAATCAAACAGTTCATGGAAAGTAACAAAAATGAACAGACAACAACCCCAAATCTATGGGACACAGCGAAAGCAGTCGTGAGAGGAAAATTCATAGCATTACAGGCCTATCTCAAGAAACAAGAAAAAAATCTAATGAACCATCTAACACAACAACTAAAAGAACTAGAACGAGAACAGCAAGAAAAGCCCTGAGGAAGTAGAAGGAAGGACATAATAAAAATCAAGCAGAAATTAATGACATAGAGGCTAAAAAAATAATACAAAAAATCAATAAAACCAAGAGCTGATTCTTTGTAAAGATAAATAAGATTGATGCACCTTTAGCCAGACACACTAAGAAACAAAGAGAGAGGGCCCAAATAAATAAAATCAGAAATGAAAGAGGCGATATAACAACTTACCCAACAGAAATACAAAGGATTATAAGAAAATACTATGAACAACTATATGCCAGCAAATTGGACAACATAGAGGAAATGGACAAATTCCTAGAAGCATACAACATTCCAAAGCTGAATCAAGAAAAGGCAGAAAACCTGAATAGGCTGATAACAACTAATGAAATTGAAGCAGTAATCAAAAAATTCCCAGCAAACAAAAGTCCTGGACCAGGTGGATTTACAGTCAAGTTTTGCCAAACATTCAAAGACAAATTAACACCTACTCTATTCAAACTATTCCAGAAAATTCAAGAGGAGGGAAAACTCCCAAACTCTTTGTATGAGGCCAGCATCACCTTAATCCCAAAACCAGATAAAGACACTACAAAGAAAGAAAATTACAGGCCAATCTCCCTGATGAACATAGATGCTAAAATCCTTACTAAAATACTTGCAAACCAGATCCAGCAATACATTGAAAAGATTATACATCATGACCAAGTGGGATTTATTCTGGGGCTGCAAGGCTGGTACAACATCTGCAAGTCAATAAGTGTGATACATCACATAAACAAAATGAAGGACAAAAATCATATGAACATATTAATAGACACAGAAAAAGCATTCGACAAAATCCAGCAACCATTTTTGAATAAAACTCTCAGCAAAGTGGGAATAGAGGGATCGTACCTCAACATAATAAAGGTCATATATGACAGACCTGCAGCCAACATCATACTCAATGGGCAAAAACTAAAACCATTTCCATTAAAAACAGGAACAAAACAGGGATGTCCACATTCACCACTCTTGTTCAACATAGTACTGGAAGTACTTGCCACAGCCATCAGACAGGAAGAAAACATAAAAGGTATCCATCCAAATTGGAAAGGAGGAAGTAAAACTTTCATTATTTGCAGAAGACATGATATTGTACATAGAAAACCCTAAAGACTCCATCAAAGTACTACTAGATTTGATAAACAAATTTGGCAAGGTAGCTGGATACAAAATCAACACCTGGAAATCAATGGCATTCTTATATACCAACAATGAACTTTCAGAGAGAGAAACTAAAAAAACAATACCATTTACCATTGCAACCAAAAAAATAAGATACCTAGGAATAAACTTAACCAAGGATGTAAAAGACCTGTACTCGGAAAACTACATGACACTGAAAAAAGAAATAGAGGAAGATTTAAACAAGTGGAAGAATATACCATGCTCATGGACTGGAAGAATTAATATTATTAAAATGTCCATACTACCCAAAGCAATTTATAAATTCAATGCAATTCCTATGAAAATACCAACAGCATATTTCACAGACCTAGAACAAACATTTCGAAAATTTATATGGAACCAAAAAGACCCCGAATAGCTGCAGCCATTTTGTGAAAAAAGAACAGAGTGGGAGGGATCACTTTACCGGATTTCAAACTGTATTACAAAGCCACTGTAATCAAAACGGCCTGGTATTGGTACAACAACAGGCATATAGATCAATGGAACAGAACACAAACCCCAGAAATAGACCCACGCCATTATGGTCAGTTAATATTTGACAAAGGAGGCAAGAGTATCCAATGGAGTAAGGACAGTCTCTTCAATAAGTGGGGATGGGAAAATTGGACAGATACATGCAAAAAAATGAAACTAGACCACCAACTTTCACCATACACAAAAATAAACTCAAAATGAATAAAAGACTTAAATGTAAGTCACGAAACCATAAAAATCCTGGAAGAAAATGTAAGCAGTAAAGTCACAGACATCCCATGTAGTGGACTTTTCACTGATACATCTCCTAGGGCAAGAGAAACAAAAGAAAAAATAAACGTATTGGACTATATCCAACTAAAAAGCTTCTGCACAGCAAAAGAAAACAGCCGCAAAATACATAGAAACCCCACGGTCTGGGAAAACCTATTTGCCAAGGATGTATCTGGTAAGGGGCTAATTTCCAAAGTGTACAAAGAACTCACACTACTCAGCAAGAGGAAGACAAACAACCTAATTAAGAAATGGGCAAAGGACCTGAATAGGCACTTCTCCAAAGAGGACATACGGATGGCCAAGAGACACATGAGAAAATGCTCAATGTTGCTAATCATCAGAGAGATGCAAATTAAAACCACAATGAGGTGTCACCTTACACCTGTCAGAATGGCTGCCATCAACAAACGACGTGTGCTGGCAAAGGTGTGGAGAAAGTGGAACCTGGTTCACTGCTGGTGGGAATGCAGACTGGTGCAACCACTATGGAAAACAGTATGGAGGTTCCTCAAAAAATTAAAAATAGAGCTCCCTTTTGACCCAGTGATTCCACGCCTAGGAATGTATCCTAAGAATCCTGGAACACTTATCAGAAAGAATATATGCACCCCTATGTTCATAGCAGCTCAATTTACAATAGCTAAGATCTGGACATAGATCAGTAGATGAGGGGCTTCAACTAGAGAATATAATTTATTTATTCAAATATTATTATTTCCTGGGCATCGTGACAGGCATTGTAATATCAAAAAATTCCCTGCTTGTTTGAACTTTGATTGTTTGGAAGGATACAGAAAATAAATATATAATGTGTTGCTATGAAATTAAATGAAGGAGAATAAGAAGATAAAATAGGGTAGAATAATTAATGGGGTTTATATGATCTGATGATAATACTGAAAGTAACTCATTTTATAGTAAATAGTCTAATACTAAATATATAAGTAACAGTTCTGGTCAAAGTTGTTAGTTTTTCTACTGGCAAAATTAGAGTGTTTCATGAGGTAAACTTTTGATTCTCTGAATGTGTGAGTGTGTGTGTGTGCATGTGTTTTTTTTTAACATGCCTTTATTTTATCTTTTATTGAGGTATTATTGACATATGACATTATATTTGTTTCAGTTGTTCAACATAATGATATTTGTTTATATTGCAAATTAATCATCACAGTAAATCTAGTTAAGATCAGTCCCCAAACATATTTACAATTTTTTTGGCCAATATTTGTATTAATTGCATATTTTGATTAGCAGCTTTAAAGATAGAATGTATTTTGGGAAATGGTACTTTAATATTAACAATAGGAAGTATGATTCAATATACATTTGTTTGTTATACACATAGGTTTTTAATTATAATTCAAATATTTGTAAAATCTGTAAAAGAAGCCATGAAAATATCAGAATATTTTTGAAAGGCATTTCCAAGTTCAAGTAGAGGAGCTCTATTATTTAGTCTTTTCCTAGTTTCTTCCAACATGGCTTAATGCATTCAAATAGTTTCTGCATATTCTATGTCTTTCTCACATCATTAGTCTAGAGCTACTGCTGAGAAGTAACATTACAATATCAGCTTCTACTGAGAGGCTATTTGCACCACTGGAAATTATGGAAATTTGGAAGTAGTGACAGGTGTTTCTAAAAACTTTAAATTTTCATGTTTACCTTATTAGTGATGTTGTCCAAAGATAGTGCCCTTAGTTTTAATAATGTGTTGAAACAGCATTTAATGTTTCATACTCCCATGATATCAAGTAAAGTATGGTCTACCAAATGTTAATATAAGGAAATATTGTGCTAAGAGTAGAGGAATAAGTATTGAGAGAATGCATGAAGAGTGGATATGGAAAAATAAATTTTAACACATTAAATTTGCAATTTCAGAAATAAGGCTGATTAAGGAAACAGTGAGGTTAATAACCTGGGAATTTTTGTAAAAATGTGTTTTGTAAAAAATGCATAGTAAAAAATAGGCTGAAAAAGAATATGCCTCACCTACTTGAAAAACAAGCAGTGCCAACAACTCAGAAACAGTTTTTCCTACGTACACCTGGTGTCATAGTCGTAAAACTCTTGTATGTATTACTCAGTGCCACAAAATGGTATTATTTCAATCAGAAAATGGTCTCTATATATTTGGTGTAGATTATTAATTTTAAACCCTTATGTTTCTATTTTAGAAGAAGAAAAACAGTCATAATTATAGCTGAATAAAAGTAATTCTTAGAAGTTACTGTCTAAATATCACAAAGATAAAAATCCCCTTAAGAGAATTTATTTTGGACAGTGTAAAGAATAATAATCTATTTAAAGGCCCCTTGGAGGTGACTGAAAGAAGACTGCACCCTAATAATTGATATTGTGTCTAAATAAATAGAATATAAAAATTGATACAGAAATAAAAGCTAAAAACATTGATATGATTATTATGATGTGAAGATCACAAACACATCTAAGGTCCTAACTTCACTTAGAATTGTAATATTGGAAATATTGTCTAATATTAATGAATAATTTATTTAAAAAAACAACACAGGAGAGAGTATGAGTTGCTTAAGTTTTAAAAATACAATCATTTGCAAGCAAGGGTGTTGCTACATATGTTATAGTCCTTTGCAATTTGTGGGCTTTTTTAATTTATTACATCTTACACTGAGCAAAGTAGAATACTTGGCAGAACCTTGTAACAAGCAATGCCTACTTGTCCAAACGTAGTATATTCAGTGTCCTATGAACTGAAAATTACTGACATAATGAGATTTATCAAATGACTACACCGAGTTAACAGGATCTAGATGCTTTGTCCAGAAATTATGCTCAGTTTAGATATCAAGCTCAAATAGGTCAGATCAGCATCAACCTATAGGTTTACAGATTCACAAATTTTCCAGGTTCAACAAGAGCATGAATGACCTTGAGAGGCTAGGCAGTTCAGAATCCATTATGGTGAAGTTCAGGACTTCTAGGAGTTCTTAGCTCTGACATCAAGTGTGCTTGAGTACTCATCTACAGGACAAGATTTTTAAATTGGTTTTGAAAATTAGAAAATTAATCAGATAAATCTAAATTAGTGGTAGTCTATATATTGTTTTGTGTTGTTGAGGGAGATATTTTGCTTTTTTGGGGGAGTAGGATATTGACCTTTTAACCTCAACAAACTTTCTTACATTTCATCATATGCTTGTCAGAAAAAATTTGTCAGACTCTGCAACTGTTTATCTTTCTCTCAGGCTGTATTGCAGATGCCCTAATTCCCTAGGAGAACATGTATTCATTTCTCTTTTTATTATGTCTAACACATGCTGTACTTCTAGAAGATGCTAGGCTGGACAATCTATGACTTTCACTTAGCATGAAGCAATGCATTGCACTGTTCAGAACACTGCCCCTTTGCACACTTTGGCAGGAACACGGATACTATATTCCTTAATGAAAGAACATTCCCATAGTCATCAGTAGCATATTTAAAATAAAATAAAGAACACCACTTAAATACCTGAAAATGTGAAAAACTTGTTTATTTTAGGAAAAACAATTGTGTTAAATAGAAATTTTTACTTTAAGTGTTTGCATGTTTAGAAAGCCAAAATTGATTTGATTGACTAGTTCTACATTTCATGATGCATACCTTAGGGACTTGTATTCTTTTATTACTTATGAGATTTTATTTTCACACTGTGACAGCTCTCACTCCCTTGTTTTTCAGAGTTACAATTTCCTCTCTTTTTTATCAGCAGACGTTCCCTATCATCAGCCTTAAATTTCACTCTTTCCAATATGATCTCTATCTACCAAATCATAGAATGCTACAAAGGCCTGTGAAAATATCCTTATACTTTGAATTTGAAGGCATTGGTTAGTTGATTTATTATTATCCTTTTCTACTAGAAATAGGATAAATTATATGAAGACCCGAGTGAAAATACACTTTATGGCCAACCGTGCTTTCACATGAAATTTGTATGAAGATCTTCCTTCTTTATGGTGACAGTTAATATGTATAAAGTGCACTGTGATCTGGTCTAGGGCTCATTATATTTGCACTTAAAAATATCCAAAGACATATAATTAATGTCTACTGCTTTTATACCCTACCATTTGAAAGCTCTCTGGCATAAAGCAGAAATGACTTTGAAAAATGTTGCAAGTGATTAGACTGATGATATGTAAGAATTCAAGGACTAAGTTTCAAGGACTACCTTCTAAATAGAGTTACCAGCTCCCAAAGCTCAGGCCTTCATAATAGCATCACAAATTTAAATGGCAATCTTTTTTCCCCCCAAAGAACTCAAGGAGTTTTTGCAAAAATTATTGAGATGATTTTTATTCAATCTCGCAGCATCTCTGTGGGTATGAGTTCTCTTATTATTTCTATTTTGCAGATAGTTAAGGGTGTTGTAGCCTGTATATTTAAATGAAGTCCTTCTCAGAACTTTTAGGAATTTTTGAGGAATAATTATATAATAGAGACTTCAGAGTTTAGTTTCCTGGGGTCTTACCTTTTCTATGTATTCCTTATTTCTTTTGGACAATTGAGTACATCCCATTACAAAGGTATTATAAAACAGAAGGTTTCTACCATAGTACAACCTTCTTGAGTGCAATGCATCATTCAACCTTATTCAATAAAATATGACAAAATATGGGGTTTCTGCCAAACCAGTATCCATGCTAAGAAGAACTTTTAGAAAAAGTAAACAAAAAAATAAGAGAAATTCTTCCTAAACTCTAGCTTGTTTAATAATAATAATAAAACAAAACAAAACCTTGAAAGCCTGTGTCAGAGCAGAGATTGAAATTAAAAAGACACCTTGTTTCATTGGTAAAGACCAGTAACAATTTATCTTCATCCAGCATTCTATAAACAGGAGGGTTGGTTTCCAAACACTGGAGTTATAGATCTTAGCAACATAGTCACAGAAAGTAAACGGGACTATAAAGGGCCTTTAATGTCATTTATATAGAGTTATGACTGCTGTCAACTCTAGTGAAAGTTGCACAGATTCTCTCAGAAACAAGTGGCTTTTTAGCCATATTGACATATTTTTATCCAACTTGTGAGCCGGGTACCATGGTGAAGAGCGCAGTGCAGTGCTGTCACCCTCCTGTTATTCTTCACAAATAATTCATGACAGGGTAAAGCAGTAGTAAGTAATAAGTGAGGAGAAGTATGCTTAGGCTACAGGGATGCTACCAAAACTAACCTATCTGGCTTTTAAATGTCAAGGGATAAAAAATAATGCATTATCTGGGGGAAAAGATAATATGTTTTATATTTTCTAACATACTAATTTTATTTATTTTTATTTTGTCTATTTAAATTATTTTTTAAAATTTTTATTTATTATTATTGTGTTGTTGTTGTTCAAAAATATCACAGATATCCCTTTTTCTCCCCAATGACCCAGTCCACCCTGACTCATCCCCCCACCCCAGTCTCTCCACACCATCATCCATGTCCTTGGGTTGTGCATATATGCATATAAATTCTTTGGTTACTCTCTCCCCCTCCACCCACCCACTCCCCTCCATCCCTCTGAGATTCTTCAGTCTGATCCAGGTTTTCATGTCACTGAATCTATTCTGTTCATCAGTTTATTAAGTTCTTTAGATTCCACATATGAGTGAGATCATATAATGTTTGTCTTTCTCTGCCTGGCTTATTTCATTCAGCATAATACTCTCCAGGCCCATCCATACTGTCCCAAAGGGTACAGGATCCTTCTTTACAGCTGCGTAGTATTCCATTCCATGACACAGCTTTTTCATCCACTCATCTACTGATGGGTAACATACTAATTTTAATATTAATGTTCTAACATATTAATTTTCAATTGAAGCTTTTCATACTTATATGTGAAGTTGTTTTCACTTTTTCCTACCTAACAAAGAGGCCCTGACTTATATAACCTTATTGGATAAGAAACTCAATAATTACATGCAGGTGCGCATGCACACACACTAATGAAGTTGAAATATTTATTTTCTGCAACTTGCAAACCATAATAATGTATAGTATCTGAAAAACAATTAAATTTTAGACACAAATAAAATAATTTTATTTAATTAAATCAACTTCAAAAACATGTATTTGAATAAAGGTCAGGTTTTGGAAAGAGAGGTAAATATTTTTTTAATGATTTTTTGATAGAGGAAGGGAGAAAGAGAAACACTGGGTGAGAGAGAAACATCGATTGGTTGCCTTCCACAGCCGATTGAACCCACAACCTGGGTAAAGTGCCCTGACTGAATATCGAACCTGCCACCTCTTAGTGTATGGGAGGACTCTCCAGACGACTGAGCCACAACTGGCCAGGGTGAGAGGTAAACATTTTAAACACACGTACACACTTATGCACGTATGTACACACACACACAAACACAGGACAACTTCAAGACTACAATAAGAATAGAGACAAAGTAAATAAGCTCAAAGATTGAAAGACACATATACATAAGCTCCATATGAGCAGGGACTTTGGTTTACTCTTTGCTTTATCCTCAGAATTTTGATCAGGCACATATTTAATATATATTTGGTGAATATATATTAAAGGAATAGTGTAGAGAATGCAAACCGTGATATACTTCTATACATTGAGATAATACCTGTAATGAGCTAAGTACTGTGCATTGTCCATATTACTTTTGTTTCGAGAAGTACTAGAAAATACTAGTTTCCCAAGTAAAAATAATGCATAGGAATTGTAATACCTCAGAAAACTAAACTCTGAAATTTTCATTATATTGTTTTAAAAGCCTTAAAAAGGTTTTGTTAATTTTTTTATTTATTACAACAGTCTTCGCCATTTGTAAAATAAGAATATATAACAATAGTCGATTTTTTAAATGAAATGACAAAAATTTTATTAAATTTACTTTGTTTTCAAACAAATGTCCAAGCAGAAAGTCTTATTTGGTTTCTCAAGTTTGCTAATATCCTCAACATTCACATGGCTTTCTATAATATTCACGAACATTATTAGACCATTTAAAAATTTTTAAATATATCATTAGATGCAATATGAGGATCATGTTTTGCTACTTGAGATGGAAAAAATATTTCACCATATTATGTCTCATGAAATAAGTAAAATATGAAAATTTATGTAGGTTGTATAGCAGAAAGAGACTTTGCAGCCATATACTTTTTATTGTAAAACAGTTCCTTAAATATTTGTGTGTTTTTTTAAATTTGTATTGGCATACGTTTATTAAAACAGATATTCAAATCTGTATAATCAAGTTTTCCTGATTTGAGAAGTACTATATTGATTAAATTAATCACCCATAGCTTTGTTGTACTTTTTCATCTGACTCCACACTTAGTTTTGAGATGTGCTTTGGAAATTAAATATTACTTTATTATATTAGAAAAGGCTTGAGTGAGTACTCCCATGTTCCCACTTGCTCTCTTCTGCCATCACCTTGAGAACACATTCAGGCTACTCTGCTGGAGCATAAGGAACAGAAATATCAATCAAGTTCCCCCCGTTTCCCCAGCCAAAGCCAGCATAAATGCGCTGACAGCCAGACATGAGAGCAATCCCAGCCAAGATCAGGACCTTGCCAACCACCCCAGATAAGTAAACAATTTATTGTGTATGCCACTGCAGTCTCAGGATGGCTCGTTTTTGTTGTTGTTCTTGTCATTGTTACATCTCTTTATAGTGTCAATGGATAATGGCTATCAAAGCAGTCCCACAACAAAAGTTACCGTGTTTATTTTATTTGCTTGCTTCCTCCCCCTTTCAGGAATTGCTAACCTTATATTATTAAATCATGAGTACAGCATTAAAGAACTTGCCAGTAATTAATTCAAGTTTGATTTGTTTCTATTAAAATATCTGAGAAGGTCACACCGGAAGAGAGAATTGGTAGTGTCCTGTCTGTGTCCTCATGGTGAACCCAAATTTGACCTCATCAGCTATTCTATTGATATCCCAGATAAATTCTCTGAAGTGTTTTCCCTAGGGATTTCTCTTTAGTTTGTTCTCTAAGAGCTGTTAGGAATTCATTAGCAAGGAAGAGAAAAAAGCTGCCTATTTTCATTTGTGGTGCCTGTGTTGATCCTGGTAATTCCTGACCCCTTAAACTTTGAATTCATTGAAAAACTAAAAAGACATAAATAAAAGTCCTCCCCCTTTCCAAGGTTATGCAGTATAAAAAAGTATCTTGGAGGAATACACTAAATCACTATAACTTCCTCCTAAAATGCATGCATATCTTTCTGAGTTTCATGATTAATACTATTTTCTAACCTTAAAATTTTGAAAATATAATTCATTTCTGCTCAAAGAGCCAGGTTCAATGCAATGGCCTGGTAGTATAATATAATTAAATTCTGAACAATTTGCTTCAAGTTATTAAAAATCATGAAGTTACAAATTCGCTAGGATGTATATGTATGTTCTACGTAATGGGGTGTTGCAGGTTGAAATATGACTTCCAAAAACGTTCACATCAAAATCCCTTGAACTCGTGAATGTTAAGGACTTTGCAAATATGATTAAGTCAGTGTAAAATGGGGAGATTATTACTCTGGGGAATCTGATGTAATCGTAAGAGTCCATACAGGAGGGAGGCAGGAGGGTCAGAGTTAGAGGTGATGAGATTGAATAGAAACAGAGATTGGACCGATGACTTTGAAGATGGAAGAGAGGCCCACAAGTCAAGACGTACAGACAGCCATAGAACTGAAAAAAGCAGGGCGATACCTTCTCTCAGCAGAGCCTCCAGGAGCACACCGCTTTGTCAACATTTCAGTTTTACCCCAGTGAAACCAGTGTGGTACTTCTGACCTCCAGCCCAATAAAAGAATAATTTTGTGGTATTTTAATTAGCTAAATTTGTAATAATGTAATTTGTTATGGCACCAGTAAAAAAACAAACAAACACCAAAAACCTAATGCACAGGCTAGTTAGTTCATGTGTCCATCACCTGCTGTTTTGGGGCAGTGTTCTATTTTATATTTTATTTTATTATTATTTTATTTATTTGTTATTCTCTTGAGCCTCAAGTGCATTTGCTTCTAACGTTTGAGTGTTGAGGTCACAAATGATTGGACTGGAAACCCATTCCCTTTTAGTCTTTATAAAGCGATAAATACAACTCAGCATTTCCCCATCGGGCTGAACCACAGACTCATAACTATTGAGTCTGATCCAAACGTGGTTCTCCTAGAAGAAGAGTGAGAGCCTCCCTGGGAGGAACCTTGAGGTTTAGGCTAGTCACCGATTACAGTTGCTGCAAGATTATTGCCCTATTGCCAGCATAGTTTATTAGAGAGATGTATATGTACATAAAAGAGTTGGGACAATTCTATGTACATACACTTCTGTCCACATTTGTCACAAATTTGTTATGAGTTCAAACGTTTCTACACACTGTATGAAGCAAGATTTTCTATTGTCTTTTTTTCTTTATTTTAAAAAATATATATTTTTATTGTTGACACTATTGCAGATGTCCCCGATTTCCCCCTCCCTTTGACACCCTCCTCCCAGCCCCGACCCCACCCCAGGCCCTCACCACACTATTGTCTGTGTCCATGGGCTATATACATATAAATATATGTTATTTAGTTAATCTAATTGCTTTAACTTTTTTTTCAAATAGTTCCTTCTGATCTTATTATGCTGTTATTTAGCAAAGAAGCCTATAATCTTTTACATTATAAAATGTTTTACGCATGGTGAATATTTGTCTTCTTACCCTTTTCCTTACCACAGTTGAAAGTTTTCAACTGTACTCATAGGCTTACATTTCCCACACTTTGATGAAGCCCTTGGTTATCCACAAAACTTTCAGCCTTGACTGTTTCCTCTTTTTCAGCACAGCAAATTTTGGACAAAACTGTGTGTTAGGCAAAATGCATGTGTCCTTTTGCACTTATAGTTTTATAATATGTAAGAATTGTTTTTCTCTCTAAAACTTAGGTCTCCTTTCATTAACACCTGTCCTTGACTTTATTCCAGAACTATCCTTATGTTTGTATGAACTTTTCAGCAAGATATGAGTTGATCTCTAATAAACTATGCTCTTGGCAGAAAGCAAAGGGAGGATTTCCCAGGGAGTCTACAATTTAAGGAGAAAAATTATCATAAACTTTTCTTAAATTAAAATAATAAAACTTTATAGCTAATCACATGTGATAAGGTCACTTTGGGCATATATATATTTTCTGTTTGAAAACCTTAAACCTTGCCAAAAGTTCATATAACTGAACACATTCCTTTTTTGGTAGCCTAAAGAAATTTGGGTCCATGGGAACTCTCTTAGAATTAGCTGCATGTATATAGTAAAACAAGAATTTTCACTGCACATAAGGATTAATTCAAAGTCACTACATTAAGAAAAAAAAATGCCTTCAGGTAAAACCAAAACAGTGTCCTTTATCTTGTGTGTAATACTAAGCATGCATACAGAAATGGCCTATTTATACATTCATTTTATATGTTTCCTTTGAATTATCTCTTAGTGCTTTGTTAATTTTCCAATTCAGTGAATGCAGAAACATTTACCAGAGTTTTTCTAAAATGCTCATTAATGAGTCACTAATAAATATTCCAGATAAAGATTAAAATTCAAAACTAGTATTGGCACTTTGCATTTTTGAAGTGTTTTATAATTTTTAACCAGACACTACTCACCTTTTGTTACCAAGCGTGCCAATAATCACCAAGGTTTTGCTGGCTGAATAGGAAAACTCTCCTTGACACATTCTAGTTCTTAAAAGAAAGATACTGTGACTCACGATCTGTCTTTCTGGGATGATCCATTCAGTGATATGAGTTAAATATCCTTGAAGCAGTCAAATGACAGAGGCGGTGACATCAACAAAGCTGCAGCTCTTACACTGCATTTGAAACCTTGGCAAGAGTAAGAGATGTTGATGTTCTGAATCAAAGAAAAGAAAATTTCTATGGCTGGAAGTCGATAGTCAAGTTGTAATCTCATTTGAATACTTATTCAAAAGATATATTTGTGGCATAAATATATATGTGTATACATATATATATATTCATGACATGTCTCATCACAAAATATTCTAAGCATTTATGTTTTATGTAAATTATATGCAGGGTTTCATGAAGCTTGGAATCTTCTTTTTTATGTACTGACACTCAGTAAAGCCAGGTTATCAATTCCTCTCTCGGTTTTGTTTAACAAGTGTTATCTGTTAAGAGTTTGTTTACAGTTTGATGGTTTGGTGGAAAGGTCCTTAAAACGAGGATGGCTTTTCATGAAGGCAAAAGAAGAGGGGAAATTAGAGATACAGCAAGGATGAAGTTTTTGTCGTTACTGTTGCTGTTGTTGCAATTGTTAAAGAAATATCAAGTTGGTTCAAGAAGAGTGGGGAGAAAAGATTTATGAGTAAAAATAAAATCCAGAGACCGCTTACCCCAATCCTTCCTCTGTTCTCTTTTGACCAATTTTTATGAAAGATTTAATCGTGTTGGTCACAGAATTTTTCCTGTTGAATGTGAGATTAGGTGAAACTGGATATGAATAAAGATCAGTGGTAACGGTGATTTAAAGAAGTGTGTAATTGGGTGGAGTTTACTGACAAGGGAAGTTGGAACTACATGTTCCTTGTTGCAGGATAATGTTTCTGAATTTAGAAAGATATTCTTCTTTCATAGTAAATGATTCTGAAATGGATACACGTTCAAACCACATCAAAATGTGTCTTTGGCCTTTTTAGACAAAAATGACATAATAATGTAAAATAAAATACAGTAAACTTTATAGCCCTATGGCTTACTCTGTATAAGTAAACAATTTCTTACCTCTTCAGATGTAGGCATGCTGTCTTGGACAATAAATTATATACATTTTCACGCATGAAACATTCCTGCTGACAATGATTTTTCATTGCTCACACCAATTTGCATATTTTTAATGTGCTTAGAATTTAAGTAACATATGTAAAATATTTTCAATAGACTATTGCTCATAAAAATAAGTTAAAATTATAGACTACACATAATATATGCATTGAGTGAATTTTGTTTATTTAGATTGGAATAAACTAGCAATTTAAAAAACTTATACTATCCTTAAGGGTATCCTTTAAGGATATACTGTCAAGACTAATTAACATACAAATATCTGACCTAGAAAATCTATTTTTTAAGAGCTTTAGTTTCTAATGCTACATAATAAATACTGGCCTAATAATTAACACTTACATATTTCTTTTTCACGAAAGTAAAAAGAAAATTGCATTCACTGTACTTAACGTGTTGGATTACTTAGCTATTAGGATATTTCACATATAACTCTTAAAAGACATAACACAAAGAAGCAATTTTGTATCATAGTTCAGAGCACCATTTTTGACACCAGTGACTTGAGTTGAAGTCTTGACACTGCCACTTATTGCCAGGATGACCTTGTAAATACAGAAAAACATATAACCTAAGCCAAAGTTTTTCACAAGAAAGGAATTATATTTCTTAGAAATAGTGAGCCAGAAAAAAATATTAAATAATTTGTTGTTATTATCTACTACTTCCTTTGTAACTTTTTTCATCCTGTCTTGATTTTTATATTCTTTCAATGTTGTTTTTTTCAAATTTGCATCTTATGTCATCCCACCATCTTGCTCATGTTTCTGAGATATGCTGTTAATAGTTGCTTATTAACTATTCTCAAAACTCAAATAGTACCAATTGAAACTGTAATGTGTCACCATTGGCTGGCTAGCAGCTGCCTGATTAGAGCATTTAAAATACCATTGCTCTTTGTTTATTTTCTCCTTAGCTTCTCTTGCCCTAGGAGATGTATCAGCAAACATATTGCTACGAGAGATGTCTGAGATTTTGCTGCCTATGTTTTCCTCTAGGATTTTTATGGTTTCATGTCTTACATTTAAGTCTTTTGTCCATTTTGAATTTACCTATGTTCCTGGCAGTGCAATTTACAATAGCTAAGATCTGGAAACAGCCCAAGTTCCCATCAGTAGATGAGTGGATAAAAAAAGCTGTGGGACATTCACACCATGGAATACTATGCAGCTGTAAAAAAGAAGGATCTTTTATCCTTTGGGACAGCATAGAGGGAACTAGAAAGTATTATGCTGAGTGAAATAAGTCAGTCAGGGAAAGACAAATACCACATGATCTCACTTATATGTGAAATATAATAAACAAAATAAACTGATGATCGAAATGAATCCAGAGACCTAGAAGCATGAAACAGACTGAGGGGTCTCAGAGAGAAGGTGAGGGTGGGGGTGTGGGTGGGGAGAGATTCATCAAAGAATTTATATGTTTATAAACATAACCCATGGACACAGACATTGGAATGAGGAAAGCCTGGGGGTGGGATGGATGCTGGGTAGAGGGGATCAATGGGGATAAAAAGAGGACATCTGTAATATTTTCAACAATAAAGATAAAGAAACTTTAAAAAACCACAACAACCATTGCTCTTAAACCATTGTTCCTAAATGTAAAAAGCAGTAGCTTACTATAGCTCTTAACACATAAGGCTGAATTATCTCTTACATTAGCAGAGCATGAATGGAAGCTTACTGATCCATTCTAATGAGTGCTCTACCTTTATTATTTAAAACAAAAAACAGATGAGACTTAACAACATCCACAGGGGTTTGCAACATTTTAAATTCTTGATAAATCCAATATTGTCAATGTAGGTATGGATATAAATTGACTTGTGGAACCTAAGTTGATACATGAGTATGACATGGATTATGAAAAGCACATTTATTTTTCTATTTTTTAAAATAGCCTTTATATAATTTCTATTTTCACATCTTTCTTTCCTTTTGTTACTATGAATATATTAAATCTTCATGGATCACTTACACCTAGTTAGAAGAGATACTGCTTTCCAACTAAAGCATGGCTTTGAAATGGAGAACAGAATACTATAACAATTTTTTTTCTGTACAATGCAATGCAGGATAAATGATAAAAACAACTTGTAGAACTTTAATTAGCCTATTTAACTTTTACTAACTTACTATTGGTCCAGTTGCTCTGTCCTTTGTATTTTTTTTCTGCTTATGGATTTTTAAAATTGTATTTGTTTCTCATTTCCTTCTAAAACATTTTAAAATCAGGTATTCTATTTATGTCCTAAGATTTAACAATAAAACGTTGTCTTATAATTAAGCTTATACTAGTCTTCCTCCCATGAGGGGAAAAAAAACAACAAAAAACCTAGTAGTACATTTTTATAATACTATTTTTAAGCTATACATTTAGTTCACTGAACTTTCATTTATTTTTAGATTATATGAATATTTTTATTATTGTAGTAATGTGACATGTGATGGTAGACAATTTTTTGCACAGTTTTTTCTTCATAAACAAACAAAACAAAACAAAAACCAATTATTCAAGTAAGTTTCCTAATTTTTTTATTTTTTAAAAAATTTGTGATATCTTACTGTTCTAGATGAAGCAGAAATTTAAAGCCTTTAGCATGTTGTAAATGTTCTCAGTTGGTATACTAAAGTTCACTTGTGTTTCAAAACCTTTCCAGTGGCCAACAGATTTTGACTATTATTGTTGTATCTGGAGAACAGCAGATTAAACTGAAGAAGCCAAGAGATGCATTTGTAGTAATGTTGTAAATTGTTCCAAGCATGAGCCTACTCATTCATAATCACCTCGCTGGCTCCAAAGAATTAACAAATCTCTTTAGAATGCAAAGATATTGCCTCATGAGCACATATGGGAGTGTGTGTTCAATGTAGTAAACCATTCATTTCAGTAGTGACTTGGTACTAAAGTGACTGAATCAAGAGTGTAATATCTGCCCCCTAACTCCCGGCTGTAAAATCCAGCAGGGATTGTGGCCGAGAGACTGAGGGCCTTCTCTTAAAGGGCCTGCACATCAACTTCCTTGGACTCAGTTCCAGCACTGGGGCAGTAGCTTGAAAGTACCAGGACATATGGGGAGGAACTGAACAGTCTGGCATCAGGGCAAAACTGGAGGGGCATCTTTCTCCCAGACAGAAGAGCTGGCAGAGGTCATTATTCTCTTGCTGAGCACTCCCTCCCCCACTGTATCCGAGTCTCCATCAACCTGGCCAGCACTAATTGATTCCCAGTCAGGGTGTGTACAAGAGGCTCTTGAAGCATTAAACCATATCTGCTTATAACAGATTTTAAGACTGATTTTATATATCTAGATAAATGGGACCATCATCACCATCTTCTACAAGAAGAACCCCAAGACTCCTCATGGGGAAGAATATAAAAAATCATGAGAGCCAAGGGAGAATATTTTGTTCCAGGTAGCATAAAGATCTGTGAAATTTAGCTATTTTAAAAGTTAGAATCCTGTTTGTTTTTCTGTCTTCCTAGAAGATATAATATCAGCAGTAAAAGGCATTTATTTATTTATTTATTTATTTGAGCAACAAATCCTTACTGAATTCATGGGTGAAACTTGTGCTGAAGAAGTACTTCTAATGCTAAAAGATAAGTGGCCATACATCTAGTAGGAACACAAAATCTAACACTTTCTTTGACATCATGATAGAGTCAAAATAACTGTCCTAAAATGAAAGTCATTAACTCATCCTAGATTAAGTAAACTATTATTAGAATACTTTTATAACCCATTATGTAGCTGTAGTGTCTTGTCAATTTGATGATGTCTGAATGGCCACTTAATTTGGAGCCAAATGTTGTGCTGTTCTCATGGAATATTTGAATCACTTCATGGGGTCATCTTTCTATAGATTCTGATCTATGTCACAAATCACTGATTTTTTTCTAGAATAGTGTTGCCTACTAGTGAGATATAAGCTAGTTATATTTTCTATTATTCTGGCAGATTTATTCCTACCATGAAGAGTTGTCTCACACAGTTTTTGTTACTATCCATTTGAGAACCCTGGTTTGAATAGTAGACATTTTATCTTTGCCAAATTTATCTTCTTGAATTTTTACACTTTGCTAATTTCCAGCGGTTTCTGTTCTCCTAATTTGCAGGCAAATTCTGTGCCTTTCTTATACAATTATTGAACCATTCCATGAGCTTATTATTATTCTTATCAGAGACTCTGTATAAAAATATCAATGTAGTTTGTTTAGTATAAAATATGCCAAAGCATTTCTCCTTCATAAAAATAGAAATAAAATGGTTTGCATTAATTAAAAATACCTAACATAGGTGGTTTCTGAAAAATCCTTACTAAAGTTAACTCAGTTTCAAAATACCAAGAAAGAGTGCTCAATATTTAAAGTCTAGGTAGTTAAATTATACACAAATATGCAATTTCAGAATATGTTGAAATCCATTATTTATAATAACTAGTGATTTTTTTTAATTCTCATTCAAGGATATGTTTTTATTTATTTCAGAGAGAGGAAGGGAGGGAGGGAGAGAGAGAGAAAAAGAAAGAGAAAGAGAGACATGGCTGTGAGGGAGAAACATCATTCAGTTGCCTCCCATATTTGCCCCTACTAGCAATCAAACTTGCAACCTAGGTATGTGTCCTCACCTGGCATCAAACTGACAAACTTTTGGTGTCCAGGATTACATTACAATCAACTGAGCCACCTGACCAGGGTGCCAATGATTCTTAATAATAATATTAATTTTATTTTGGGTGACTGGCTTTGGATAGTTATCTTTTTATGCTCTCTCCTTGGACAAGATTCTCCCTTCTAATGGTAGGACTTGGCCAAGGTCATGGAAATTTTATAAAACTTGAAGTTTTCCTTGGAGACCATATATCTATTATCAACTCTTTAAAAACAGAGCATAGTCATTCTTGCAACTCTTTAGATCAGAGGAGTAAAAAACATAATGGCTCCATATTAAATCAACTTAGTACTATAAGAAAATTAATTATTGTTTTTATTTTTATGATTTAAATTTAATTTGAAATATGACAGAGTGCCTTATTCTGTTTGGGCTGCTATAACATAATACCAAAGATTGAATAGCTTATGAACAACAGAAATTTATTTTTATAGTTTCAGAGGCTGAGAAGTCCAAGATCAAGGCACTGGTAGATTTGGTGTCTAGTAAAAAGCCACTTTCTAGTTCATAGATGGCAGCTTTCTATTGTGTCTTCACATATTAGAAGGGGTGAGGGATCCTTGGCAGGTCTAATTATAAAGGTACTAATCCCATTAATGAGGGCTTTTCCACTCCCATGACCTAAGTACCACTCAAAGGCCCAACCTCCTAATACCATCACATTGGACATTAGGCTTCAACATAGGAATTTTGGGAAGCTAAAACATTCAGACCATAGCATGTGGCTTTATGAAAATATTGATGCATTGATATTGAAATTATTTGGTTCTAACTTGTGAATTTGCATAATACTGGTTTTCATTATCAATCCTACCATTAAATCTGGACATACTCTCAAAGGGCAAATTTTTGCTTCAGGTAGTGGTAAATATGGAATAGTGAGATGGTAAATCATGAGCAAGCAATGTTTGATTATTTTGCTGATAGCGCATTGGAATTACACAAACTATGCTCTCAGCGTTAGGCTTTTCATCAGAAGATGAGGTACTGCAAGGACCATATAAGAAATGCTGTTTTCTAAAAAAGTGTTCATAATGAGCCTGAATCCTTCTTTGACTTCTATCTTAATTGGATATTAAGGTAGCTTAATCAATAGCTGGAGATGACAATTCCAACTCTTAAGGGTTTTGCTCCTATTATTCTGCCTATGTTTGTGGTGCCACTGGCCCATAGGGTCTAAAAGGTCAAGATCTAGTCCTCAGTTTTATGTGGAAACAATTGATTATGTTACACTTAAAGGAGCAGATTTACAAGCAGTGGTTATTGTTTAATCAGTAAGGGCATTCACTTATACTTTTTTCAAATGTTTATTTCCTTGGGTAGATTCTATGTGTTCATATATATATATATACTTTAATTCCTCTAACTCAGTGATTTTCCACCCTAAATGATGTTTTCCTTATTAGATCTCTCATATTGCTTCTTAACCAATTGACAAAATTTCCTTAAACTTGAAAGTTTATTTCTATTGTTGCCACTAGACTTGTTTTTCTTCTTGTTAATTGGAATATATATATTCCAATATGACATTAGAAGAGTTTCATGAATAAAAAACATATTTTGGGAGCATTTACTGCTTTGAGCATTAAAGGGACTGTGGTGTCCTGGCTATCACAAGAAAGCCCCTTTCTGTTGCCAAGGGACAAGGGAAGAAAGTTAGGGGGCTAAAATATTAACTATTTGATTGCTTATTTCAGTAACTGAATTCTGTTATAAGATTCTGTATGTCAGGAGTGCTAAATATTATTTAAAGTCAAAGATGGAAAGTGGAATTTTTTAAGGGTTTTATGTTCTGTTTTAGAGTTCCCATGCTTTACTACTTCATTTAAAAAGTTAATTTTTTAGAGTATATATATATATATATATATATATATATATATATATGCTTGTTTCAGAAATAATTATATATCTGCTAAAAATGAATCATACAACATGATATCTAGTAATGCAGTTAAATGCATAGTAAATGCTGTTAAAGTGACAGTTGCTCTTTAGGCACAGCTGATATTCTTCTAATAGAGGGTAAAATAACAAAGTTTTCCCCCTAACTTTCAGGAATAAACTGCTAAATTTAAAATAATGTTATAAGTAAAATTTAAATATACTACAAATAACAATCATTTTAAATTGTAATATAAGAAATTATTATGAACACATTGGAGTGATTTTAAAATCAAGGTTATTAAAACTTTTCTGTAAATAGAAGTATCATTTCTGATATATTAAGCATAATTTTTCTAATTTGAGAATTAATTTTTGAAAAAAAGACTAAACCTAATTAAAATAAATTGAAGTTTTACTGCATTATACTAATTTTATCTTGAACATAGGCTTTGCTTACTTATTTTAACAATATCAATACATTAAAAATATCTTATTGCCAATCTTCAAATTTTAATTATTAACTACATCAATATTAGACATTAGTTTGAACATTTTGTATCCTATTAATCTGTTGTATAAAATAATTTATATTGAGAAAATAATCCTTGATATTATACATATAATATGGTCAAAATATAATAGCATACACATCATTAAAATACATTTTCTATAGTTTCAAGTAGTTCTTTTGATTGAAAATTCATGTTCAGTTGAAGAATCAAAACATCATAGTGTAAGACTGAATGTATAATTTTTATTTTTTTTACAGAAAAAACAATCCTTTTATTCTTTCTTAGCCCACTGTTATGAACTGAAGATTTGTTTCTCCCCCAAAATACATATGTTGAAATCTTAGCAAGATATCAGGCAGTCCTGTATAACGGTTGTTCTGTAGTTTAGTTGTAATTTTGATATGATTGTGAGAGGTTTCTAGTACATTTCTCTAAGCCACCATCTTGATAGGAATATCAGATTTCTGTTGTTTAAACCTCTGGTCTATGGTTTTCTGTTATAGCAGCCTGAACCAACATAATAGAATTTGCATGTATGTAGATGAAGGTGGTGGAAAAGGATTTGTTCTGTCTTCTATGATATTTTAAATATGGGCTTATAAAAGAGAATATTATTTTTTCATTATCTACAATTATATATAAAACCTATTCCTTTAATTTATACTCTATTTAAACACTATTTAAACCACTAATCAGGAATATGAAATTGAACATTTTTTATATAAATGGAAAGTTACAGTTGATGTACTTTGGGCTGATGAATCTTTATAATTTGGAAATAAAAACTGTATGTGTGTTATATGTGTATGTTCCAGAATATTTTAATATAGCATAAATTCTCAACCCTGGCCATACCTTAGAACCACCTGGGGATCTAACTAAAAAATTACTTTTGCTGGCAATCCACCTCCGGGGACTTAATGGGAAGGATCTAGGACTCAGAATTGGTACAATTTACTACAACCCAAAGGATTTTAATGTGCAGCAAGTTTTAAGAACCGCTTAACAAAGTACGAGCGGATAGCAGCAGAGAATTTCTTAATAATTTCTGCCTCCTCTGGTAAGAGGAGTGAGGGAGGGGCAGAGAGAGAGAGAGAGAGGTAGAGAGAGTGAGAGAGCACTGATTTCTCTCCTTGGGCAAAAACACGTTTGCTCTTTGCTCTAGTCAAGAAACAAATGTTGAGAGTGAGAGAAATTATTTGAGAGGAAAAATCTATTTGGGGCCTTTTCTTTCTGCCTATGAGGATGAAACATTGTGACCTACCACTTTTAATTTATCTTGGAAACTTTCAGGTGCTTTACACAATAAGCTTCCAAACCGGCTGTATATACTTTCCATTTCCGTTATGAGCACATTTAGTTTACTCTTCACGTCTTTCTGCTGTTAGCCAGGAAAGTAATAAAGATTTGGCATCTGCAATAAGTTGTGTTTGTCTTTGCAGGGAGCACTAACGTGTTTGTTTTAAGATATCATAACAGTTGTTGAGCCATTTTATCTAATGTGAAATTTAAAGCAGTGTAATGCCAGGACAAAAGTGCACAATCAGAAATATGCAAGTATTACATACGCTGCGGTGAGACTGTATTAATTTTTTTATACATGTGCTCCACATTTACTACTTTGTGCAGAGGCTCTGGCAAGCCTCATTGGCGTTTTCATGTACACTATTCAAGTTTATATGTACTGAGTTTGAAAGGGTGAAAATGCAATTGATGAATCTATCAGAAATTCCATCAGTGCCAACTACATATCTGATCACATTGTATCATTCGAACACAAAGTCCTGAGAACTATTTTAACAAAATCATCTCACTCTCAGATGGAGAATGTGCACTTACTGTTTGGGCTTGATGCATCTTTGTTTTGAGGACGTGACGTATATAAACCGTGGTCTCAGGAATAACTGCAACAGCCTGGGCTGTCATTTCCCTCTTCTAAGCATTCCCTTAGGAAGACAGGATCACTCGAATCCTGCAGGCACTGCTCCTCAAACATATTTTGAGAAGCAGAGCTGAGAAACAAAATAGGTGGGCTGCGGTAGACTTGGAAATGCATTTCCCAAATTGTGTTTTCATGAAGCATTAGCTACAGGGCTGGGGGGTGCCCATCAGACAGCCTCCAGCCTCTCCATCTTCCCCACATCGGCCCTGGGAGGGTCTTAAACTACAGCTAATGAGAAAGAGCGGGGAAGGAGTTGACGTGAGAAAGAGAGAGGAATGGTAAACGGTAATTCTGACCGGGAAATATCTTTATTTATGGAAGAGACAAGATGTCGAATCCTGTCCCCAGATGGTACATTTGTATAATTCTAAGCTTAAATGTCATTTCTGTGGATAACGAGACATTTTACGGTTGAATACACTGAAAATCTTGAATACAAAAGTAAAGCTGCATTTCCAACCTAAATAGTCTTGTAAACTCTTATTTAAAAGACTACTAAAATAAGTAACGCATCTGAGGAATTTTTATCTGGTTACAGGAGAAGAAACACTTTCTACTTTATATATTTTAAAAGAATGGCAGGAAACAAAAATATATGTCATGAAGCACTCATATATTTATTATTTATGTTGTAAGTTTTATGTATAATGATAAACTTTGTGTAATATGTGAATATGTATTATCTTTTGATAGTTGTAAATTTAAGGATAGAAACAACATGAAGACTAGGGCTTCTTACTGTCCCACTCACTGCTATGATGTCAGAGTCTAAAAGTGTCTAACACATGCTAGACATTTAATAGTGATTTTGAGTGACTGAATGAATGAATCAGTTATTTTTGACAGGCTACTTAGCATATCTTTCTATCTTAAAATCAAGTCAATATTATACATCCAGGATATTCTTCTTATTTATTGCAAAACATGCTAAAACATACGTAATCCTTTTTTTAAAAATTTGCTGCAATTGATTTCTCTGTTTTAACAAATCTCCCTTTTCTTCTTTGACTATCCAAACTCTTTTTGTCAGTCTGTAGGTCTGCAATGCATTCTACATTTTAGCCACATTGGTCTTCTAACTCCATTTTTTAAATTAATTTTAGCAATATTGTATACATTCCATGCCATGTAATGAATTGTAATATTTTACTCTTCTCTAATTATTCCGACAGTACCTTTTAATATACTCTATTATATTGCAAGGCTTTTTAAATGACTTTGGTATGCCTTGTAATTTGTTGTTGTTCTTCTCCCTTCTGTACTAGATATGGTTGTTTTCAAATATATCTGCTACACCTCCTGTGAGTTAGTACAGCTATGCGGTGCTGACAGCCTCACATGTCAAGCCCCCTTACCTCTCTCCTGGCTTCTCTGCTGCTCTCCCTAAAGTCTTTCTTGAAGAACTTGGAAGCTTGCTTAGCCCCCATGCACACCGGTGTGCAAGAGATGTCTCCACTGATGAGAGCAGGACTTGTCAGCTAGAACTCACAGTCTCTCCATATGCCACTGACACAATTCTGAGGTGTGCTACTCAAAGGATCCCAGAGAACTGAGCTCCACTTGCTCATATTGATAATTTTTTCATTAGTACACCCTTTGTTGGCTGATCTCTCTTCATTGTGTACATTTTCTATTTTCACTTGTAATTACTGGTATCACTTTCTAAATAAGAAACTTGCCCTCAGTTCCTTGACTAAGGATGTGCTTTCTCAAATTAGGACAAGGTATTCTCTAATTTTTGTGTCACTGGCTCCTTTTCCTTCAGAATTCAGTTTAAATATCATGGTAAGCTGAATAATAGTCCCCTGAAGTTATCCATTTTCTAATTTCCAGAAGCTGTGAATATGCTACCTTACATAATAAAAGGGACTTTCTAGGACATGGTTAAGTTAAAATCTTGAATTATTACCCTGGATTATCCAGGTGGGACCAATGTAATAACAACAATCCTACTTAAAGTCAAAGAGAAAAAAGAAAATGGAAGGACAGTTCAGAGAAGAGAGAAGCTGGTACACTAGTGGTTTGGAAGGTGGAAGGAGGGGCCCCAGAACAAGGAATGAAGGCCCCCAGAAGTTGGAAAGGGCGTAGAGACAGGTTACCCACTACATCCCCCAGGAGGAATGCAGACGTGCAGACACATTTTGGACTTCTGATTTCCAGAACTATAAGATAATAAATTTGTTTTTTATGCCACCACATTTGTAGTAATATGTTACAGCAGCAACAATAACTAATACAAACATCAGTACCTCAAAAGCTTTTCCTGATCTCTGTGGAAAATTTCTCTCAGAAAAATATATGGAAAAGTATGATATAGTTTTGTTTTGTCACCTAATAAACATTCCACATTCACTGGAACAAAGGACTTCATAAACCTTTTATTTATTTTATTATCTTTGTAATAGTATTATTACTCACATGATGTTATGGAAAAATCTGTTTTCCCATCTCTAATTTATAAACTGACAAAGTTTTTTTCTCAAGATAGCGTCCTACAGGTATTGCTGAACTTTCTCACCGGCATTGTTTCCTTAGTCTATTTCAGTGGAAAGCCACAGTTTTTTATTTCTCTGTTTTCTCGACCCGTGGGTCTGACATATGCTTTATAGTTTATAGATGTGTGACTTGCATGCCTACAGAGATTTTGCACTGTGTTATTTAGCTAAACTGGAGACTGTCATCTTTACAACAAATAAGCACTGAATATCTTACTAATATAACTCCTATATTACAAGTCTCTACTCTCTTAACAGATAGGAAACTTATTTGACATGTTCTCTTATCTCCCAATGTGCATATAACATCCTTGATCTCCTGAGTAAAAACAGAACAAAAATGAAACAAAGACAAACACACACATAAAAAAAACAACAACCTCAACAACCTGAAATACCCAAGGAAAACATCCAATTGCTGCCTGGTCATCACCCTCATGCTTCTCCTGCGCATAAATCTACCTACTTTATCCAAGTAGCAGAGGCTCAAAGTCATGGACCTTAATGATTGCATGTAGCCACACCCTGCTATTTTATGGATCTCTATTGAAAAGTCAAGGGTTTTCATGTTTTTCGTGTACTTGGTATATTATCCAATTTTCATAACTGATTTTAGATATGGTGCTGATGTATTTTATACTATTTTTCTTTAGGAGGTGACATATCAGTTGAGAGAATTGAACAAACAGAAGGACCAAGCCATAAGGAAAAAGAAGGAAAGGACTCTCTGAGAGAGGGCACCCCATACACAACTTTCCTTAGGAAAATGGGATTATATTCATGAAACAGGACAAAGTGTAGGGAGAATAAGGAAGGGCAGGATTAGATACAGTTTGACAGACTGGCTAGAACATGAACATTTTTTGAGGTGGTCATAAAGAGGCTAGGTTCTCATTATTGCAATGTGATGTCACCAGCAACCTAACCATGATCTTAGTGACCACCCTAGCTACTGTGGGAATAAACTGTAGCACAGATAATTCCCCTTTATTGGCTAAACACACATACACACACACACACACAAAAAAAAAAAAAAAAAAAACACACAAAAAAACCCACAGGCAAAAAAAGCACTGATTTTGTCATTGGCTTTCTTTCAGTCAATAAATTTGGTAATTTAAATTTTAAATTTGTAACTCTTTTCCATGGAATCAATAAAGTTCTCTTTTGTTTTGTTTTGTCTTTCAATTTGAGTGAAAATAAGTCATCCAAATATTTTAATTTGTCTTCAGCTGATTTTCATCATAAAGTGTTACTTAACCCAAACAGTGAAAACATGTAAAATGTCATTTCTCAATTTCACGGTTTTCCCTCTTACAAATACTGTATGGCTACTTTAGGTATAGAATATTCCCAGTAAAGGTTATTTTCTTTTTCTCTTTTAGAATATTTTCCCTTTTATAAAATTTCTTTCTTTAGCTTCTCTGTTTATATTACTTTTTTACTTATGGCTAATATTTTTCTTAACAGGAAAAGAAAACAGATTTTGAACACTATGACCACTGTTTCCCCTCTCCCATCACATGAAATTGACCCTAAATAAATTATAATCCATAAACAGGATTCTTCTTTAATTTACACACTAACACTATCTACATCTAATATAGCACCCTTAAGAGCTAGACATAAGTAGATAAGTAGGACTCTAGATAAATGAGTGTCTCCATATAATGATAGTATTTTGCCAAAGATATAATAAACATAATGATCATCATCTGATTTAATACAGATAAATACTCAAAACCAGTCAGCAAGTGATAATCTACCCAGGGCTGAATATATTCTATGTAGATAGAGATGTAAATATGAATTGTTTGCTCGACACTTCAGTAGCAGTGATTACAGTCCCCTCAGCATGAACAGCACTAACATGAAGAGCAACAATAAGACTGGGAGGAGAAAGATTATGTGGAAAAGGGAGAGGAAGGTGAGAACAAATAGGAATTATAGCAACAGAAGCACTGCTGATGGTAATCTTAATACCAATAAAATGTAGGCACAAATAGAATTCTAGCCAAAAGTCATAGTTGATTGCTCTCAATTACCTTGGATACTACATGAGTAACTTCTATAACTCCTTTTATTGGCTTCCATTTGGTTCCATCAATCTGGATAATTCAAAATAGGTATTGCTAAGAAGACTTGTACTGGGCACTTGTAAACTAGGTCAGGATTACTCTCATTGGCAGCCTCAGTAATTTTATTCAGGTTAGAGGTAGTGAAGCTTAAATGAGTGATTAATCCATTAAAAAATATATCATAAGAAATATAGTAACAGGCTTAATACATTTCTCACCTATAAATGTAATTAATCTGAACTAGATTGATCTTGTAAACACTTGTCATAAAATAGAATTGACTTAAAGAATAAAAGAATGTGCTATTTTTGTTTGCCTAATGATCATTTTAGTGGGATAACCTATTAATGCAGGACCATGAAACTCAATTGCAACAAAACTTTGTTGGGTTAAGACAAAGTGATATGGAGATCTGTGTAAACTATCTTTGTTTAGTTGCATAGACTCTCTTTTCTTAGAAATGTTAGGTAACGATGGGTATAATATATTTTTTCTTTGCTTTAATTCGGCAAATACTGTAGAAAGGTGCCAGGTTAAATATTTAAGGAAGTAAACAGGTGACATCACAATTTTATAGGGTTCTTACAAGAAATTATGCACTATTGCTCATCTTATTAATTCCAGGTATGAAAGCCAAACAAATATCAGCATAGCAATCATGTAGTTTCTTTAATATTCATTATGGTCTATCAAAATCTAATTTTATGTTTAGTTTTCTTTTAGTTGCCTGGAATTAATTTGAGAGTGCTACTCTTGCAATTTTCATATTGATTTTTATTACCAAAATAAAATGATATTTCTATGGTTGTTTCCTCTTCTTGCATTAGTTCTAAAAAATCACAACACTTTAATTAAATCTTTGTGTTAATGGGCTTAGGACTATTTCCCACCTCAATAAATTAGAACTACCAAATCTGTTCAGTTTACTCAAACTGCAATCAATGCTAATTTCCTTTTGGTTCAGCAATTTCATTTACTTGCATATTGGAAGTTCAATTATTTGCAATTACACTTTCACTATATTAAGATAAATGTGATATAACATCTAAATTATAACTTACAGAAGCTCAATTTTTATTATTTTGTGTATTGGATCCCATTTATAAATAATCTTAGGAAAAAACGTGTGTTTTTAATTCTAATATTTCTGCATTTTTCTGGGCATTATTTATTCAAGTATACACATAAGCACATTCACTGTCAACATAAACATTTGAAATGATAAGATAGCAAAAGTAACAAGCAAAAGTAGGAGGAATTCACAACCATCTGGCGCTCTTCTGTAGCATGAGTTTTGAAACCTAGATGTTACTCTATGCTCCTTCCTTTTCAGTGAATTCTTTCTCGGTATTTTAGATTTCAAACAACACTAAAGTTGTGGGGTAATAAGCAATTTTAGTTAATGCCAATACATTTTCCACAAGTGTGCAAGATTGAGTCACATTTCTTCTGTATATCTAAAGCAAGTCTGGTCTTCACCTTTTATTTTAAAAAGAGAAATTAGTGTTTTGGTTATTATCACCAAAAGAATGCTATACATAATTAAAACCCCCAGCTTTTCTGAAACAATAAGAGTAACAAAAACTTTTGCGTGCTATGTAGTGAATATTGTAAAGACTGCATTTGTATTTTTCAACAAAGGTGCATGAGAAACAACTAACCCTGGATAGTTTGAATAATTTTATTTTAAACAATGAGGCATATTTTCTAATAGATGGAGTAAAAAGGATGTGCTAGCCTTACCTTTCAAATCAATGAAATCTTTTGTTTGTTTGTTTTTAATGTTTTCAATAGTCTGATTAAATTTTTCAAGAGATCCTATTTGACTAAAAGACTTTTGTCATGGAGAGAAGGGTGACTTTTTGAATTATTTCCCCTTACATTCTACCTATGTTTCTTATATTCCTAAAGAATTTATTTTCAATTTCTTGAGATCTGGGTTAAGAAAATACACACAAAATTTGGGGTTCCATTAAAAAAACAGAATTTTTATATGGGAAGTGAAATCAATTCTGAAATTAATATTTAAAAAGATTTTAATACATTCTGATGCTCTTAATTGCCTTCTAATATTTTCACAATTTAATCTTAAGCTTGTTATGCTAATCAAAACTGTGATCAATTTTTTTATATTTTCACGAAGATTTACATCTGTAACTTGTAAAATTCCTGTTACTCATACTCATACAATCAATAGTAAAAATAGTAGAAATATGACTTGTAAATATGAATTCTAATTTCTATGTCAATTGTTTTTTAAAAAACTTACTGTATCCCATGTTGAATTAAAAGTCAGAAAATGCAAAATAAAAATCCCAATAATTTTTTTAAAGGGAATTGTAACATTTCGGCACTTTACTGGTCAACGGAAAGTCCACTGATTAATGTTAATTAATGTGCTTATGTTAAAGCCCTACCTGGAGTCTAAGTGCAAATTAATGTGAAAAATATTTGTCATATTCTATATAGTATTACAAAAGATTCACTTAGGTTTTTATTCTCCTTCAAGCCATTTTACAACATAAACTTAGTTTAGAGAGTTTTTTAAAAGATGCTGGAAAATCTAATATGGCATAATGTTTATGATTGTTTGTTATTAGTTAGTTTTTAGATGTAATTTTCTAGATCATTAGCATAGTTAATTTATTAATCTTAATATTTTCTGAATTAAAAAAAAGAAAACAGTTATTTTCTTTTTTTGTGTTATAAGGGGAATTTTAAAAATCCCTAGGTATTTTGTAAGTACTCAGCTAAAAAATAAGCTTATTTTATTTTGAAGAAAATATCCATTAATAATTATCTAAGAGATTATGAATACACTTGAAAATATTCAGGAAGATAGCTGGATGTAAGTAAAGCATAAATGAAGAATGCCCATGGTTAATTAAATTGCATTCTTTGAGTGAAACAGAAAGTATGCCAATCAGATATGAGATTCCTATTCTATTTCTCTGCTAAGCATTTAGACTTAAAAAAAAAAAAAAAGAGGAATAAGTTGGGTTTAGCATTATTATAGATGTGAACCACATCACTGGGAGATAATACCATATTATTTTTCTGGAATGACAATGAGGACATTCACCTTAAGAGCCTCCCTTTGGTGCAGTCTTTAAAATCACAAGTGAGGCTAGGGCGAGGAATAAAATAGAACCACAGGTGGTGTTTTGATTCTCAAGTCCCTGATGCTTCAAACAGAAAAGTGAATTAACAGATGAAATACACAATCTCTATGAAGTCTGAAAGAAACTTTACAAATATTTAATTGATCTGTTTAGATCTTATTAATAACAACAAAACACATTATCACGGACATGAGCAGGCTTGGAATAATTACCAGTTAGTAAATCATTCTCATTTGTGTGTTATTATTTTAAATTTGAGTTATGTTTTTCAGGGTGAGTGAACTTTTGTTTTCTTTTTTGAGAATTTACCAGTGAACTTACTTGTTTAAAATACTTTTAATAGACTGTTGTTGTGTGTGTTTTATATCCATCAAGCCCTGTCTTCTAGAGTAAAACTCAACTTCAAGGGAGTTATTTTTGTTTCTCTTTTGCTAACTGTATAAGCTAATATAGCTCTTGTAGCTAATATAGCTCTTGTAACTGTATAAGCTAATATAGCTCTTGTAGCACATGGCTTCCTGAAAAGTGCCCCAGAGTCAATGGCCTGTTAAGTGTAGTGGCTGGTGGGGACCGCCAGTGTGACTTTTTCAGCACAACTGCTAAAGAGCTAATAAAATCTATAGTATGTTACTATACTACTGGTGTTTAGAAATTATTAAAGTATGTATAATTGTAAACTGGTATTTTAGTGAATAATTGGAGCATGATTTATTTTTCTGGGAGACAGTAATGATACATAATACAAGAGATAATTAAAAGAAATAAAAAAACAATTTTGGAGAAACGGAAAAAAAATGCCAAAAAGAAAATTTATATAAACTTAAAAAATATGAACATAAAAATTACAATAAAGTACCAGGTAACTATTGAAAAGATTGCAGAAGCCATCATTAAAAAGCATATACTTGAGGGCTGTTTTTCATGAATGTGTAATAGATTAGTGCTTTTTGTGATAAAAATCGTTATTAAAATCAGAAACATTCTGGTTTCTTAAGACTTGTTAAACTCACACGTATGTGTTCTCTGAGACAAAGATAATAACTTCAAAAATTATTTTTCAATGTTTATATAGTAAAGTAATATCTGAAAACTTATGAAAGTGCTTTGCCTTTACTTTATTAAAACACCTAATTGACATCACCTGATTATTAATCAAGCTCATGGCTCTTTCTTCAGTCCTTTGACAGGAATGTTAAACATAGTTTTTTGCATATTTACAGAATCTAGTGAGTGTGCTTTTTAAAAGCCTAATTATGAGGCTTTTAAAATAAGAACAGGTATTATAAAATACATCATTGCTAATAGCTGTATTTTTAGTCCTCTGTAAACAAAAACCACAGCAGAAATGTGGGTCCAGGACAGTAAGGTAAATCAGAGAAATTGGCTCTTGGGTCGGCACACAAACTCTTGTTCCATCTAAAATGGGTAACCTAAAATAAGGTAGAACAAGTCATCCTATAAAATGTGGGGCCAGTGTGGCCAAGTCTGATTTTTCAAGAGAGGATAGAAATTCAGGCTCTCTATTAAGTTTCTTGAGAGTTAAATATAAGCAACAAATTCAAATGTTTTGAACATTTTAAAAATTAAATTTATTGAGGTGACACTGGTTAACAAATTTATATGGGTTTCAGGTGCACAATTCTTCAACACATCACCTGTGCACTGTATTGTGTGTTCAGCACCCCAAGTTAAGTCTCTGTTCCTCGCCATTTATCCCCCCACACCCTCCTCCACCTCCCACCACTCCCCTCCGGCCGCGATCACCACACTGCTGTCCGAATCCAAGAGCCACGAGCTCTTTCTCTCTCCTTCTTGCTCAGTCCCTCCACCCTCACGCAGCTCCACACCTCCACCCCAGCTGTTAGCCTGTTCCCTATATATATGAGTCTGTCTCTGTTTTGTTGTTAGTTCATTTTACCAGGAAATCCCGGGTGAAGTCTCTATAGGGCACGCATGCAGTTCTTTATCTCAAGGTATCAGGACAAGAGAAATAAAACATCTGTTTCGAGTGTGTCATTCTTATTATTTGGCTCATGCATGCAATTTATTCAATACTTTAAAATTCTTTACATTCAAAAACCTATTTTTTAGTTGCCTTAGAATTAACTTTATTTTTCTTCAAGATCACTAAGCTTTTGCATGAGACACTTCCTAATGACACATGGTAAGTGCCGTAATGTATGGACAATTGTCTGAGAGGTTAGAGGAGAGCAGCCTATTTAGTGGACAGATTCAAAGTCCGTAACTGGAGCATTTGAATTCGAACATGTGGGTTCTACTTGAATGTAGCATTTGACCTTAAATATTCTCTTCTATTTTTGGTAAGCACTTTAATTTAACTAATACTATGGCACATATTGAAAACATGGTGCGATGCTAATAATCTTTGTAGCGAGATTAAGTTTTGTTATTTAGTTAGTGGTAAGAACAGTAGAGTATGAATATGTATGAAGTGCTAGTTGAGGGATACCAGTTTCAGCACTGATTATTCTAGTGAGCTCTTATACTCATTCAAATTTCTCACATGCTGGTTCTATTTACTAAGTGTTATCCTGGCCTCACAAGTTCTAATGAATTTTTAATTGTGGAGTGATGGCGTGGCTTTCTGCTAACACTCAAAAGACATCCATCATTAAGTATATTTCACAAAATGACTTCCTTCAATTCTTGATCACTGAGAGCTGACCTACTCCTTTGACAACCTATCATTTGACTTTTTTTGAAATAAAACAAGAAACAAATTACTTCGCTTTTGGATTCCTTCCTTATTGTAGTAACTTAAATTGTAATTTCTCATTTACATACAGTAACAGCTTAATTGGATTGATATCTTATTTTCTCCTAGGAAATCCTCTCTGCATACGAAACTGCATTTGGGGCTCACTCTTATTGATCTTGTTTGTTTGCAAACATCTATCTATTTATTATTCATTGAAAAACTGCCTGTTCATATTTTTACCTGTTCTCATCATTTAAGCTAAGAGAATCTTTGTAAATCATTTAAATATGTTTAAGATTCTGTCACTTTCCCAATTAAAAAATTGCTGTTAGCTTACCTAAAAGATGCCTTAAGATTAGTTATGAATATAATTTCTTCACTTCTACACTGGAATAGTCTGCTTTATAAATGAGTATAGTTAGCAGTGAAAACTATTTTGACAATCAAAGAATACATGCACTGTATAACTAAGATCAAAGTCTTTTTATTAGTATCATATTTGGGATCACATGATTTTCAGATTTTAATTTAGAACATATTATAAAAAAAGAAAAAAATATGTGATTTAAAAAAGGTAAAAGGTGAAAAGAATATTAAAGTGAGGATGGCTACAGGGGATTGAAAGAAACATGAATAGAGGTTCTTAAATGTAATATACTTCTCTACATCTTGAATGTAGATCTCTCTGCCTTCAAATGTGAATTTCAGTGTCAGTGAATACCTATGCCTTAGATATAATTTTAATTAAAATTAATACTTTTGTAATATTTAACCCCAAAATGTAATAAATTTAAAATATGTAACTAGAGTGTAAAACATAATTTTTCTATGTTTATATAGATATTCATTAATCCCTTACTTTGGTTAGATATGACTCTTATTCAAGTACTGTGCCAGAGGCAGGAAATACTCCATAGAGCAATAATTCTAAAAATAAATGCACACAACCTAGGTAAGACAGAAACAGTCTCACTCTTTTAGGTCACCTATACTTTCAATTCGTATTTCAAAGTGTCCTACTGACACCTGCACCACTATTTTTCAATAAAAGCTTACTTATAAGTCGCGACCGTGTTTTATCCTAAATAATTATTCACAATCTTCATATCTAATTTAAACTTCTGGTTAGATGCCTACTTATTCTTTATAATTTCTTCCCCTGCCAAAGTACTGGAAATTCTGACAATCCAACATCTATTTCTCTAGGCTAAGGATTTGACTGCTATTTGAAAGCAAAGTAAGACATGTTAGTCATTAGCCTTAAAGCCAATTCTTATAGCTTGGGCCATGATTCCCAAACATGTGTCTGATCCATTGTCACTTCAGAGAATAATGTTAAAAACATTAAAACAATAGAAAAGAATATAATCTATTTCATTTCATTATTTTATTTTATTATTTATTTTATTTTATTTTAATTTTTTAATGGGCAAAGGACCTAAATAGACACATCTCTAAAGAGGACACACAGATGGCCAAAGACATGAAAAACTGCTCAGCCACTAATCATCAGAGAGATGCAAATTAAAACCACAATGAGGTATCACTTCAGACCTGTCAGAATGGCTGCCATCAGCAAATAAAGGAACTAGAAGTGCTGGCGAGGGTGTGGAGAAAAGGGAACCCTAAGACATTGGTGGGAATGCAGACTGGGGCAGCCACTATGGAAAACAGTGTGGAGTTTCCTCAAAAAGTTAAGCATGGAACTGCCATTTGACCCAGTGATCCCACTTCTAGGAATATATCCTAAGAAACCCAAAACAACAATCAGAAAGAATATATGCACCCCTATTTTCATAGCAGCACAATTTACAATAGCTAAGATCTGGAAATAGCCCAAGTGCCCACCAGTAGATGAGTGGATAAAAAAGCTGTGGGACATTCACACCATGGAATACTACGCAGCTGTAACAAAGAAGGGTCTTGTACCCTTTGGGACAGCATGGAGGGAACTGGAGAGTATTATGCTAAGTGAAATAAGCCAGACAGAGAAAGACAAATACCACATGATCTCACTTATATGTGGAATGTAATAAACTGATGAACAAAATAGATCCAGAGACATAGAAGTATAGGACAGACTGAGAGATCTCAGAGGGAAGGTGGGGGTGGGGGAAGGGGTGGAGAGAGATTAAGCAAATAACTTATATGTTTATAAGCATAACACAGGGACATAGACATTGGTCTGGGGAAAGCCTGAGGGTGGGGTGGATTTGGGATGGAGGGGATCAATGGGGGTAAAAAGGGCACATGTGTAATATTTTTAACAATAAAGATAAAAAATAAATAACAGTATTTTAGAAAACCACAAATGTTTGGAAAAAAGAATGTATTCAATTCGAACTACTATGTCTCTTATTCATATGTCATTTGTTTACTTATCTAATCATCAATAACCCATCTATAAAATTAAGAGTGCTTTGCTAGTTAGCAGAGGATGGTGGAACTGAAACAAAAGAATATCAGATTGTGGGTTTGCCTTAAATCAAGGGTCTTTCTGATTCTTGATACTGGAGGAAAAGTTTGGCCATGCAGAGTTGAGCAGTAGACATGCATGGAAGTGGAGGGAGGTGTGACTATAGGGAAAGAAAGAGCCAAACCTAACAAGTGGAACAGGCAGCATGTAAAAAAAGCATGCAGAGATAAGTTGATTTCTATGTCCATTTCTAGCCTCAATATTGTATTGCACTGCAAATGGAAACCTATCTGCCCTTTTCTGATATCCTTCATCAATGTGTCTACTCTTCCCTTATAAAGGTAATCCTGCCTTAAAATTTAAATATTTAATAAATATTTGTAAAGGAAAAAGATAAGGAGAGAAGATACATTACTAATTTCTCAAATATCTGTTTTCTGATATATATATATATGTAGTGATATATATATAAACTGATATATATATGTCTTAGACACAAGGTAACAATACATGCTTGACTTTAGTGCATGATGTCTGGCCTGGGACAGAATTCAGCATACCAAAAAATGTATTACTTTTTATATTTAGTGCATGATGGATTTTTTGTGGTAATATGTCAAGAAAATAAAATTGTGTATTTTCAAATTAAAGCATGAATATGTATTTGAATAACCAAAGATCTCTTTGTTAGTAAGTTCTGAGGATAAATAGATTCTTTTGAATATAATAAATGAATAGGTTCTCTGAATTGTTTATTTCAATCAGTTTGTCCTTTGAATTAATAGACTCTCCACTCAGAGATTAGTTGTTTACAAGGTGGGTCTTCACTGTTTTCATCTTCCACTAAACCAGCTCTGGGAGTCTTCTGACCATCATTTTAGGGAAAATTACTTTTGTGACTCTCAAGCAAAATAGAGACATTTTTAATTATTATTTTATTTAACCACTGGTAACCCAAAACCATCCTGGGCTTGCTTCACTAGACATTTCCAGTCATTTGGACTCACTTTATTAATTTCCTTAGTCACTCTCTGCGTCTGTTGCCAGCCCATTCTCCTCTAAGCACCTTGATGTATTTTATCAAGACCAGGCTTTTGGATATTTTCTCTGTTCAGTGGCTCTCCCAAGGAAGGATTTCATTCATGCCTAGTTCCAGAAGTTATTGAGTAACCCATATAATATTTACTTGGATATCTTAAAAATACTAAAAAATCATGACAAAACTAGTTTTCTTATATTTTCTTGGTTGATTATTCCAAAAACAGAGCCTAAAACAGGGGTTTGGGAGCAACCCATTTATTGGGAGGTGGCTTCAGGTAGCAGAGTGAAGAACTAGAGAGGGTGAGATAGAAAACAAAAGACACTGAAGCATCTGCATTTGAGCTGGTCCTGAAGTGGGCACTCAGGGCTCAGCTCCCCCAGCAACTCTATTAGGGACTGCGTAAAAAGTATTAGAATAGTTCCCGTGAAGGGTGAGGTATTGAGTAACGGCGGACAAATGATTCCTGAAATGAAGTTATAACTGTCTTTTAAAAATAGTGACTGTAAAAAATGAAGGGATAAAAAATGTAAAGAATATTGGCTGTGTTTTTTATTTTGTTTTTTTTTTTTTTTTTTAATCAAATGGCCTTATGAAGAATTATACTGCTTTTTCTTGGATAATTTCTACTTGTGGCCCCCTGGAAGCTAAGGCTTCTTTCAGTCTTAAAAATATGCCTCATGGCAATTTACCTCTTTAGCCACTGAGTGATAGAGAATGAGCTTGCCACAAATGGCTGTGACAGGTGGCCATCATCTTCTCTGTGCACAGACAAAATATTCATAATAGATTAGTCAGTGGATAATAAAACATTGTTGAACAATAGAATATGATCCCTTCCGTCAAGTAACACTTTGCTCATGATTTTATCATAAGATATCAATACTATTTTTCCATATCTCTCATTGTAAATCCATTAATAAATTAAAAATTAAACAGGGTTATATTTATTTAAAGAAAAATGTTTCTTAGAACTACATCTGATTCATTATTTCCCCAGAAAAATTCTTCTCCAGAAAATAAATAAGAAACATAGCCTTCTCTATGATTAATTCTAGATGCATAATGAATACCAAAATACAGAATGTAAAAAGGAGTCAAACATTTTATTATTAAAGCTGAATAAACTTGATGCAACTATATTCAAACTTTACAAAAATGAATTTGACCAAATGTAATAACTGTTACTTCTTCATGTCTTCTTAATTGTGTCATTGATTTAAAATAAAAGAGAAGATAAATCCTTTTACCTTAGTGGGGAAAATTTAGTATACTTGTTTGTCATAAAAAAACTATGGAAATGGCCCTAGCAGGTTTGGCTCACGGGTTAGGACTGAAGGGTCTCTGGTTCAATTTCAATCAAGGGCATGTACCTTGGTTGCAGTCTCTATCACAGGCCCTGGTCCTGTGCATGCGAGAGGCAACCAATCTCTCTCTCTCTCGCTCTCTCTCTGAAAAGCAAAGGAAAAAAAAAAATCCTTCAGTGAGGATTTAAAAAAAAACAAAAAAAAGCTGGAGGGATCACAATACTAGATATCAAGTTATACTACAAAGCCACTGTAATCAAAACAGCCTGGTACTGACACAAGAACAGACATATAGATCAGTGGAACAGAACAGAGAACCCAGAAATTGACCCAAGCCCTTACACTCAATTAATATTTGACATGGGGGCAAGAACATACAATGAAGCAAGGACAGTCTCTTCAATAAACGGTGTTGGGAAAATTGGACAGATACATGCAAAAAAATGAAACCAGACCACCAACTTACACCATATATAAAAATAAACTAAAAATGTATAAAAAGCTTAAATATAAGATGCAAAACTAAAAATCTTAGAAGAAAATGTAGGCAGCAAAATCTCAGACATCTCAAGTAGCAATATGTTTGCTGAAAAATCTCCCAAGAAACAAAAGAGAAAATAAACAAGTGAGACTACATTAAAATAAAAAGCTCCTGCACAGCAAAAGAAACCACCAACAAAATGAAAAGGAAGCCCACTGTATGGGAGAGCATATTTGCCAAGGACACATCTGATAAGTGGTTAATATTCAAAATATATAAGGAACTCATACAACTTAACAAAAGGAAGACAGACAATCCAGTTAAAAGATGGGCAAAAGACTTTTAATAGACACTTCTCCAAAAAGAACAAATAGATGGTCAAGAGATATCTGAAAAAATGCTCAATGTCACTAACCATCAGAGAGATGCAAATTAAAACCACAATGAGGTATCATCTCACACCTGTCAGAATGGCTCCATCAGCAAATTGAGGAAGAACAAGTGCTGGCGAGGGTGTGGAGAAAGGGAGCCCTAGTAGTAATGCAGACTGGAGCAGCCACTATGGAAAACAATATGGAATTTCCTCAAAAAGTTAAGCATGGAACTGCCATTTGACCCAGTGATCCCACTTCTAGGAATGTATCCTAAGGAACCCAAACACCAATCACAAAGAACTTATGCACCCCTATGTTCATAGCAGTGCAGTTTACAAAAGCTAAGATCTGGAAACAGCCCAAGTGCCCATCGGTAGATGAGTGGATAAAAAAGCTGTGGCACATTCACACCATGGAATACTATGCAGCTGTAAAGAAGAACGATCTCTTATCCTTTGGGACAGCATGGAGGGACCTGGAGAATATTATGCTAAGTGAAATAAGCTAGTCAGAGAAAGGCAAGTATAACATGATCTCACTCATATGTGGAATCTAACAAATTTAATAAACTGAGGAACAAAATAGATCCAGAGACATAGAAGTATGGAACAGGCTGAGGGACCTCAGAGGATTATATCAAAGATCATTGAACCTATATGACATACTACTAACTTAATTGTTTTATAATTTTTTTAGGAACACATAAAATGATAAAATAACATAGGGTGTCATTTTGAGCATGGTCCATTTTCCAAGTTTAATTACAATTAAAAATAATTCCACATGTAATACAATAGATGATGCATAGGAGTATTTCTCTAATGTCTCTCTGTCTCTTTTTCCCAATTTCTTGGATCTCTATTATTCATTTTGTAGCATAAGTCTTGGTAAGACACAAGGTCTGAAGCTCATCTGTACTCTAGGAAGTGTACATTTATTTATTTTTACATTTCTATATTTAATTCTATTTCAATTTTAATACCTAAGTTTTATAGATATTTTTTCATTTAGTTACTTTAAAAAAGGGGGGGGGTTGATAATATTTTTAGTTCCATCTGTCAAATGGAACTTTGTAATGAAAATATACTTTTACTTTCACCTTAACTGAGTTTTCCGAGCTAATTTCTCAACTGGCATTGAGGCGACCATGTCCTAGGAAACACTGTTTGTTAGAAATAACAGTGGACTGGCATGTAATTCTAACCTCATAATAAACAAGGTATATGAGATTTAGGGAGGGATTTCTTGCATCCATAGATTGGCTCAGGAGCCATGTATGAATTTCTGATTTGTTTGCATGTTTGCAATTGTAGCAAATAAATGTACCTGATATTTTGTTAAATGTACTGACTTTGGGGTTTGTCCCATAGCTTCCATTTGACTCAAAGAGACCTGCAACCGCATAAATAAGACCCTAAGGACAGAATAATCTGTCTCGAAAGCAGACTTTACTGAAGTTGAGAAAAAAAGAAAAAGAAAATGCACAAAGCCCAAGTCAATATATCATATAAATGCTTCACAGGTCAAGAAACATAACATCGCTAGCATCCCAGAATACTCACTGTAACGTCTCCCAGGCACTACCCCCTCTCTTCTCTTAACCACTATACTGGCATCTAACACTGCAGAGTGATTGACAAGTTTTCTATTTTATTTTATTTTTTAAAATTTATCTTTATTTTTGAAAGTATTACAGATATCCCCCCCCCCCCCCGCCGTTGATTCTCTCCACCCCGCATCTGCTCCCCCCAGGCCTCTTTTATAAATAAATAAAATATATAATTAAATGAATAAAATGTATAATTGATATTGTGCATCTTAGCTGATTAAGCACATTCTATGAGACTCTTCCATATAACTGAGGTATATTAATTTGTTAATATTACTATAAGGTATTCCATATATGGATATATACCATTTAAAAGTGAATTCTACTACTCATGAGACTCTGGGTTCCAGAATACCGTACTATAAATCATGTTGCTACATCAGTGTAGAAGTCTCCAAGATCAAATATGCGCTCATTTCTAAAGGCTACACCCCCCCGCAGTGTGAGGAGTCGCCATTAGGTTAATCTGCGTTTGTAGGAAGGCTAACAGAGCAGAGTGTCTTTCATGTGCTTATAGTGCATTTGGATATCTTTATTTGCAGAGTGTTTCTCTGTCACTGGGTAGAACAAGTAGCTCAAGGACTATCAGAGGGTCCATGGGCTTATTTTAAGTAGAAGTGTTCTAGGGGATAAGTTACCTCCAAGCAGCACTCTTGTCTCTTTTCTTTCCTCTCAGGTATTGACTGTCTCATTGGTCACTGCTTTGTAATTTTTCTGATGCTGTCAAAATATATTTTTTTTATTAACAGTCCGCCAAGTTTTTTTAATTGTTCTCAGTAAGAGTTTTAGTTAAATTTATCTAGAACTTCTTTACTAGAAACAGAACATAAACTTCACTTTTTAAGAATGTGAAGTATTTTGGTTATTTATGGAATAATTCATTATCTGTTTATATAAAATTTTCACTTGTCAATTTGCTTGTCTTGGCAAGGAAGAAAAGTAACTTGGAAATTGTTACTTTTTTAATCTCTAAATTTCAGAATTCTGGACCTAATGTCACCCTTGTTTTATTAATGAAATGGAATAATGTTTTTCCATATTTTAAAATTTATAATGTTTGTTAATTCCTTAGAGACAGATAGAATGAAATCAAATTTTAACTAATTAGGATGTAGTTTTCTTTAGCATTAACTTATAAATTCCAATGTTTTTAGAATAACTCCAACACCTGGAAAATTTAATGAGGTTAGGATGTTAAATAGGAACAAAAACAAAAGGAAATATTGATTACTGAGTGGGCTGGAATTTTATTTGGTAAATTATAACAACAAACCATATTCTGTGCTAGGCAAAAAGTATCATATTGATGTTGGTGTTTATACCCAAGTAGTGTAATAGTTACAATACTTTATAAAAGTATTATTTACACATTATTAACAGATTTCATCCATTATGAAAATAATTTGCACTATAATGGACATATATATTTTAAAATACAATTGTTATGACTTTCATCTTTGGCAATAATTCATAAAATGTTTATTTAATTTAAAAAAACACTTAAATATAGTGGCATTTTTCAAAACTAGTTTCTTTTACTTTGAACTGCCCCATTTATGTGACCTTCTGTTAGCTTTTCAAAATATGCTTTTGACACTACGTTCACCAAGTGAGTTCCAACGTGTAATACACGGGGGAAGACTGGATTCTGTTTAGATGACACAGATAAATATGTTCTTTTTCTTTCACTGAATATCACTGTAAGAATATAATGAGGGAAATATAGTTTTCACAATATCTTTGGGTTCTTATGAATTCTGTGTTCAGTTAAATATATTGAAAAATCAGATAGCGGATTTCTCCAACTTGACTCCAATGCACCAGGTAAATTATGCATATTACGTTTCTACGGTATCAATTGCTAGCTTTTTAAATGTGCAATTATTGAATACATGTGTTTTAATATCAACTGTAAGTTCTTTTAACGTCCTTATTTTCTTATTTTCATTTTTGTAATATCCTATGGGAAGAAAGTCAATACCTAGATATAGTCCATTAACATATCCAAAATAATTAAGGAGCTAACAGATTTACATAGGCTATATTCCTCAAGAACCAACTGTATGTTGAAATAACTTTTGCCAAGAAAATGTTTTAAATAATCCTTATGCCTTCTATCATTAGTGAAGTTAACAAAACCCCTCTTTAGTTTGGGAGAGTTTACAATTACATTGAATTTAAAGGAGCTTTCTCCTACAATCAAGCACTTTCTAGTATCAGGCCTACGGAATCTTGTGAGTGAAACGCTTGTGAACAACCCTTTGGGAATTACATCTGGTCAATATGCAGTCTTTGTAGCACTAGGAGAGAGGTCCTTCCTCAGCAGTGAACTGGCGAGGTGAATAATTTAAGTAAGAATTGACATTGCTGGAGGCCAAATTCCATCAAATATTTCTCGATTAGAATTATAAGAACATGAGAGATTTTTGGAAAGAGAATAAAGGTCATTTGGTCCATCAAGGGAAATCCTTTTTAGTACTCTATTTCCCCAAGGATGACATCTAATTGTTTCTTGAATGACATTTCTGCTTTTTGCCTCAACAACTTTGCCTTCAGGCTCTCCTAAGCATTTATTAGTCTCCACATGAAAAGGTGCTTTCTGAAATATGTGCCAAATTTATTTTTTAATTTCCATTTATGTCTTCCTGTCCTATAATCTGTTTTGAAATGGAAATATTAATTTGGATTGACATTATCTGTGGCAGTTAAGACTTTATATGCTTCAAATCAGATAGCTCCAACCTTGTCCTTAATATTATATGCCCAGATTTACAGTTCTAACAACCAGCATTGCATAGCAAACAGTGGTAAGGGTCCCAGTTAGAACATTTAACCATTCTAAAATTCAAATTTGCTTAGTATATCTATTTTTCATAGCAAAATAGAGACTGGACCTTGTTGAAAATAACTAAAAAGTAAGTGAATTCATTGATAAGTATTCTGTCGCTTGCGTATATTCATTAATATGTGTATATACATATATGTACGTATAGATGTGGACATACACATATACATATATATACATAAGCTATGTTTATATAAGTGCATGGTACACACCTATTTATATAAGTGCATGGAGCCCTGAATTCCAATCTAAATTTTCATCTTCAAGTTGCTTAACCAGTAAAACTTTACATTGTCTAAACCAGTTTGGTTTGGGTTTTGTTAACTACAAATAAAACCATTCAAGCTGATAGTCTAAATTTTATTTTTAAATTAAACTATACCACTTTTCCCTGCCTAGATTTTACCTAATATTTGTTTACTTCATATTTTTGTGAATCTGGATATTGCCAGTTGCCATCATAATACCCCATAAACTGTTCTGAAAGATCGCCACAAAAATCATTAGCAATAACTAACATGCTCCAATACCAATGGTCTTTAGATAGGTAAGAAACATATACACATATACGCACATACAACACACACACACACGCACACGCACACAGAAATCACACACTAGAAAATAAGTAGATGGACTAGGGAGGCATTCATTGCCTTACCGGCTGGTCCTGGCAGACAGAATATTACCTCAGCAACAGCTAGGAGAAACATCAAATCCAACCTTGGCTAATTTTGTTAATCATGCAGATAGTCCATATCAAACCAGGTACCCCAAATAAACTTATCCATGCAATAGACTGTTCTTTCGGAATAACTGAAATAGAATGTCAGGTTACACTTCTCACTTACGTGTTCCTTCGAAGAAAGAACAAAGTTGAAGAAAAATAGTCCCTTTTTATTATCAAGGCCCTTGTCATTAGTTTTTATTGTCACAAATGTAGGAGAAACTTTACTATGATCACAGAGATACTTTAATCACAAAGGAAGAGGAAAGTTATGACACGTCTTCTTTTTTTCTTTTATCACAAGAGCAGCAGGACTCTCCCTTTATCATGAGCAAAGTGAATCTCTTTTCCCATCTCTCCTTTGAAACAACTTTTGGAGTAAGAAGGTCACAAAGTTTAGGAAGGAAGAGTATAATTCTGAGGATATTCTTATAGAACTTCTGGGCCTATTTTCTAAGTTGGAAAAGTTTTTAAATCTTCAAGTTGCTTTTTTTCAATTTTTTAAAAACATCTTAATGCCTTAATCCCCAATGGAAAGTCGTTAACAATTAAAATAGTAAGGACAGTAATTCATAAATTAATTGATTACTCCTGTAATTTTTGGAGCTCAGTAAACCACTCTAAGGGGACTTGGATACCAGAGATAAGACATTATAAAACCTTAAAGGATACGTATATGCAATGTAAAATAATGGAGGACATCAGAGTAATAAGAAGAGGTGCTCTTAACATTTAGTCAACAGTCATTAGTCTGATAAGCAAAACTTGACTTCCTAGTGGATAAACTAAACTTGACAATTCATATTGTGCTATACACATTATAAAAATTATCCAACTGTTATTAATTTTATGTTGCCCTTTGATACAGAGCTTCAGTGATTTCTTTTTGAAACTAACAAAAAATAAGTAGTAATATGACTTATTTGAGTACATTGTCAAACTTATATACGCCATCTTTTATGACAAATTATACTAATTATCTAAATTATTTTAATAAGAGAAAAGAACTGTAAATTCAGTACATTTGCAGCATGCCAATTATTCTAATACATAATTACAGTGATGTTCCTCTTTCAAAATATTTTAAAATACATTTCTGTTACAGAAATAAAGCACGGAGTAGGAATAAACATGCACACCTCTAAAGGTTTAAATATTGCATATATTACTCAGGCATTTTCAATGGCTAACAATTTCATACAGTTAATAGAGTATCACAACAAAGGCTCTGTATTTGCTAATATGTTTGAAAAAGCCAAAAATCATATGTTATTAGAGAATTATATAAATCCTTGGCTTTAAAAATTTGATCTATAGAGTCAGTTTGTATTATTTGAAATAAACAAAGATATATTTGCTCTTTGGGTGTTTATTAGTCCAGCACAACTATAAATTCTGTATTTACAATAAAGTATAAAGATGACTGCTATAACATAAGGTTCATGCTCACCGCATACCACAGTTATTCTAATAAATGGCACCAGATTTCTAAGGCAAATAATTATCTGTGAGTAAATTGCATGTTGGCTTGACAGTGCCTCCCACAGAAGCTGGCATATCCCTCTCCAATCTCTTTCTTCTCCCTGGTCTATCCCTTTCAACAAACACATTTAACAGCTGTGGATACAAACAAGGCATATTTGGCAAAAGTAGGAACCAGATGCCAAAGTCTGAATGTATGTTCTATTCAAAGCATCAGGGCCCGTTGCTGACTCCTTGGCGTCACCTCTGTTGGCTATCTTTCCTGATAGTCTCCTGGCAAGCAACAGAGGCGCATCTGGAGATATGATCGAGGTCATGCAGCTGTGGCCTGGTCTTGGCTACCTCATAACATTGAAATTAAAACCATTTTAAGGTGGTTTCCTATTTCTAAGAATGTGTTGGTAGAAAATAACTTTCAACATTATATATATACTGTTTTGAAATATTACCGGTGCTATTGAACATTAAACCCCTTGGTTTAAGAAAGTCAAAATTTTGCCTGAGAGCAAAACACTGCTTTCTGAAACAGTTTAAGCACACTCTTACAAAGGATGTTTGGACAAGTTTAAGGTAGACATTAATATTAGCATCTGCATGATATTATTTCAGTTACCTAAGCAGAGGATTTGCAGCTTGTCTTAGCTCAGATTTTCTTTGCGAACGGTCAGCTTGCTTATATGGAGATAATTTGGAGGTTAATTCCAGAGAGCAGAAGGGAAAAGCAGAATGGGGGGTGGGAGTGTGGTAGAGAAATAGGGAAGGTGGGAAATTCAACAATAGGTTAGGCAACACCTGATTAGTGTTGGATCCCACAATAATTTCTTGGGACCCTTCGGAAATGTTTTTTCCAAAGTGACACATCTGAAGGACAAAAGGGGAAGCATTGTTTTTTATTCCAGAGTGATCAAAAATTGTTTTCACTCTCCCCTGCCACCTGTATCCTCCAGGTTGTGGATGTGAAAGGGTTCATCAGATTCTGATGTTCTTTACATTTTGTGAAATAAGAGAATAAGTAGTGTTTTACATGGCATGGCCTTTATCAAGGCAGACAAATCACAACCAAAAGAAAAGAAGCTGCATTCTGGAGGTGGAGCTTAAGAGATCTGAAGTGCTAAATAAGCAGGAATGAAAACATAGCTACTAGTTTAAAAAAAAAGTTTCTATTTAATGGTAATTTGGAAAAACATAGGAACCAGAAATTACACATAAACAATTGTTGATAAAAATGTTTCTCTAAAGATGCTATGAATCAAAACATATTTGATTAATTTATTGAAGGTTATGTATCAAGAATTCTTCTTAACTTTTTACATATATCATCACAGTATTTCTCACAGTAATGTTACAGATAGATATTCTTATGATTATTGTTCCATTTTGCAGTTCAGGAAACTAAGGATACAGAAAAATAAGGTAATTTTCTCAGGATCATTCATACAGAGAGGTCCCAAAGTAGAATTTGATCTCTTCCTGGGTGATGTGATGAGGCATAAAGTTCAATCTCTAGTAGCTGAGGCCTTTAACCACCAGTGACCTAAAGATTTGTTGCTCAGCATGGATGAAATACCCTGTTCACTGCACTGAGAGGTGGTCTGCCAGAGCTACTCCCCAAGGCTGGCTATCGATGGAGCTCCTGCCTCACCTTCCCTTCCTGTTTCCTCTGCTCAGGTTGCCTTCCTGTGGCATCTCCTGTCCACCCCCCACACTTATCTACTTACATAGTCACTTTTCTTGTGGTTTTCAAAAAAGACTTGGAAAATAAGTCATAGCAAAACCAATCAAACAATAAAAAATAAAACAAGAAAATAAAATATTCATTTGTTTTTATACTATGATATAACAACCTTTCTTCTCTTCAAAGGAATGTTGGGTGCTGGTGACTCACTGGAAAAGAAAGAGGGAAGAAAAAATAGACAAAAATAAAGGAATTAAATTATCAATATTACCATCTGCCATAATTTTATATGTAGAAGGATAACTGATTTCTACAATCTGTAACTTTAGAGTTTTATTAAATTTACATTTGGAAGAGAAGTACAAGAATGAATTAAATGTGTAGTGCTTTAGCTTTGACAATTTGATTTATCTAGTGTGTTGATGCGCAGTATAAATTAAATTAAAGAGGGTATCTATGGAGGTATATGAAAGAAGGTTAAGAGTTTTTGAGTTCAAGAGGAAGAAGAACTTGCATTTAATAGGCAGAGGGGAAGTCAATTCAGGTCCTCAAGTAGGAGTGAGGGAGTATATAGTATTTGGAAAATAAATTCTTACCAGTTATGTTAGAATTTGATGTGAATTGAAAAAGTAAATGACGGAAATAAGAGAAACATGATAACTAATGTCTAAAAAGTCAAATGTATGTTGATGAGGGATCCAGAAGAGTTATGAAAGACATAATTGCCAAGATTTATTGAAGGGATAACATGAAATATATGAATAAATGTGATTCTATGTCAAATCTAGAGAGTCAAAACAGTTATAGAAACCATGTAGGAGTGAAAATTTTAAGGAAAATATATGATACACAGTACTTTTAATGTTTTATTATTTTGAATGTTTAATGTTTTATTATTTTGAATGCGCATTGGTATAATCCAATCAATTTTGTATTTGTGAATGAATGAGTGAATGAATTAACAAAACTATTAATAATTAAAAGTAAAAAGCAAATGACTTTTAGAAGACAGAAGATTTTCTGTATTATGTAAATCCAGAAAAAAATACTCTAAATGGCTGATCCCAGTGAAAAAATAAATATAAAAAGAGTTTAAATTCCTAGCCAGGCGTGGCTCAGTGGTTGAGGTCGACCCAGGATCCAGGCAATCGGGGTTTGATTCCCGGTCAGGGCACAGGCCTGGGTTGCGGGTTCGATCAATGACTCATTATTGATGTTTCTATCTCTCTCTCTCCCTCTCCTTTCTTCTCTCTGAAATCAATAAAGATATATTTTAAGAAAAAGAGTTTCAGAGAAAATAATATTGATCATACCATAAGCCTTCAGATCTTTTTCAAGCTAAAGGTTAACAAAAAAGTAACAATGAAATACACCGTATGTAGTCAAAAATGGCATAGGAGAATCAGAGATGTTATCAATATAGAAAAAATTGCAGCATTGACATCTAATGCTGCAGAAAGCATCCAAAAATTTATGGAAAGAAACATTTTTGTGGGAAGTAAAGACATCATAGAATCATTCCAGAAACACAGTGGAAGGAGCTCCAGAATGCAAGACATAGAGCAGGTACACTGGCAAACTCAATGGATGCTATATCAAGTATATTTTATTATAATGTAGAAAAGGTGTTTTACCTGACTCAGCTTCAAATCTGCCAAAATGCATTTCAGAGATACTTGAATAAAACAAATACTTAGTGAAAGCAAAATGCATTTACTGAAACATTTTAAAGTGAGCAAGATAAATGAAACAACTGGTTGTACTTTTGAGAGCTGACCATAAAATATCAACACATTGTAAGACAAAGAATATACTTCAATAAGATTAATATATTAAAATATGTACCCAATTAATATATTAAGGAATTATATAAGTTTACCAGATAAGATGTGCAAATTCCCTTTGTTGTAGCTTTGAAAATTTGCCTTCTAGAACAATGAAAATAAGATAGACAACCATAAAGGTAGCCTCTGCGGTCAGGTAACGTGAATACCTGATGCATCTCAATAGAATTTTATCTGGCAAAAGGTTAACAAAGTGACAGCTATTCGGCTCCTATGTGAGTCAAAAAAATGGCTCTGGTGTTCTATGATGTAGATTTTTTATTGTTGTTCAGTCAGAACTTAAAATATAATAAGGATTCCAGACCTCTGAGAAGTGTTATTGAAAAGGCAGGAGATATTTTAACACTTGAAGTGACTAATAAATATGCATTTTCTAAACTTATTTTCAGGATCATTAATATACTAATAATGGGTAAAATATGTTGTCATTTCTACTTTGTGATCATGAAGGAATTAGTTTGAACATGCAGCTACGTTTTATTGATGAGAAAGTTAATTTAATATGAAAATTAAAGATGTTATTACAAGTAAAAAGTAAGATGTTCATCAATTCCAACCAATATTCCTTTTAATGTGATTAAAATTTTACTTTGTTATATGCGTAGGTATTACACTTAAGAAGCATGGCAGTCAGAAAAAGTTTATACATTAAATGCCTTGTTTAAGATTTGAATTATAACCATAAAATGTTCTTCTTATTTTAAAATGCAAAGCGATTTGAACATAAACACACAAATGAGCAATGTCTACTGGTTGAGCAGTTTTTTATATCTTAATGATAACGTTGTAGGTCATTGCAAGCAATATTTTGGCAATTTTAAGGTCGAAAACTCTTACATTATGAGTACTAAATGGTCAAGAACTGAACACAAAGGGGTAAAAAAAAAGAGCAGCAGATGGGGAGGATGTGAAGCTAACCACACTTAAGGAGCTGAAACCAATTAGAAAGGTATCACTGCGAGCTATTCCACAGCAGCCCTAAAATGGAGAGCAAGTCTAATGACAAAAATGCCATGGATGATCGCTCTGAAGGCCTGTGGAATGTCAGGAAGCAGTAAGAGTGTAATGTGAGCACCTTAATAAGCAATTTATGAGTAATTCAATGCAAGACTGTTTCTGTTTTTGGAATCTAGATTGAGCACTGGCTAAAATGGAAAACAGTTGGGCCATGCTATTAATCTGTGCACTAACCACATGTTCAGATAGCTTCTGTGGCTGATAATTGGCAATAGGTTAAAAATGGAAGATCATTACACGGTAAGGATTTAGAAAGTGCAATGGTGTGTTCCCCCAGGGAAAGGAAAAAATGAACCTGTGGAAAAACTAAGGATTGCTGAACAAGTAGCAAATCATTTTCTCACTTTCATTATCAGTTTACTGTGGAAGACTTCAGATTTGTATTAAAAATTAAAGACTCAAATATATAGTTGTGAACTTTACAAGACACTTTGAAGTAAAGGAAAATATTCTTCATCAAATGAAAACCTCAAAGACACATTCCAAATAACTTCTCAGTATTTATCTTTGATGTAAATGAGTGTATATATTGTTCGCATTTTCAAATATGCGTAATGTGATTTGGTTTCAATATGTGTTCTAACATATTTTGGGGAATTTCATGGTAACATATATGACAATTTCAGTTATGCATTATGGTTGATTCCATTACCTAAGATACTCTTTGTAAAGAAGTAAAGTGACAAAATATTTCTCTTTGTAAATTATTTGAAATAATTTTAACATATTTATTATATCAGAGTTCACTTTAAGTTCTTCTAGTAAAAATCACTCCAAAGCCATACATTATTCAAGTTGGTTGCACATCAGATGACTTACAGCATATTTTTAAGCTATTTAAAATAATGCTATACATTCATATTCATCAACATAGATTGAACACTTACATTTGGAAATAAAACAATGTAATTGAAATTTAAACATCATGATTGAAATAAACTTTGGGGAATGTCAATTGGGAAAACAGGTTCTGCCTTCTCTGACTTAATGCATACTAAAATTACAATATGTTAACTAATGATTCTCTTGCAGTGGAAAACTTGTTCGTATATAAAGATTAAAAACCCTAGGTTTACCTGGGCACTCATTCATACTGAGAACAGGCCTGGCTGCTGTAGCTCAAAGTAAATTTATCACAAATAACTGTCAAATTTAAATGTGGACCTCTGTCAATACTTTTAGGCTAATCAGGAACTGCATATTATTAAGATTCTAGATTATAATGAGAATAAGATAATCATTATCCCACAAGTGAATATTGATATGTGTGAACACCTGTGTTTTTAAAACCTGTATTGAAAATTGTCTATGATCTATAAAACTTTTTTTTCTTTTAATAAATTATTTAAGAAATATAAATCCAATTACATATTGGAATATATATATATGTATGACCTGAAAGGTCATGCATGATATTTATCTCCATGTTAATCTAATCACCACTATTAATACTATCCATTATGAAAAAAATGTATGCAAATACATTATTTATAGTCTTTCCATTCCCTCTATTTTTTTTTCTCACAGAGGGAAAAATAAGACAAGAATGTCTATTATCCATCTTGGTTCTGTTAGGAAGTATACATTATCTACCTCTGGGAATTTAGCCCCTATGGCCTCACTCTTCCTATGAGACTATCTAGATTTTTCAAAAATTTGTGAAATGTAGACAAAATGATTAAGCAGCTATACTGGAGACAAGTGCATTAATTTTAAAGGGGTACTATAGCACTATAGGAATTTAAATGAGATAAAGTTATTTTTAGTCAAATGCCTCTCAGGAAAAGAGGGACAAGTAGCTAGAACTAGAACTCTGAGAAGCCACTGGGGTTGAAGACCCATATGATCCCTGAATGAGCACAGGACAATAACACCCCTAGTTTGCTTAGCAGCTTCTAAGAAAGTTGACTTTTGACACCTATGAGACATTTGTTCGGGTGAGTGTAATATGCAGGTTTTGGTCTACAATATATTTGCTAAGGCAATATACTAGAGGCTGAGTACTTCTACTAAAAACTCTCTTTCTTTTTCCTCCCTTTCATCCCCATAGTGCCTAGACGTCTTCTCTATAAATGAAATAAATACTTACAAATGCCACGTAAATAGTCACAATTCATTATTAGTTTGCTTGAGTGTGCAGCTATTTTGGATGGGTTCTGAATTGTATCTAAAATCTAAGTGTTGAAGATTTAATAAATGTATTAACTTCCTCACATACTTATGAAAACATCCACAATTGCCACAAAACCTTCAGGTTCCTAGAAGACCCAGCCCTGTGCTGATATTTTGTCACCAGGTGATCAGATGAATCAAGGTTCTCTGCGGGGCTGGGCAGCCTCAGTGCATTCCTCAGATTTTACTCTCCCACCTTAATGTGATACCTCAGGTTAAGGGGAAAAACTGGAGGTGCCTGGGGTTGTAAGTAATTTCATATTGTGATTTCAGGACCAAATCCTACCATGCCTTGTTCCCCTTGTTCTCCTTTGTTATTGAATGTAAAGTTGTCAAACGTAATTGCTCATTTCTGAGTGCTAATTTCCGCACAACAACACATATTCCCTTGAAATACTAGTGCTAAATACATTCTTGTCTCTCCTTAAGAAGCTGTGTTTTTGTTTTTCACAATGATTGTGAAGAGAAAGTGCTACTGGCATTTAATGGTCTGCATTTAGAAATAATAGGTATAATTTTACTTTATTTTTATTTTTTTCATCACCATTTATCTCCTGTATGTCCTCTTCTACCTCTACCTCCTCCACCCACCCCACAATCACCACAGTTGTCTATATCCATAGTTTTCTTTTCTTTCTCTTTCTTTCTTTCTTTCTTTCTTTCTTTCTTTCTTTCTTTCTTTCTTTCTTTCTTTCTTTTTTTCTTTCTTTCTTTCTTTCCCTTCCTTCCTTCCTTCCTTCCTCCCTCCCTCCCTCCCTCCCTCCCTCCCTCCCTCCTTCCTTTCCTTCCTTTCTTTCTTTCTTTCTTTCTTTCTTTCTTTCTTTCTTTCTTTCTTTCTTTCTTTCTTTCTTTCTTTCTTCTTTCTCTCTCTCTCTCTCTCTCTCTCTCTCTCTCTCTCTCTCTCTCTCTCTCTCTCTCTCTCTCTCCCTTCCTTTCTTCTTTCTTTCTTTTTCTTTTCTTTCTTTCTTTCATCCCTACCCAAGGATATGTATTTTTTCCATTGCTTTTCAGAGAGAGTGGAAGAGAGAGAGAGAGAAACATCAATGTGAGAGAGACACATCGATTGGGTGCCTCCCACATGCACCCCAGCTGGGCAGGGAATTAAGCCTGCAACCGAGGTATACATGCCCTTGGCTGGAATCGAACCTGGGACCCTTCAGTCCACAGGCCAACACTCTAACCACTGAGCCAAACTCGTCAGAGCTCTTTTATTTTTAATTTTTTGCTCAATCCCTCCAAACTACAATCACCCCCCTCCCCCAGAGCTGTCGGCCTGCTCTCTGTGAGTCTGTCTCTATTTTGCTTAGTAGTTCAGTTTGTTCATTAAATTCCACATATGAGTGAAATCCTGTGGTAGTTATCTTTCTCTGACTGGCTTATTTCACTTAGCATAATGTTCTCCAGGTCCATCCATGCTGTCACAAAGGGTAAAAGTTTCTTCTCTTTTAAGGCAGAGTACTATTCCATTGTGTAAGTGTACCACAGCTTTTTTATCCACTCACCTACTGATGGGCTGCTTCCAAATCTTGGCTATTGTAAATAACACTGCAATGATCATAGGGGTGCATATATTCTTTCAAATTAGTGTTTCAGGTTTCTTTGGATAAATTCCCAGAAGTGGAATCACTGGGTCATAAGGTATTTCATTTTTAATTTTTTAAGGCAACTCCAAACTGTTTCTAGCCATCTCTGATATTCAAGATATTCATGAACCCAGACTTTAGCTATCTTTTACATATAAATATAAGTAATTTCATATATTTTCAATATTATGTGATTTTTTCCCCAGGATTTTAACCATGCAAATCAAGGGTAGATGGCACTTTTTAAAATATAGAATTCTACAAAAATTGTCACCATATTCAATAGTTGGGTTCCCAAAAGACTCTCATGGTATTTGAATTTGAATTTCCAGTACAGCATACTATCAGTCTGCATTTTTACATCCTTCAGGATCATTCTAAGTAGAATTGCAAGTTTCTGATTATGTTATTATATCATGCAGTAAAGTTATGTCTGATCATTTATTTTATTTACCCATACTACATATAGAATATTGCGTTGATTTTTAAAAGTGTGTTTTAAGCTTTTTATATTTTCTGTGGATTCCATTTCACATTATTAGATTGATGTAACATTATATTTGTTGTAAAATGGGACTTTGATGCTAATATGAATCCTGGGAAATATTGCCCTGAATTGGTCCTGTTCCCATTTCTCCCCAATTTCCAAATCATTGCACTATGTCATTTTTAAGTAAACTCTCCTTCTGTAACTCCATAATATGTTTGCTCTAATTAAAATATAGCTTTTCCTGAATATGCTACTTATTTTACAACCCTCTTAAGTTGAGATTATTAACGTCTTCCTCTCATATTCCATGTACCAAATGGTATAAAGGATATAGGTAAACCCTTGCTTCATGTTGCTGCTTGCCAGTTGTCTTACCTCCTTCCTTCTTAACATATAATACGTGGGAAGTGAGGCTCATCAGAGTTCATTGTATTTTCTCCCTTCATGCTATTATCATTGACTGATGTTTACTGATAAATTCAGTGCCTATCTCACCTTATCTTTCTTCTCTATTATTCTTTTCAGTTATATGACTATATAAACCATCATATCAGTGATCCACCTAAACTCCTATATTCTCAGTGTCTTTACCTCCTTATACAGGACACCAATCTTTCTTTGACAAAATCATAAGCTCCCAAAACACATGTTCATATTTATACTTTATCATTACCAACAAATGACCAAAATTATTAATTTTAAACATTTCCTCTTTTATCCATAATAAGAAATAGCTCAGTAGGTCAAAAGGCAGCTCCATTTTTAATTTTTTGAGGAACCTGCATACTGCTTTCCTAGTGGCTGCACCAGTCTGCGTTCCTGCCAGCAGTGCTCCAGGGTCCCCTTTCTCCACATCAGTGACATGGAAGCATGGATCAGAATGACAAATGTCAGAGGGGTGGTGGACGGGGGTGGGGGGGAGTAACCAAAGAATTTATATGCACATATGCACAACCCAAGGACACGGACAATGGTGGGGAGAGGGACTGGGGGTGGGGGTGGAATGGGTCATTGGGGAGAAAAAGGGACATCTGTAATATTTTAAACAAAAATAAAATAAATAAATAAATAAATAAAAAGAAAAGAAATAGCTCAAATACCATGGGTTGATGACTGCATAAACTAAATAAGATATATCCATATAAAGTCATATTATTTGGCAACTAAAAGCAACAAATTACTGATATGTACTACAACATGGATGAAGTTTGAAAGCATTATTAAAGTTCCTAAGTTAAAGTGATTTAGTCTTAAAGTTATTAAGTTATTAAGATTTACTAAGTTAAAGTCAGACCCAAAAGACAGCAGATGGTGATATTTTGTTTATATACAAATCTTTTTTTTAAAGGTGAATCATCAACATAAATTTGTATTAATGGTTTTACCTGGAAATGGTGGTGGGAGTGAGCGTTAACTTTAGAGGGATGGGTGGAATCTTCTTGAGGTTATAGGAATATTGTAAAACAGGCTTGTGGTGACGGCTGCACCAATTGGTAAATTTCCTAAAAATCATAAAATTGTATACCTAAAGTGGGTGAATTTGTGTTATGGAAATTATTCTTTACCAGCCTTATGTGCCCACTCCTTCTTAAGCCAGCATAGGCCCAATTGCCACTCTTTATAGCTGACTTCCATTACCTTTCTCCGCTTTGATGTATGAATCGGCCTTCTAAAGCTACGGAATGTTCTTGAAGGCAATCACACAAAATGTTAAGTTTTTCAAAACGATGATGAAAATGTCAAATAGTCATCACCACTGCCAGACAATCATACCACATTTCTTTAGTGACGTTACTTTTTGAATTTTTGTTTTACAACATCTCCTGTTTAGTTTTATCTCCTCCAAGCCTACACCCCATCGCTTGCTGCTGGTAACATTGTCGTTTCACTCACCTCCCTGTAATTTCCTGTAACACACGAGGCCTTCACTCCTAGCAGAATGAAATAAGTGTTTGTGCCAATCTAAAGAAAACCTCTCTATTTGTATCCTAGATCTCATCCCATATTAACAATAAAGGCAAAATCAAACAAAACAAAATCAAACAAAAACCCCTCTATCCTGTATGTGTATCAGTTTTCTCCTTCAGCAACATTTTCTTCCCTTCCACAGAATCATTACCAAATTCTTGTCCTAACATTGCCATTTTTATATAATATTTGTTAGTGATCATCACTTTCCTACAAAAATTCTCTAACCCCACATAATCACTGATTTTCAATCCCTTCTATTCCTTTCCCAGGACCTCAAAAAATTGTGCCTGCCCATTTCACTGCCTAATGTTACTTCAGGACATTTGGCTTCTAGTACATTCTAATTCCTATTCCATTAAAACAAACAGCTCTTCTTAATGTCAACATTAATCCATTTTTCATCAAAATCAAAGGCTGGTTTTCTGTCTTCTTATTTAACTTCTCAGCAATATTTGAGATTATTGGAAATCCCTACCCCATGAAACTCTGGGCTTTCAGAACACCACCCACATTTTGTTTTACTCCTATGTCTTCCATGCCCCCATAAAACCTCCAGTGCTGGTTCTGCCTTTTATTCCCCAGTTGTCTCCAAATTTTTTGATCTTATAATTTTAAAGTTGCAAAATAAATAATATTTTAAATATTGACCTTTAAAAATTAAACTGCTAGAGTACATTAAAAATATATCCTTTGGAATTTAAATGCTGTAACATTCAATATTTATCATCATTCCTTGAAAAAATGCATCACTAAGCTCTTCTTTACAAGTAAAAGTAATTAAATTTTTATCTTCTTGAGCTTGTAATTCTATTTCACTTCCATAACAAAATTTTGTTCAAATCTAACATATTACTTACTTTAGAAAGTCTTTTGTTGATTATCTTATTATAGTTCTTAGTGACAAAATACGTAAATAAATTAAAAACCATTTTTGCAAGTTTAGGTTCTCATAAGTTCCTATATAAAAAAAATTTTCTGGGGAAATTATTCAATCAAAGTTAATCAAAACAATATAAAAATATGACACACTTTAATATATAAATTTGAAGCATAAAGAATAACATGGTATTTAAAATTCATTTTGTAATAAGATGAATGTATATGTCTCTTTAATATATTGGATCCTTTATCCATAGATTAATTTTACTTATGATAGAGTGATACAGATTCTATTTCTATGTTTTATTTTTACAGATTAAAACATTGGAAAAATTTACTTCATTAAAAAGTAGATGGGGCTCTAGCCAGGTGGCTCAGTTGGTGGGAATTTGGTTTTTAATAGAACACTCAATTCACTGAATTCTTTGAGTCACATTGTGACCAATATGAAAAATAACTTTCAATTAATTTTTGGTTAATAATATATTTAGTCTTTGCTGAAAGTAAAGGATTGAAAATGAAATAAATCACAAAATAACTTGAAAACCTGATCATTTAAACCATTCCCTTTCACAGTTTCTGGAAAGTGTACAAAACAAGGCTTTCCTTAGACTCATCAAATGACTATTAATTTTGTCTGTCACCCTATCAATTTATAGGAACATTTTCAAGCTGTTTGTGAAAATTAAAATATTGTTAATTTATAAATATCTTTAATAAATCATGTTGATGAAAATACTTTTATCTTTTCATGTGCTTTCCATATATTTTGGCTAAGCTCAGAAATACAGATTTAGCTCTTTCAAGTTATGAAAAGTGTTTGTCATATAACTTCATTTGCAAAAATAATCAACCATTAGACTTATTTTTGCTATTTTCCCCTTTGAAGCATATCTGTGACAGTCTACTTAGGAAGCTGATCAGGTAACACATTATATAAAACTGCAACTACATTTCTACATGACTAAGTCTTCAGATTCTTTCTATTTATTCTACCTGATGACTGTTTTCTTTTCTTATCTTATATCATTAGGAACCAAAAGGACAGGTGAGAATTTTAACTTTCAATTTAATGGAAACTTTCTTACAGCCCCTGGTGGAGAGATTACTCCCTTGGTTACTGATAAGACCTCTTAAACCAACAGAGCTTGGATTCAGGGTCAGACTTCTTAAACCAGCAGAGCCTCTTAAACCTGCAGAGTCCAGATTTTCAGGTCAGAGAATAAGCATTTTTCAAGTAGTTTTTGGTTGTAATAGTGATATATAGCACCACTAATTCCACTCCTTAGTTTCTGGACTCACATATTCTGGCTCTTGGAGAAACAGCATTATATTTTATCCACTGGTTTGAAGAATACTGGACTGAAACCCAACTCTTAAGGCTATGCTGACGTGAAGTACAGAAGCTAAATACTGAATAGGCTATTGAATAAATCTTTGACATAGTTGTTGCTATGGAATGGGTCCAATGAAGTTGCTATCCCACGGGTTGTAATGTTGGAGGCACAAATGATGATAGTATTTCTCATGCACTGCATTGGCCACTGAAAGGCGCCCAGCAGTGCTGGTAGCACTGACAGATCTAGTGAGCAAAAGCAATGTTCTTGAGCTCCTGCTTCACCTACACTCCTGCCACCTTGGCCACTTTGTCCATGACTTCACAGCTACTTACTATGGGCTAATTTGTGTGCCCTGAAACTTTTATGTTGAAGTCATAACTTCAACTACCCTAAGAATGTGACTTTATTTGAAGATAAGACCTACAAAGAGGTAACTAAGGTAAAATGAGGTCAAATAGGTATCCCCTAATCTGATATGACCCATGTCCTTATAAAAAATGAGGCTTGGATACAGACAAGCACAGAGAGAAGACACATAACGACAGAGGGAGAAGGCAACTGTCTACAAGCCAAGGAGAAGACCTAAAGAAGAAACTAATTCTGCTGACACCTTGATTTTTGGCTTCTAGCCTGAATAACTGTGAGATGTTTCTCTGTTTTATACACCTAGTCTGGGGTTCTTTGTTATGGCAGCCCTAGATGGCTAACACACGGGGTGGGAGGGGAGAGGTGGCTGATATCCACAGGTCAAGTTACATTATGCATCTGAATTTGAAAGGCTTCTTCTCAGGGGGTTCTTTTGTAGGCCACCACATTCTCATACCAGGGACCTATTTTCAGAGGTCTACCACTGTATCAAAACCTCTGATTCCATTAACAGATGATTGTTTCCTCTAACAGGGCAGAGCAGTGAGCCAGGATTTATCTGATATAAAGTGAAGGGCCTTCTTTCATATTTCTAGGGAACATTACTGTAATTTTCCTTTTGAGGTTTTCCACACCTACTGTATATTTTGGGTATATTGGTCAATACACATCTAACTCGTTCCTAAAGAATAGATGATCAAAATGCCACTAGGTCAAACCATTCTAAATACCATTCTTCTCTGCTACTTATTACAGTAACCTGCCATCTTGTTATTTTTGTTAAATATTTCTAATTAGCTTCTGCCACCATGAGAGCCTATTTCAATGGCAGCATCTCTCATTTTATCACTAACGTACTGGAAAAGATACTCAACAGTGATTTTTCAGAAATGCTGGTGCAATACTCAATTTATTTCTCCAGTATCTTTCTCTTAATAAAGTAAAGCATTTTCTCTACCCTTTATTTGAATTCTTTTGTGATGTTATACATTGTATGTGATAAAAATATAACAATGTTTCTACCATTCTAAGTCTTTAAACCTCTTTTTCTACATCATAGAAAGACAGGACCAGCTTCATGGAAGTGTGACCTGTGTAGTCACACAGGGACATGAACTCAGAAGCCCCCACCATTAGCTTGATGTTCTGCTGTCCAAGAGACAATGCGGCATGAGCATAAAAAAGGAGGTGTGTACAACATTTGTATTCTCTGTCCTTTGCTTCCTCATTTGTATGTAGCCTATGTGATGGTCCCTGAGCACAGAATTCCAGGTGACCCACAATTCACAGGATTCAACAAGAATCAAAGCAAGTACAAGGTAAGCTTGTTACCCCTGTGATTAAATAAGCAGGGGTGCTACCAGCCTGAGAGGCGATGCTTTCTGTACAAACTAGAGCTTAATTCAAATGCAGAAAGAAGACTATGGAGTTTTAAAAAACATGAATAACCAAGGAACCCCATCCCTTCCTTTCTTACTTATGTTATTTCTTGTACTTGCCAACCATTCTTACTGAATATGGTATCATAAAATAATAGAGAAATATAGAACCACTCGGTCTTTCCTTACTCATCAGTAATCCATAAGCAAAAGTATTAATAAATAAATACTTAATACAAATATTAAAAAATTAAATAAAAGCAGTGAAGTTTGTCTTGTGCAGCATTTTCACTGTTCTGGATAAATGCAATGATATGCATTTTGATCTATTAAATGCAAATTTCAATAATTCTGCATGAGTTAAACCCTCTTACATGTGCCTTTAAAACTGTTACTTCACAACATAAAAATAAACTGTAAAACCCATGCTAATAATTTGAAATTTCAAATGGCAAATAAAAAATAAAAAACAGTATAAGTCAAGAGAGAGCCCGCTGAGAAAGGGAAAAGTTTTATATCTTTGATAGGAAAGTTTTCTTACTTTTGAACTAGCAGACCTAGTTCACTTTGCACTGGTCTCACAAATTATGTAGCAGGCTGCGCAATGACCGTATCTGGGATCTCAGACTCCACAGGCTACTACTGAGTACAGATTCTAGCAAAACAGCAAGCAGATAATTAGAAAACACTCAGGTAGCTGCAAAAGGCAAGTGAAGGGCCTCAGAGAATGTCATCCCCAAATTGTCACTTTGACATACAAATTATTTTGAGCTAAAGGCAAATCAGAAAAAGAAGACACAGGATGAACTCTCCCTACCGTCCCCTCGTCTATCTGAAAGCAGAACATAAATTCCTCTAGTGAAGGTGCCCCTCCCCCACTTCCTGAGCCAGGACAGAGATAACAATCTCACCCCAGAGACGAGAGGGCATTGAGCGTTTACACAAATAACCTTACTAACCAGCCCTCATCCTCCATTAGTTTACCCATATGTTTACCTTCCACAGTTTGCTGTCCCTAAAAGCCTAAGGCCCTTTTTATTTGTCTTATCACTTCTCTACAAATTTAATGTTTTTGCTAAGATACTATATAAGCTCAAGTTCTAATCAGCATTTTGAATGCTGCTCATTACTGAAGTCCTTCCCTACTGGCTGACATGAATTAATCAACTTTTTATTTTGTTAATCTGTCTTTTATCAGTCAAATTTGCAGGGCCCCAGTCGGAAGACCTAGGATGACAGAGGAGAATAGTATTTCCTCTCCTACACATGTGAGCAAGATATATTTAACTGTTAAATATATTATAATGATAAATTCAGGTTAGTCATATGTTTTCTTTCCTGCTATAATAAAGTTAGTATTTATTCCCACAGATATTTCGTATAATTTTACTAATAATTATATATATATAATTATATTATTATATATTATATATATATATATATAATCTATCTTCTAGTGTCTATCATCTAGCTATCCATCTACCATTTATCTATAACCTATCATCTATCTATCCATCTATCTGCATTTCCAGGAGCCTTCATCTGATGGAGCGAGGCCCAGGTGGAGAGAGGCCTGGCCATTTTACTGACAAAGAATAACTCCAATAGGTAGCCTTTGCCCCAGATGCACAGGTGGATTGGCCAAGACTTTACAAGGCCATGTTAGGCTCTCCCTCTGCCCAATTCTGCTTCCTCTTCCTTCTTTCAGAAGTGTTGTATCTTGGTATAATCCTGTACCCCAAATTTCTTAACTTCTTCTCAGAAGAACCCAATCTTTGACACAGAGTCCCTGATCCTTTATTGGTGAGAGTCTGGGTCACCCCAACAGACAAACTACTTAAACCAACAGAATTACTAGCTGGGGATCTAGAATGAGTGGTTTAAGAAGGCAATGATAAATGTCAGTTGTGGCCTTGGGACCAAATGCAGCACAAAGAAGGTTGTAGGTCATCTCACTAACACTCTCCTTAAGCTGTTTGATCTTTGTTTTACTACTATAAAAGAGGTGACAGTAAAATTCCTTTTAGATATATTCCCTCATGGGATTATTGATGAGAAAGAAAAATCCAAGAAAGAAAATGTATTTGGTAAACTTGAAAAGTATTTATAATCCTTTATATGTAGGAGGAGAAATAAATAGGTTATTCACTGTATTTAACCATGACATTTCTGTGGTTTATAAATATTTAGTTTTATTTTGTGGCACGTTTACTAAATGTTTTGTTATTTACCAATGAATGTAATTTGAATGGCTCTAGGAACTAGATTTCTCACAAATGGTGCCCAAAGTATTTATAACACTGCAGAAAAGCAAAAGTATGTAATACTTGGAAAATTAACAGAAGTCTTGATAATGGTGCTCTTGTGAACTTTTCTTAAATTACGTAAGGTATTTCCAAGCTTATGCTAAGAAATAATTTCTAATTTTTAAAAAGTACTGTTTGGAAAGAACAAAAGAGATGTAACATGAACCTTTGTTTTTGAAAAGAAAATGAATTCAGTAATTTCCTAGTATAACACATGTTCTGGAGAAAACATCGATTATCTTTCAAGGTTGTTACACTTCAAATGGCATGACCTTTAGCCTGGAAATCCTAAATGATTACTCTTTTGAGCAGCATGGCCATTGATATTATGTTCTCCCACTTGGAGGTATATTAACCAGAATGATTCATCCATTTATTCTGTTATTATTTATCTATACATGTATTCAATTTGTTAATTGTATGCTTACCAGTGACTATGACTTGGGCAATGCTGTAGGTATAGAAATACTTTGGTGAACAAAACAAAATGAAATGCAATCTTTGTCTTCCTGCTTTAATTAAATTATTTTTTGTTTTTTGCTATTTTATTTGTAAAAAATTGCTTAAGTATGTGATTTACAAAAAAGAAGTTGATCTAATATCTTAATGGGGTAATTCTGATACAAAGGTCAGCTCTGTTTCAACCTTTGCTTATCTAAACATTAAACTCTCAGTCTCTGATCTTACAACTATAAATAATGAAATTATTTCATACTATAAATATCCAGGAGAATGACACCAGAAAATAACATAGAGCAGTGAGGGTGCAGTCAGGGCAGTAAATCCAGACACAATTGTTGCCTGGTGGGAAGTAAGAACATCCAAAGACAAAAACACAAAGCAGGAACATGGGAGACAGATTTTAAGATGGCCCCATGATCTCTACCTCTTGGTGCTAATGCTCTTGTATTATCACCACCTCTCCCACACCACCCCAACCTTGAGTTTCTGCAGAACTATAACCTCTAACCAATAGTAAAGCAAAAGTGATGCGATGCCACTTTTATAATTAAGTTTCCTTATATAAGATTCTGTCTTGCTAGTAGCTTCTTTCTAGTCTTCCCTCTCTCCTTTCATTGGCAAGAAGCAAGCTGCCATGAATCTTAAAATCACAATGCACTGAATGCTGCCAATAGCCACAGGGGTGGTGAAGCAGCTTTCCCAGTCAGCCCTCCAGGGGAGAAGCCAGACCTTGCTAATACCTATATTGCAGCCACATGAGACCTTCTGCAGAGCAGAGAATTAAGGCAAGCTTGAACTTCTGACCCACAGAAAATGTAAGGTTATATGTGTGTTATGTTAAGCTGCTAATTTTTTGGTAGTGTGTCATATCATATAAAAAACTAATACAATGCGTATGACAATTTCCGGGCTCTCACTACACTAGCTACATGGAAGAGAGAGAATAAAGGAGGCCTATTCCATGAACTAAAATCTGAAATACAGGGTGGGGTGAAAGTAGGTTTACAGTTGAGTATATGAAACATGGAGTTTATTCTTGTATTATTATTTATTTATTATTTTCCATATGAAGAACTGTAATTCTACTTTTGCCCCACCTGTATAGAGAATGATTGGTCATGAGAAGTAAGGAAGGTCAATGGTCTGTCCAAAGAGCCGTGTCTCATCATTATAAACCTAATTATGTTGCTCTTATTGGTTTACAGGCTTAGATGTTTTTCATTTGTTTTTTACAATAAAATCATTAGAAGTTTTCATAAAAGCCTGCATGATGCTGTCCCCTACTTTATCAAGCTTCCTTTGTGCTTCAGTTGCACTTCTCTTCTTTCAGGTCTTCAAAAAAACAGTATACTCCTCTCTTACAATAGCTCACACTTCTAACAGCTTGAATCGGGTTCTCTTCACTTTGCCTAATAAAATTTTACTCGCTTTTTATACCTTTATAACAAAATATTGCTTTCTCCTGGATACTTTTTATGACCCTTAAGACTAGGTCAAATCCTCTATTTAAACTCTTATTACCTCATATATCTCTATGATATTTCTACACGATATCTTGCTCCATAAAATCTATATCTCGTTACATATCACAAAGGGAGAGGAAGTGAGTGGAGAAGCTTGAAAACAGAAACAGGAAACAAGGACTTGAAGATTATTTGTTTACAGAATTTAAATACCCATGTATGATTGATTGTATTAGCTAAATATGAATTAATAAGTAATAAATAATGACAGAGAGATTGCTTTTCACAGTGAAAAATATATGTGAAGTAATTGAGAAATTTGAAAGATGTAAACTTCCCAAAAGTTCTATTGCAAATCAAGTAAGTGGATGTTTCACAATCCATTTAATGTGGCAATTGATATAGGCATGTCTCCAGAAAAACTTCTTATATAAGTCATTCAAAACACTTCAGGTTGTTTTAACAAATGTCAAGAATATTCAGTTCAAGAAAATATACAACGTCTATCACAACGGTCTGATTTTCTTCCAGCACAGTGAATTACATCCTTAAAAAACAATACAGCATTTATAGACAGTTGCAGATGAGAATGATTCAATGAAGTATCTTTTCTCTGAGCCTTGTGTTTTTATTTTTTTCATAAATGTAGTTATTTTTTTAACTTTATTTTTATTGTTCACACTTACAGCTGTCCCCATTTTCTCCCCCTTTTTCAGCCTCCACCCAGCCCTCGCAGCCCCCTTCCCTCTGGCCATCACCTCACTGTTGTCTGTGTCCATGGGTTAGGCATATATGTTCTTTGGCTAATCCCTTCACCTTCTTTCCTGCAGTCCCCCCTCCCCTCTCCCCTCTGTTCCACATATCCATGCCTCTGTTTCTTTTTTTGTGTGTGTGTCAGCTTATCTTGTTCATTAGATTCCACATATAAGTGAGATCATACGCTCTTTGTCTTTCTCTGACTGGCTTATTTCACTTAGCACAATAAAATAAAAACTGATTTCTTCTTCATTTCACAAATATTTTTGAATCATCCGTGATGTCCTAAGGCTTAAGTTTTAGTTCTCATGTTGGACAGTTTTCACAATAATAGTGTGCTTACTGCAGTAAATGTCAACTGTTAAGAAAACTCTTACATTTGTGACCTGAAAATACCACCACTAATAAGTCTTATTTCTCTGAACAGTGTGTTTGAAACCGGACAGGAAAGGGTCCGAGCTGCCTGTTGCTACCAGAGTCAAATGAGTAGAGACGAGGTTAAATCTTGGTGGTGTGTTTATTAATGAGATAGCAGGCAACCTGAGGGAGTGGCAGGTGTAACATCCTGAAATGAACACTCTGACATTTCATCTCAAGTCAGCCCTCATATATGGTTAGAAGGTAGGGAAATAATCTAAAACGAGTGAGTTCCCAGGACCTGCTTTCTACTGTTGTTCTTGCAAAGTTTAGCCTCGGAATGCTGTAAAAATCAGCCACGAAATGCTGCAAAGATTAGCCCCAGAATTCTGTCCCCCTCCAGCTGGGCCCTGGCTGATCTGCACTTAAAACGTATCCTTTCTGAGTAATGAACCCATCCGTGCTTCAAGGTCACCTGATCTTTGCAGCCCTGTTTTTCTTCTTGCAACACATCCTCAGTTTCCCAGGGCCTGTAAAGAAAAAAATCTATTTTCTATTACTTGCCCCTCCCCTATCATATCCATTTTATAAATCCATTGACTAGCTACTATTTGCTATCTTTTTATACTGGAAAGCATAGCTATTCCAACAGCTGTGCTTTAAATAATTCTCTTTCCTTTTCTATTCAGTCCAGGCTGAAGTGTATGGTTCTTCCTGACTCTATCATGAAATATGCTGAAACAGCAGAAGTCAGCATTTATTGAGCATTTTCTGATCTCTTCATGTAATAAAAACATTTCTTAACAAGCCCACTCTATGTATTATGTATTATTTATTTTTATATTTTTATACTATCTTCCCAGCAAAAATACCAAACATTTGTACATTTTAAACATGTAGAATATAAGTACAGCAAATGAAAAGTCAAGATGGAGAGGTAAATAAGAAAAAGGTAATGTACTAAGAAAAAAATGGAGAATAAATAAGATTTAAAAAAAGAAAAAAGTAGCCTTGGAAAATTGGATAAATATTGCTTAGATTTTTGTACAAAAACTTGTTTTGTGTTTGCCCATAATTTGACATGTTAGCAAGAACAATATATGACTATTCTTATATAACATATAAATTAAAGTTCCCAAATAATTAGCATTTTATATAATAGTCAACAATCCTGCCAGGGCTTTGTAATATTTCTTCTGCTTAGACTTATATTTTCCACATTTGAGAAAGATAGTACCACTTTCCAAAGCTCATAATCAGATATGCTGTCCAAGATGGCCATGGGTATCTGCAATCGTTAAAGTTTAAACTTCCTGTTGAGAAAAGAAAGAATAAAAAGGTTCTGCCTCTATTTTTAAACTCTATAAAATATTTGGATCTAAATCTAAAAGGTGTTTTCTATTGCTGCCATAACAAATTACCACTAATTTAGGGGCTTAAACAGCACCCATTTATTATCTTACCTTTCTAGAAGTCCAGTGCACTCTACTGGACTGAACTCAAGGAGTCCAGGAGGCTGTGCTCCTGTGGGGTGCCCTGAGGAAGAGCGTGCTTGCAGGTTAAGGCAGTGTGCTGGCGGATTTGAGAGACAAGCGGTTGTAGGGCAGTGGTCAGTCTCCTTGCTGGCCACTGGCTGGGGTCCTTCCCAGTTTCTAGAGGCTGCCTGCCTTGGCTGGGCGATGGCCCTGCCCTCTTCACCTCAGAACTGCAAACATGCATCAGGTCCCTTTATGCTTTGCCTTTCACTGACTGCCATTTCTGCTTCATCTCCCTCTGCCTCATCTTCTGCAATGACTCTCTGGCTGACCCTTCTGCCTCTCTCTTCCATCTTTTAAGAACCCCCGTGGTTATGTAGGGACCATGGCTAATCCAAGATTACCTCCCAGTTTAAAGGTCAACTGATTAACAAATTTAATTCTATCTGCAGAATCTCCTTTGTTGTGTAACTAATATATTCCAAATTAAGGTGTGGACATCTTTGGGGCTGGGAATTATTTAACCTAGACACATAAGTAAAATATACAATATTTTATACATCAGGTAGGCTTACCATGATTAGGTTTTTATTTTTAACCATAAGCAGATGTTATTATCTTAATAAAAATATTTTACAGTTAAAATAATTTCCATTTAAAAATGTATAGTTATTATAGTTTATTCCATTTCTGATCTTAAATCTAATTTTAGTACAGTGCTTTTTTGCAACCATTGCATGAAATGCTATATTGAAATATTGCATGAAAATTCTTAGGTTTGCAGTATGAGTTTCTCCCAGGAAATTTGTTTACACCTTCTCTTTAAACAATTTCACATTGAGTTTCTTCACCATATTAATCTAGATGGGTATATAATTTTAAATAATGGATAGTCAATTTAATTTTAATAAACATTTTAACATTCAATCATTTATTTGATCATTCATTGAGAACAAAATACACATAAAATATACATCTGTGATCCAAAGTATTGGAGACAACACAATACTTAATAAAAAAAACTTTCCTCCTAATTATCTTACTTTTTAGAATTCCCATCAAAAACTGCAAATGAATGGTTGATTAAAGGCTGATGGCTGGTAATTTTCAGAAACATTCATGAATATAATGTTACATGATATAGGCCTTAAGCAATGGATAAAAGAAAAATATATTAATGATCTGAATGACCATTCTCAAGGAAAGAAATCTCATAATTAAAGAAATGTCACAGTGAGTAGAGTCAATAATATTGTATGTGATATTGTATGTTTGGTGCCAGGTGGATACTAAACTTATCAGAAGGATCGATTCAAAAATTAAATATATGTCTAACCACTATGCTATACACCTAAAACTAATATAAAATAATATTGAATATCAACTATAATTTTAAAAATGTAAAAATATTTTTTTAAATGTGGAGTTACCAAGGAGATGTCTAAATTTATTAAAGATAAGAAAACGGATTAAAGTAATACTGAAGGACTGACACTAATGTCAGCTCGGAGCATGCAAACGTTCTCTGTATATTGCACTGCTCCCCTTTCTTTATAATGTCTGTATCCCAAGTGGAAATGAGTCGCATACCTCAGAAACCTAGACCTGTGTTCTTCATTCTGTCCTTATTGCTACATTCAAAATCTTGATTACAAAATATGTCTTCTTTTTTTTCTGTATCATCAATTACTCTCTGCACAAAACTCTTTTTTCTTTTCTTTTTTCTTTTTGTAAAATTTAATTTAATTTTATTATTGGCTGTATTACAGATGTCCCCCAATTTTTCCCCTTTCACCCTCTTCCCAGCCTCTTTCCCACCCCGGCCTTCACTACACTATCGTCTATAGCAGTCATGCATCTATGTATATGAGTTCTTCCTGTGTCCCCACCTTCCCCTATGAGATATGTCAGTCTCTTCCATGCCTCCATGTCTCTGGAACTATTTTGTCCATCAGTTTATTTTGTTCATTAGATTCCACTTATAAGTGAGATCATGCGATACTTGTCTTTCTCTAACTGGCTTATTTCACTCAACATAATACCCTCCAGGTTCCTCCACGCTGTCTCAAAGGGTAAGAGAGCCTTCTTTTTTTTTTACAGCTGCATAGTATTCCATGGTGTGAATGTCCCACAGCTTTTTTAACCACTCACCTACTGAGGGGCACTTGGGCTGCTTCCAGATCTTAGCTATTGTTATTTGCACTGCTATGAACATAGGGGTCCATATATTCTTTTTTATTGGTGTTTCAAGCTTCTTAGGATATATTCCTAGAAGTGGGATTACTAGGTCAAATGGTTAATTCCATTTTCAATGTTTTGAGTGAATCCCATACTGTTTTCCATAGTCGCTGCTCCAGGCTGCATTCCTATCAGCAGTGTACTTGGGTTCCCTTTTCTCCACACCCTCGTCAGCACTTGTCATTTGTTGACTTGTTGATGGTGCCATTCTGGCAGATTTCAGGTGATATCTCACTGTAGTTTTAATTTGCATTTCTGATGATTAGTGATGTTGAGTATTGTGTCATGTCTCTTTGCCAACTGCATGTCCTCTTTGGAGAAGTGTCTATTCAGGTTCTGTGCCCATTTTTTAATTGGGTTATTTGTCTTCCTTTTGTTGAGCTGTATGAGTTCTTTATATAGTTTGGAAACTAACCCCTAATCAGATGTGTCATTGGCAAATATGTTCTCCCATACAGTGGGCTCCCTTTTCATTTTGATGTTGGTTTCTTTTACTGTGCAGGAGCTTTTTAGTTTGATGCAGTCCCATTTGTTTATTTTGTCCTTTGTTTCTCTTGCCTTAGGAGATGTAGGGGTGAAAATTCTGCTACTTGAGATGTCTGAGATTTTGCTACTTATGTTTTCATGGAGTATTGTTCCTTTGTTTTTCAAAAATTTGGGAATGCAGTGTGTAGCTGATCCACAATTGTCTGCATATAGAGTTCTTTCTTCACTGAGATCAAGATTATTAAATTAAATCCTTTTATTCTTCTGATTTTTATCAAAATTTAAATTGGTCACTCTCTAATCTTTTTATACATGTAATTGTTTCAATCACATACCACAGTGATTTCTGTGAACTTACAGCTATATTTGACTTTGTTGTACCTCACTTTTGAACCAAGAAGCTATGGATGAAGTGGCAGGTTCATCTGATAGAAAGTATCTTTGTCTAAACCACCCAGCACAGCAGGGTTTGCAGGTATGGATGTGCCCTGAAAGGAGGCTTTGCAAGTGGAAGCAAGTGATTGAAATTCATGGTGAAACAAGTAGACATTTCACCAGTTTGGCAGTTAACACTGTACTGGATAAGAATTCAATGATGATGAAGAATATTGCCATCTTGAATTTTTCTCACTGTTTAACATTACTCAGAATTGTTTGAAAGTGGAGCAATGCTTTTTAATGAATGGGTAGAAAACAACTGAAAAATAGTAACATTCCTTTTTCAAAGAAACCTTTTTTGACTAAGCAGACTACATTTCAAATAGATTGTTTTATAATCAAGTGTTATTTGTGCACAGGAAGGTATACTTATAATTACTTTTGTTTCTTGGTGAATGCATTATTAATCTTTGAATTAATTACATACATAGCTACCAGTTATTAGATAATTTTTAAATATAGCTTTACTTTTATATCAAGGGATTATGATATCTCAGATTTGTTTATGATTTTTAATTTCCATAAGCATGGGTCTTTCCCAGAAATGAAGTTTGTATTTATTTGCATTTTCAGTAGTACTGGCTCATTGTGCTCTATTTATGACCTGATCTGTCCTTTTTCAAAGCTTGATTATAGGTAGAGGTGTCATCTAGGCTCTTCTAGGGAATTGGGGCTTATCTGTAGAGTTAGCTTTCTTCTAGGCACCTTGTTATTTCATCATGGTTTAATCATTGGACCTCTTTCTGCTCCTTAATAATAATATGTGGCCACCAAAGCCACTGAATGCTGTAGATCTTGACTTATTAGCATTTTTACTTAAGGGATTACTAGGTTAACTTATATTTAACACTGTTTCTTTTTTCTACCTGCAAAGACTAAAAAATGTAGATATATTTAAGTAGGTCCTTTGGTCGCTTAGAAGTCTTTTCTGTCAGTAAGTTCTGGCAACAACAAAATGTCTCAGATACATCTAATTTATTTTTTGAGCCAAGTCTTAAAACTACTCTTCAACTATTACAAACTGAGATTGTCTGATTTTTAAAATTGTTATATTCCTAGTTCATAGTAAGGGCAAAAATTATGCTTGCAAACTTACATAACAATAATTATAGTAACAGAATATAAAAATACAAATATTCTTTTAGATACCTTATAGTGTATTAGACACCATCTAAATGCTTTTAAGACATTCACATTTAAATCTGAAAACAAGCAATGAGTTAAGTTAGAAAATAACCTCAAAGACTGCCTGAAAAATAATTATTCAGGTTAAATACTGAAGAAGCATCACAATATTTATTGAGCAGAGTTTTTGAGATTACTAAACACTGTAGTAAGAGCTATAGTTAGTAATCACATATTTCTATTTTTAACACAATTTTAAAAAATAAATTTAAAATTCTATAATAGTTGTGTCTGTTTAGGATTTAAGAAGCTGATTCACTTGAAGCCTGAAATAAAAGGTTGATATTTGAAAAATAAATGACTTGCACCAAATCTCTACATTTTCTTCCCTTTATAAGTCTACCCCATACCCCCTAACTTGTCATTATCTCAACTAAATTACTAATTTTACCTGAATGTCTCTCATAGTTTTCAAAATGTGAGCTAGTGTTGGGAACTTCAGTAAGCACATACACATACACACATACAGGATCCCAAATTTTATTCATCTTCACATTGAGAAGAAGAAAAAAATACCTTAGGTTGAGAAAGAAGGAAAGAAGAGAAAAAGAGAAAACTGGACATTGAATTTAACTCAGGGAGGAAAAGCAAGGACAAAGTGGTTGGGTGTAATGAAGCATGTGCCCATATACTGTAATTATTCAACAATTCACCAAGTGAACGGCCTGGATGACTGGCATTAAACAGGCAAATGGAAGTGGAGAGAGGGAGAGAGGGAGGGAGGGAGGGAGGGAGAGAGGGAGGAAGGAAGGAAGGAAGGAAGGAAGGAAGGAAGGAAGGAAGGAAGGAAGGAAGGAAGGAAGGAAGGAAGGAAGGAAGGAAGGAAGGAAGGAAGGAAGGAGAAGAAGACAAGGACTGCTAAAATTTGCATAAAGCACCGGGAAAGGTGCATGTGATGGATGAGATATGAGGAAAGAACAGAAGATGGTGTGGTGCCGGCAGCAGCCAAGACTGTTGGTGACAAGAGAATGAGGAGCAGCAGTCAGGGTGGCGGCAGAGGAGAGCCGATCATGACGGCGCAGTATCGGAACAGGCTCTCACCTGGGGAAGGGGCACAGTGTTATATTCTCCAGTGCACCCGGACCCCGTCCTGTCACTCACGGAAGGGAGATGACACAGGGCCCGGTAGTCACTCACGCCCTAATATTCACTAAGAGCACAACCTCTCCTACCAGATGGGCCTTGTCTAGCTGAATCTGGTACCCAGTTGTGGTTCAATAACATCAAAGGACAGTTAAACTGTTACATTGGCATATTTTTATAATTTATTTTATTAATTAAATGCAACATTTTGGACATATCCTTCATATCCCATGTACTTAAAAATATCCCTTGAGTCCTGTACTGTTGACTGATTTATATAATATACCTTTCACTTAAAAATAGTGTAATTTTTGTAATGAACAGGTAAACAAAATAATTAGTATATATAAATATAAATGAATATATATATGTGTATATATATATATATATATATATATATATATATATCCTTATGCAAGGATATGTTTTTAATGATTTTTTTCAGAGAGAGAAACTTTGATTGGTTGTCACCCCTCTTATGGGCTGTGATTAGGAATTGAACCTGCAACCTAGGTACGTGCCCTGACCAGGAATCAAAACCGCAACCTTTCGATGTATGGTACCATGCTCCAAAAAGCTGAACCATCCAGCCAGGGCTAATTAGTATGTATTTTTTAATAAGTAAGTTACTTGAATCTGATACACATCCAAAAAAACCTGTGTTTTATAATACTTATATGGAATGATTGCTATAAAATGATGGAAACAATACATGAGGAATTACAGAGCATGGACTGCAAAACATAGATTGGCCTGATGAGAAGTCAAGGGATTTAGGAATTTACAATTGCTACAAATGGTAGAATTTAATGAAAAATGGTGTCTGGTTGACAAATCTGCAATTGTGGGGAAACTAGGAAGCATGAAGCAATTAGAATCTAAAATCATAACAGAGAAGAAGAAATGAAAAATTAGGAAAGCAGAGAGTAAAGTCATTGAAGATAGAGATGAGAAACTGAAATTAACCAGTTCTTAAATTTTGAAATTGTCCATATCATCTGAAATGGTCTCAGAGGAAGAGTACACACACATATACATACATACATACATACATACATACATACATACATACATATGAGTATGCATGAATGCATACAAACATTCATGCACTCATACATGCATACAGGTGGTGGTCAGTGATTCAGGAGGTGGGATCTGCAGTCAGAATGGCGTTGTATCCCAGCACAGCCACTTTAACAACCATTCTAACCTCATCTAGCTCAATCTGCTTAGAACATAAAAACAGTCAATAAATGGTTAACAAATGTTGCTTTTGTTATTATCATTTATTTCATTGTTAGCACAATTAAAAATAATTAGATCAAGAACATTTATTTCAGAATTTTTTAAAAAAGAATCTTGATCCTGCTATTGAGGTTGACAGACTGCATAAGGATAAAAATTAAAATTCACCTGATAACGAAGCGAAAGTTAAATGTTTTGCTACATGAATATAGTCCAGAACCAGCAGCATGAGCATTACCAGGGAGCTTGTTAGAAATACAAAATCTCAGACCAAACCAGATTCAGAGACTGAGAATCTGCATTATGATAAGAATTCCAAGTCATTCTTATGCATGTTAGTTTGAGAAGTGGTGAAATAGGTGACTGAGTGTATCTAACCTTATAACATGTAAAGATCTCCTCAACATATTATACATCATAAAATTTATAATTAGAAAGATCCATAGAAATCATTTAATTCAAAGACTACATTATACATTATGAAGAAATTAAGACCCAGAAGGGTTAACTTATTGCTTCAAGGCCACATAGCTCACTTGTTATAGCTGTTTTAATGATAATGGATTGTCCCAAGATAGTTTCAGATTTTTAACTTTTAACATTTGAAAAGCATTGCAATATATTTTTTTAATTTATCTTTATTGTTGAGAGTATTACAGGTATCCCATTTCCCCCCCCCAATTGATCCCTTCCACTTTGCTCCCAACCCCTTCCCAGGCCTTCACCTCGTTATTGACTCTGTCCGTGGGTTATGCATGTATGCATATAACTTCTTTGGTTAATCTCTTCCCACCCTCCACCCCCCTTCCCTCTTTCCTCTGAAATATGATCGTCTGTTGCATGCGTCAATGTCTCTGGATCTATTTAGTTTGTCAGATTCTTTTGTTCATTAGCTTCTTAAAGAAGACCCTTCAAATTTTCCTGTAGTGCTGGTCTTGTGGTGATGAGCTCCTTTAGCTTTTTCTTATCTGTGAAGCTCTTTATTTGACCTTCAGTTCTAAATGATAGCTTTGCTGGCTAGAGCAATCTTGGTTGTAGTTCCACGTTTTTCACCACTTTGAATATTTCTTGCCATTCCCTTCTGGCCTGCAAAGTTTCTTTTGAGAAATCAGCTGACAGTCGTATGGATGCTCCCTTGTAGGTAACTAATTCCTTTTCTCTTGCTGCTTTTAAGATTGTTTGTCCTTAAACTTTGGTATTTTAATTATGATATGTCTTGCTGTAGGCCTCTTTGGGTTCCTCTTGTTTGGGACCCTCTTTGCTTCCTGGGCTTGTAAGTCTATTTCTTTCCCCAGGTAGGGGAAGTTTTCTGTCATTATTTTTTCAAATAGGTTTTCAATTCCTTGGTCTCTTTCTGCCTTTTCTGGTTCCCCAATAATATGAATGTTGGACCTCTTGAAGTTGTCCCAGAGGCTCCTTATACTATTTTCATATTTCTGGATTCTTTTTTCTTTTTGCTCTTCTGGTTGGGTGTTTTTTGTTTCCTCATATTCCAAATTGCTGATTTGATTCTCAGACTCCTCTACTCTACTGTTGATTCCCTGCAAATTATTCTTCATTTCAGTTCCTGTAGCCTTCATTTCAAATTGGTACTTTATTATGTTATTGATTTTCTCAGTTATTTCCCTAATAGCCTGCTTAAACATCCTTATAACCAAAATTCTGAACTCTCTGTTAGCTTGCTTGGATCTATTTCATTTAGTTCCTCTTCCAGAGATTTCTTCTGTTCTTTCCTTTGTGACATGTTTCTTTGCCTCCACATTTTGGCTGCTTTCAGGTGTTTGTTTCTAAATGTGTTAGGTAGAGCTGATATGTCTCCTGGAGTTTATAGAGTGCCTTTGTGTAGTAGGTGTCCTGTAGGGCCCAGTGGCTCAGCCTCCCCAGTCACCTGAGCTGGGCGTTCCAGGTGCTCCCTTGTGTGGGCTGTGTGCACTGTCCTGTTGTAGTTGAGCCTTGGTTGCTGTTGGTGTCACTGGGAGGAACTGACCCCCAGGCCAATCAGCTGTGAGGACCAGCTGCAACTACAGCCAGAGAACTGCTGTGCTGGGGACACCCCTATGGAGCAGATTTACTTCAGTGGAGCTTTGGTGTTCACCAAGTGCACCCCTTGAGTTTGTCACTCGTGGATGTGGTAGGGTTGTAATCCAGCATGGCCGAGTCTAACCACCAGGTGCACTGTCTCTGGGGACTCCGTGGGGGTGCAAAGTCAGCCTCTGTCTGTCCCTTGCCCAGGGCTACCCAGCATGAGCTACACAGCAAACCATAGTTGGCTGCTGCTTGTGCTGGGCTTGGCGGTGCCCAGGAGAGGCCCAGCTATGAGCCAGTGCAGCTGCCGCTAGTGCCAGGCCTGGGGCCGCTTATCGAGCCGTATGGGCCACGCTGCTGCTTGTTTGAGAGATTTTACGAAAGTCCTAAGCATGAGGCTTGAGAGGCCACTTGCACAGAAAAGCCCCTGGAAATGGCCTGGATGAGCTGCAGGTGGGGAGGGGCGGGGCCTCCGGGAATCACGGGGCGGGGCCAAAGGTGGAGTCAGGTGCTGGCGACTCAAACATGGCGCCTGCCTGCCGGCTGTGTGCGGGGAGGACTCGCCACAGGAGCCATGGCCTCTGCCAGCCCTTCTGCCTGGGAGGAAGCCGCCCTCCGCCTCTCGCCCGGATCTCAGGCAGGTTAGTTCCCCCCGAGTGTCCCGGGTCCTTTCAGGCCGCTGCCCGGGGCTGGGCTCAGAGGGAGCGTCCGAGTGAGTCCGTGCCGGGCCCTTTAGAGGAGCTGCTGGGGCTCCCGCAGCCTCCGCGACCCTCAGGGACAGTCCCCGCTGGTTTCACAGCCGGGAGTTGTGGGGACGTTTCTTCCCGGCCCTGGGCTGGGGGCCTGCTGTGGGGCTGGGACCCCTCCCTCCTCCGGGAAACCCCCACCACGGATATTCCCTCCCAGGTTTCAACCACAGCACGGGGTGTGGGCCCGCAGCGCGTCTCCAATTCAGCCCCGATCTGCCTGCGTCCCCGCCCCTCCTCCTGTCTCGGTGCTTCAGCTCCCTGGTTGTGGGGCTTCTGTGCAGCCGGATCTCAGGAGGCTCTGAGTGCTGGTGGTTTTGTGTTTTAGGTGTAATTTTGATGTGGCTCCGGGGGCAGCTGTGACCTGCGCCGCCATCTTGTTTCTCTCCTGTCGTCTTCATTCTTAAAAGCCACCATCTAGCTAAACACTCCTAGAGCAGAGAAGGCCAGGATAGACACAGGAGGTCAACCAGAAGTCTCTGCCATGGCGGTAGCAGTTCGCTCTGTCTCCACCTGACCCTCAGCACATCCCACTGTGGGAGACGTGGTTTCCACAGCCGTTTTCCTGTGCTCCCACTCTGTTCAAGCATTGCAGTGTTCAGCATAAACTTAATCTTATACTAACAATACTGTATTTCAGCTAGCTAATATATAAAAGAAAAGCAATGCCACTATTTGTGATATATAAGAAATCCAGTATAAATATGTATAAATTGACTAATATATTTAAAACTACTTAAATGTGTTAAATATATATAGATATATGTGTGTGTATACATACATATATATAAATTCATTTGGTAGAGCTGCCATAACGACGTATCACAAACTTGGTAGAATAAATAAGAGAAATGAATTTACTGTCTCAGTTCTGGACACTAGAAGTCTGAGAGCAAGGTGTCAGCAAGATTGATTCATTCTGAGGGCTGTGAAAAATACCTGTTCCATGCCTCTCATTCAGCTTATGATGGTTTGCTGGCAATCATTTGTGTTCCTTGCCTTGTAGAAACATCAACCCTATCTCTGGCTTCACCTTCAAATGGTATTCCCTGCTTGTGTGTGTGTGTGTGTGTCCCTGTCTCCAGATTTACTGTTTTTATAGTGACACCAAACGTAGGAATACAGCAAACTTTAATGACCTCATTTTAACTTAACTAATGACATCTGCTGCAATGACCCTATTTCCAAATAAGGAAACACAGTACTAGGGATTAGGACTTCAATATGTTAATTATTAGGGGACACAATTCAACCCATAACACCAAGTCTTAAACATCCTTAAGAAAAGGAGAGGACCTGTTATTGAACTTAAAATTTGAAACTGTAATCAGCAGCTGCTAAAATAAATTGGAGTCATAAACCTTTAAAAAATGAATATTCATTCTTATTTAAAAATAAATATATTAAGAATAACAAAATGAGTATTACAAAAACTTTAAAAAACATCTCTCTTAAATTATCCTTAACATATCTTTATTTGTGAATGTGAAAGAACAATATATAATCAAGCAGGTAAAAAACAGTTGTTACAAATTGTTTAAAATTCAAGTTTTTATTACATCTTCAGTATATTTTTTAATCTAATGCTTCACAATTGATTGTTTTTTTTACAATAATTATAACAATAAGTTATCCATTTCTCTAGTTAATACCTCACTAAATTAAAGTTCACACATTCGGGGAGGAAGAGAAAAAGCACCTGCTAAGTAATAATCAAAGAAGAGAGGGTATTACTACACACACATGCTCCAAAAGGATTTTAGAGGACACACCCACTCTCATATCCACTTCTCCACCAAGATCCAACTAGTGCCTAAATACATATTTATTTTACTTCTTCACTATCTCTCCACTCATCCACTCTAAATCTGACAATATTGCTTTAACAATCGTTAATCTTTTTATATCAATTCTTTACTCTTCTAGTTTTTCTCCACATTAGAACAAGATTGACTTTCTAAAACATAACTATGATTCTGTTGCTCTCCTGGTAAAATCCTTCAGGAACTGATAGCAAACAGGTAGAGAATGTGAACTATGACACCAAACCTTCAGCATGAGGATCTTAGCTTTAACATTAATGTGAATGAGTGAACTTATTTTTGGAAAAATGTATTTCCACTTACCATGTATCAATTTCTTTACCTGTGAAGCAGTGAAATTAACACTATCACCAGCTTTATGGGTTTATTGTAGGAAATGAAACATGTAATATGTATGTCATTAAAGGACTACATAAACATCATCAATAATTATTGCCGTTACTAAAATCTCCATGTAAAAGTTTACTAAAAGGATACAATCAAGGAGTTTTGGGCTCTTAAAGTAAAAAAAAATTAATATCAGACTAAAAAGAGTCCTAGTGCCAGTCATTCTTCAGCCACAATTATATTTTACATCTACTTTTACTGTAAAAATAATCCCTGTTTTGGTGACTTTATTGTTATTCTCAACTGCTCATCCCACAAGTACTTAATATGCATGCACTTAAGAATTTAAACAAATTAGTGATATAACAAATACTTTCAAAGTGATTCCACATAATCTAATGTACTCCATCCCCAGGTCCAGAAATAATAGTAGCAGCTAAGTCTCAAGTTGAGACTGCTGCTCCCTGTACTCTACATGCTGTTTAACATCTTTACAGATGCCAATTAATTTCGTTCTCAGAATAATCCTATGGAGAAATATGGGCTATTATTATCTCTATTTTTCAGAAAAGCACATTGAGAATTTAAATAACTTAGGTGTCACAGGTAGTCATTAGCAAAGCCATAATTCTATCTCAGGCAGTTAACTCCTGAGTCCAAGCAGACAGTATTCTACTTCACTACACTGCCTCTGTAGATAGATAGCTTACTAGTTAATGTTCTCTAACTAAAAGTGGTGGCCATGGTTGTCAGGATAAATACTCTCAAAAGACCTTGGCCTTTCCAAGCTCTTCTCTGCCTTGACCTTAGTTCCAGAGAAGATTTACTCAAGTAACTTCTGTATGGCATACCAATTTAGTTGCTTGAAGTTGTTTATTTCATTCTCTTTGTAAAATCTGTGAATTACATTTTGAATTTTCAGCAATATAAAATATGCATATAAGTTACTGATTTATTAATAAATACCATTTTCTGTTTCTCTGTAAACAGCACATCTGGTAAGTGCATAATCTCCTTGACTGCTTTGAATATCTAGGACCTGGTTGCCCTTGCCAACTAGTATCATTCATTGCTTTTTCCTAAAGCAAGAACAGACCTATAAATCAGTGAGCTGAGAATAAAATTCCAACTATTTACATACATCTATGTATGGTTCCTGCTTACATTTCACTCTCTTTTCTCACAACTACTTCTCCTCATGGCCCCACAAAGCTGTCTTCAATTATTTGCTGGTGAGAGGTTGAAATTAGTCTTTTCTATTCTTGTAAAACTATCCTCCACGTTCTTTGCCTGGATAACTCCTCTTTTATCTTAAGAGTTTATTTTAGCCCTGACCGGGTAGCTGAGTTGGTTAGAGCATTTGTCCCAATATGTCAAGGTTTTGGGTTTGATCTCCCCTTCAGGGTACATACAAGAAGCAACCAATGAATGCATAAATAAGTGGAACAACAAATTGGTGTGTTTCTCTCTCTCTCTCAAAATCAATAAGTTAAAAAAAAAAAAGAAAACCATCTTAAGAGTTCAGTGTTTATGTGTAATTTATTCTGTATCTTTTAGGTCTCTGCCAGGTTGCTCTCTCAATGTCCTGCCTAAGTCAACAGGACCACAGTACATAACTCTTCTATGTGATATCTACTTCCCAGGCACTTAATCAGAGTAATTGTGTACTAACTTGTTTTACCTTCTTATGTATATATATATTATGCTTCATTAGGAAGTAACCATGCCATGTTTACCATCAAATAACTCCTGTTAGAATATTAACTAGTGGCCAGCAAATGTATGCATGGTTTATTCTAATTTTTCATTTGTCTTACAGAAGCATATGACCAATGATTCCTCTACTGAAGTTATTTATATGCAACAACACAGCATAACAATAATAAATAAAAGATATTCAAGTAAAATGTAATGTTAAAAATAAAATACAATATTAATTTAAGTTAAAATATCACCATGAAAATGATTAGTACTGTGCTGATGATAGTCATGCTAACACAAACACATGTGATTGTTACTACTTTCATTTACCTAAAAAAGGGGGAGAAGATTGTTGACTAAGAAGATGTTCTGAAGATTACTCATTTAATTGTTTCCCTCTCATGAGTCCT